>NC_056502.1:7180653-7222051 GCF_014905685.2 Nematolebias whitei | reverse complement strand
GTAAGATAAATATTTTATAGTTAATGGTGAGTAAAGTTGATTCTTTCAAAGACGTTGTCTCTGATGACATATTTCCGCCCTGGGGGCACAATAATCTTTGCCCATAGACTCTCATTAAAAGTTGTACATGTACAGTTAGCTCCTCTTCATTACAAGATATAGGATTATTTTGAGCGCTGCTCTCCTGCGCCCAGAGTACCGGCACATGGTACGGATCGTGCTTCCGGTCCCGGAACAGATTTTTAATATAAATAACTTTTTTTTTGGGTCCCGGAACAGATACTTGCAGTGACACTCACAACCAGGCTATGTTGCAGGTAAGCTTTAAGCCATTGAATACCCTTTATCTAATGCCTACGTTGCCATTTCTGACTGATATGCCTCTCAACTTTAAGATGTCTCTGTTTAGGAAAAAAACTTCAGCTGACTGTGTATTCTAAAAGTGTGAACTGGTGAGTTTGTTTGTTTGTTTCTGGAGCTACCATGCTAGCACTAGCCTCCAGGTTATTGTATTGGGCTCTGTTCTAAATCAGTGCTATTATATTGCTACATTTATTTGAATGTGCTTATGGAGAAAATAATGATCAAATATTAATAATTTCTATACTAAATGTCACTGATGGTTTAGTTCTACTATTTCTGAACACCTGGATTTGTATTGATCTGGATAATGAAAAATTATGGAGTTATAGCCTCACCCCCCCCCCCCCCCCCAAATTTTTTTTTTTTATGTTTTCCTGTTTTTTCTCTCTCCTGTTTTCTGTTTATAAGTTTCATCTTTCGGGATGAGTGCTTTTGTATATAGTTTTCAGTTCTGAGTTGAAGTTTCATGTGTTTTTTTTCTTATTGTGTTTTTTTCTGTATTTTTACTCATTGCTTCCCTGTGCCTTTCCCAGTCAGCCCACATCTCACACCTGCACCCAGCCTCACCTAGCTCAGCTGTTTCCCATCTCCTCGTTTAGCCGCAGTCCATATAGTTCCTCTGCTGAGCACTTCTCAGGCCACCTGGTTCTCCCAGTGATCTTCTTGAAATTCCTTATGCTCTCCATGATTCTCACCTCAAGTTTGAGTATGTTTTGATGCTGCCTTGTCAACATTTTATTTTTGTTAAAATAAAGCTTTTATTTTTTATTTTTCAAGCTCCTCATGCGAGTCTGCATTCTAGAGTCCTGGCCACCTGAAACAGTGACATCAACATTTGATTTGTTTACTATGTTGGGCTGTAAATAACATATTAAGGAAAATTGCAAACCAATGCATTTAATTTTTGTTTCATTTTAAATAACTTCCCCCAACTTTTTCAGAAATTTTTTTTTTTTATATAACAGCAATTTAAAAATATATATTATCTAAAATAACTATTTGGAATATTCATGATTCCAACTCTTCTGAAGTGATTTAATCCATCCATGCATTATTTTTACCCGCTTCTTCCTTTTCGGGTGGTGGGGGTGGTGCCCATATCCAGCAGTAACTGTAGGAGAGGCTGGGGGACACCCTGGACAGGTCTCCAGTCTGTCACAGGGCCACATACTCTCTCTCTCTCACTCTCACACCTAGAGACAATTTAGAGTTGCCAATCAGCCTAACATGCATGTTTTTGGTCTGTGGGAGGAAACCGGAGTACGCAGAGAAAATCCACATGTGCACAGAGAGAACATACAAACTCCACCCAGAAAGGTCCCCGACCGGGATTTGATCGAGTGACCTTCTTGCTGAGAGGCAACAGTTTTGGGGTAAATTTTGCTCAAGAAGATCTCACATTTATGCTGTATCCATGTCTGTTGTGTTTGAGACAAATATATATAAAATCGATACTGACAAATAAAAAATTAAAGACAAATTCCAGAAGTAGTATTGGACACTGTTTTTTTATTTTATTTTTTATTTTAATTTTTACAACACGTGGCTTTATTGCATCAGTCTCTTGAGACTATTGGTGGAAAAATTAGTCTCTCTACATCACAATGATGGATCTCATCCTCTCTGATTATTGAATATCGGTGCTGAATCGTGAGATCGAAGTAAACCCTGGGCCTTTGATTCTTGATGACTGACATCAAAGCTGGATGTTTGCCAATGATGCTTTAATGTTGTAGTTCCGGTAAATGAAGTCAATTACACCTACTCACACAAATCTAGACAAAAACTGTATGCAGCAACAAATAAAGCAATCCGAGATCAAATTGAACAATAGATTGGTTTAAACTGTCATTCATTGGCAATGTATTTATTTTGTAACGCAAGACCAAAGTCTAATTCTTTTGTTTAACTCAAACGTATAACTTACATTTTATACTTTTAGAGCAGGATTCTTAAGTTTATCCGGTTTATGTATGGTCGTTTTATTTTTTTTAACACACTTGTTTATTCAGATTAGGTCTGACCAGTGGAAGAAGATGGCCACCCATCTTGAGCCTGGTTGTACCGGAGTTTCTTTCTTGTTTAAAAAGGAAGTTGCTTGTTTTTACGGATGTCAGTGCCCTGCTCATGAGGAGGGATTGCACTAAAGTGAAGATTCAAGTTACATCCTTATTTACATTGAATTCTATTGTCATTAGTAAGCACAAAAAATGGCAGCAGTGGCTAGCCAAAACAGTTGTGAGCTGTTTGAAGCTGTTTTGTAAAGAATAATTTATTTCTGTCAAAATAACAGCATGGTGCTTAATGGCTGTGCTGTAAAGGTTTATTGATTTTGCATGAACGGTTTAGAAATTCTGGAGATGAGTTGTTGAAAGGCAGCAGTCATCTGTAAGTAGCTATCAGCTCGTTAATGCGGCTAGGGGTTTAAGAAGACATGTTAGAGAAACAGAAGTATTATTGACTCTAGTTTTTATGGGAAGATTAACAAATTTAAAACATGAATCATAAAACATAAAGGGCAGCAGAGAAGAGAGAGTTGAGACAGCAGTAGTGATATAATGTGGTCAGTTTGTCCTCCAGCAGTCTAGGCCTATAGCAGCTTAAAAGGAGTAGCTCAAGAAACCCCTAACTATAGGATTTATCATGAAGGAAAGTCTTAAGCCTGGTCTTTAATGTCAGCTTACATACAGAAACTAGAAGTTTGTTCCACTATAGAGGGGCCTGATAACTAAAAGCTCTGCCTCTCATTTTACTTTTAGAAACTCTAGGAACCACTAGTAAACCTGCAGTCTGAGAGCAAAGTGCTCTGTTTGGAAAATATTGAACAATAAGATCTGTACTATGAGTTTGGTTCTGGTTGTTGAGAGCTTTGTATGTTTGAAGCAAGGTTTTATAATCTGCCAGTGTAAGGATGGTATCCTTTTTGTTGGTCTCCCTAGTGTCTCTCCTTAATTGCCCTGATCAGTTCCACCCACATGTCCTCCAGGTGTTTGTAATTTTGTCTCATCTAGTCTGTGTATTTAAGTTCTGGTCTGTGTTTCAGTGATTGTCTGTCCATCGTCTGGTACACCTCCTGGTTTGTCTCTTGCGTTCTTTGTATTATCCTGACCTGATCCTGTCCTGGAAGTTTTGCTGCCACATCAGTCTATTATTTTGATTATTAAAAGTGTTTATTATTTTACAACCTGGCCTCTGAGTTCTTCCTGCATCAATGGGTTCTTTCCTGATCTGCCTTGCCTAAAACTCCTGACAGTCAGTTTTTTAAGAGATTGTTTATTGGTCAATCTGATAATAAATAAAATCCATACAAATGACAATTTACTTTTCATCTCAAAGTCGTCAGTCAGCAGATTCGGCAGCTTTGTGTTGATTTCCTGCCCTCCTTGTGAAGGAAAGAGGCGGTCACTATCTAAATTCAATGTGACGGTGAATGTCAGATCTTTATTTATTTGCTCTTTTTATTTTTCCAGCCTGTGGGTTCTGTGCCAACTGTCTTTTTGTTCATAATTTACTCATTTACCATATGGTCACACTGTTATTTATTAACCTGACAGCTCAGATTATACAGGTGCTGCTCATAAAATTAGAATTTCATGAAAAAGTTGATTTTATTTCAGTAATTCTGATTTGACAGTTGTCCAAAAGACAGCCATTGACACCTTGCACAAGGAGGGCAAGACACATAAGGTCATTGCTAAAGAGGCTGGCTGTTCACAGAGCTCTGTGTTCAAGCACATCAATAGGGAGGCCAAGGGAAGGAAAAGATGTGGTAGAAAAAAGTGTACAAGCAATAGGGATAACTGCACCCTAGAGAGGATTGTGAAACAAAACCCATTCCAAAATGAGCCCCAACTAAGTATTGAGTGCTGTACATGCTCATACTTTTCATGTTGACCAACATTTCTAAAAATCCTTTGTTTTTATTCGCCTTAAGTAATATTCTAATTTTCTGAGATACTCAATTTGGGGTTTTCATTAGTTGTCAGTTATAATAATCAATAACAGAAATAAGCATTTGAAATATATCAGTCTTGTAATGAATGGCTATAATATACAAGTTTCTTTTTTTGAATGGAATTACTGAAATAAATCAACTTTTTCACGATATTCTTATTTTATGACCAGCACCTGTACTGAATGGAGTTAATCTTTGTCAGAAATAAATACTGGCAACAAAACCGTTTTGATTTTACACCAATATTAACATTCTGGCACTTTCAGTATATATTTCTAAATGAACTAATTCGTAACCTTTTTTATTTATAAACTCATTTTGCAGGTTTCAAAAGTGGCTTTAGATTGAGTTTCAGTCATTAAAGTACTTCTGTAAAATGGCAGGAAAAGATCAAATCTGTGTAAAGCAACTTTTACGTTTTTATTTTAACAAGACGGGTGGTTTGGCTGCAGATTCGTTGTGCAACAAGTTATTTTACATCAACTATGCAACACAGTGGGCAGAAAAGGTGACAACGTGATATAAATTTTAAATTTTGTTCTCTTCAAATTTTATTGTAGTTGCAAGCGTACAAAGAAAATAAATGCAAATTTCCAGTGAGCGCGCACAACGTTCTGCAGATCATTGAACAACTAATGTTCTTTTTTATGTTCATGTTTTATGTTTAATGTATTCCCACTTGGAATTGTTCAATTATGACCCCACACCACCTTTAAAACAAAACAAAAAAAAGCCTTTTTGGTTCTTGCTCAGTTGGATAGCAATGACTTAATGGGAGGCAAGGTCACCGAGTCTCTGTCAGAAGACGCCACAGAGGCTGCAGTGAAACAAAAAGGCAACATCACCCTTGGTAGCCGAGGGGGGGTAATTGCATCACAGAAAGGTAATTTAAAACAGGGTTGTAGCCAGGCTGTAGTAGGCTCACTTGTGTGCCCACAAGTGTGTCTTTTTCCTATATACTGTTACAAACTCACAAACCACCACTGGTGAAGCAGTTCAATCTGCGCCGTTTGTCGTAAATCATTCTCACAACAATGTAAGAGATGGAGGCTGCGGTATTGTTTCACTGAAATAACAGATGAACTTCTCTCTTTGTTTTAACCACATTCATCAGAAACTGTCATCTCACGCTGCCCGAAACCCAAGAATCCTTACAGCGGGTCAATAGTAATGACAATGAAATGCACTGTGGGTAAAAATGGTCTCCACTCAGCTTTCAGAATTTCTGTTGTGTTTCTAGAAACCGACAGCAAAGTATTACAGCATCAACAGTTCATGCATTTACTGTGTAAGTTTAATTATTTTTGTGCATTTAAACATGGCACCCTAGAAGTACTTTGATTCAACCTTTACATGCAGAAAGTCAAACTTTAAAAATGTCTTTACTATTGACTGCTGTTAAAGGACAAAGGCAGGTGATGATGTTTTTGCACGTCTGTGTGTTCATGTGTTTATTACCAACAGATGTCATGAACCACTGAATGATTTTTTTTTTTTTTTTTTTGTGAAAATATTCAGGAAATATTCATCACATCTACATCTACAACTGACTGTTGACTAAAAATTATACCCTTTACTCGATGTCTGTATTTTCTGCTGCTGGACATATTGTATAAGAACCAGTGCATCTTCCAGAGACGCCTCACCTACCTTTTAGAAATTGTTTAGAGGAGCCGGTGCTGCAAACCGAGAACTATTTTTTCAAGATTTTGTGACTTTTTAATCGCATTTCCCCAAAAGCCAACTAGAAACAAATCCTGTTACAGTTATACAACAGCTTTGAAAGTCTTCCTCCCTGCCTCACAGATAAGGTTTGTCAAAGCAACAGGCACGGTTCTTTGTGTCGTCTCTGAGTCACAGTGAGCGTTTTCAGCTGCAAACATGACGAATGAGCTGCGCATGTGCCAACAGTGTTACCAAGGCCCTGTCTGTAATCGCCATTGTTTGCTCATCATCTGTGACAAAAAGGAAGCATCTCTCTCGTTGTTTGTTCAGGCCCTTTCAGACACAAAGCAATTTGTGCTCCACTCTCCTCTCTGTTTAGCACGTTCTGTTTGGAGAGTAGCTGAGGACAAAATAATCAGAGCCTTTAAAACGGACCAAACTCTACGTCTCATTTCATTTTATACTTGCCCTCCTGTAACAGGCTATTGTTAAAAACACCTTATAGTTGCACTTAGATACAAACTTACATTTAATATCCTGTATTTTTCCAACAATTTTGATACAAATGCAAAGGTATGTCGTGACAATGAAAGAATACAGACGCACAGCACCAACTTTCTTTACTTTTTATGCTTGGGTGACACTATAAAAACCTTTTTTTTTTTTTTTTTTTTGTCAACAACATCCATTACAGCTCAGTCCTTAAATCCCATGGCATCACTGAGGAAAAAATGGGTTTGAAACGTTGCATTTCTTTTGTTTTTTACTGTCTGAAAGCAACTGGCTATATAACTGTAAAGACAACAATATTTCTAATGTATTTTCAAAGAAAAAGTTCTGTCTGTGAACCTGTTGTACAGAAAAGCACATAATACAGATTCTACGTGTTTCACATAAATTAATTTTGCTTTAATAAGTTTAATTCTTTCAGAGATTCCATTTTTTTATTTGATATAAAAGGAAAAAGTTTGATCGATGACAAATCCTCAAATCTGATTAATAAAAAAAAAAACATACATTATTTTTAATAGGCAGAAATTATTTTAAGCATTGCCACTTTTACTTACCGTACTCTTTGCTGTATAAGTTGCATCTTTTTGCATAAATTAGCATGCATGCAACGTATACAGTGAAGCGACTTATTTATGTTTGTTTTTTAATATTTATAAGCCAATTTTTGGCTGAGATCTGACGATTTCATTCATTCTGACATGGAAAATATTGAACACTACCATTTTCAGCCCCTAGAGGGTGCTCGAGTTATATGGCAAGCCAAGTGTCTCATTAATAGGTAAAAGTGGCTATTAATGAGACACTTGGCTTGCCATACAAGCCACCTTCGTCTCGCTCTTGAACTCCTGGAGCAAACATCAAATCAGCTGCATTTTGCCCCAACGCCCGGGTGAAACGCAGCTAATTTGACAATTAAAATGCATTTATTAAGGAAAAGTTCAACTGAGACACAACTTTACTATAAGGTCGAGCAAACAAATCGTTTTTAAGCTTTAATCTTGTTAAATTCTTGTTAAAGTCCTCCCGTGCACGCTCCCGCGGCCGCCATTTGGCAGCCAATCAATTTTTGGCACAACACCGGTCCACGTTTCCAGGTGGTCAGTGATGACGCATAATAGATGCGACTTATACGGCGGTGCGATGTGTACGGCGGGAAGTACGTTCAGTTCAAGTTTATGGTGGAGCTATAAGAGAGATAAATGACATTTGTTTGTACAACTTTTTGTTCATGCGACGCCACCCACCACCATCACGAGCTGATCTGATTTTCAGCTTCATATGCTTTAGTGATTCTCAAGGGGAGGAGCTTTTTTTGTTGCATGCACATTTTGGAAGCAATAAATGGGATTAAAACTTCAGCTCCTATTTTCTTTAACAAGATTTATGGCTTCCATTAGCTGTGAACAATTTCAGTAGGATTAGATGGCATGCCTCAGCAGTCTATGTCATGTGCTCATTGCTATAAGATGTCAAGACAAAATGTTCAAAACTCAAGTAGGAGTGAAGCAAAGGCTGGTACTGATGGGGGAAATAAAAAGTCATAGGGTTTGGCACTGATGACTGTAAAATGTATTATTTAGAAAATATTGCCCATAGTGTATGTTGATTTGTTTTGATCATTTCTGTGTTTTTCATGTGGTGCCTGTAAATAAATGCATTCAGGGTTGTGTGCAGGTGAGGATATGTGCACAATGTGTGCGCAAGGGCAACAACGGTAATTGTATGAATGCAATGATACAAAAAAGTGGCTGGGCTATGGGAAGTTGGGGGGGCTCAGTGTGCTGTAGTGCCTGGTAGTGGGTGTCATACAAAACACTGTTAAATAAATAAAAAAATTAATTACTGCTGAATACAATTACAATCAATGATATTTACTGTAAATATTAATGATGAAGCCTTCCGAATGGAAGGTGAAACGTTTCAGCAAAAAAAGAAACTGTCCAGATGACCTGATTGAAAATTATTGGATTGTATACCTGGATTATTGAGCATGGACTTTGTTGGCTTTGAATCAGTTTGACATGACTGTCGATGAGGTAGAAGGCCGGCAACAGAGGAGGGGGCGTGTCAAAGACACCATCTTAGCACCAACATAACTGGTTTGTTCCACTTTGGAGTAAGCTGTTTGGGGGAAGAATCAGTTTTGTGATGTGTGTTTCTTTGACTGAAGAAGCCTTCTGGATGGAAGGTGAAACATTTCAGCAAAAAACAAAAAAGAAACTGTCCAGATGAACTGACTGAATATTGTTGGACTAATGTATTTTGTAACTACAGCAGCTCATATAAACCACAACTTTTTATTCAATATGATGCAAAATTATACAACCACTTAAAACACAGAGATTTTGTTCAAATTATTATTATTTTTTTTGAGATATGAGTTGTTGTTTTTTTTTTATTGTTAAATACTTTTAGATTTGACACTTGTAAATAGCAAAAAAACATACATTTTTTAAAAAATTAATTTGCACAAAGGTGAATCCAGGGCAACAAATGTTTTGTAAAACGAAACAAGAATGGGAAGAAGACTGGCCTTTTTAACACTGACCAGGTGGCGCCGCATCTGATTTTCATTTCGTGTCAGCAACAGAAGCAAATAAAGTTGAAGCTTTGGTTAAAAACTTAAAAATTACACCTGCATGTCCAAATGATAGTTCATGTTGTTGCTGTTCACTTTGGTCAAGTAACTTGACTCGAGTTACAAATTGACGAGTTTCTCCATTTCTAAATGTCTGAGAGACAAGACAGTTAAAAAATAAGTGAAATGCACAAACATCCCAGTTCCCATATGTCCACACTGGTTAAACAGGGACTACAGAACACTACTGGGAGTTTAGCTTTGGGGCACTTTGTGCAATTTGCCTCAACAGTGATCTCACATAGCTCACAGTGATGGGGTTTATATTGATCTTGTAAATAAATGGTACAAAAACCAGCAAACAAGTTTCCAGAATCCTGTGGGAAGACTAATAATGTGTTGCGTCAGGTACAGTAGGTGGGAAGCAGTCTGCTAGAAATTTAATCTGAGGTTAACAAAATAATACATTTTATTTCTAAAAACTGAGTGGAGACAGAACACTAAAACATTAGATAAGAAAAAATAATATGCTTTCTGAGGGCAGACTCTTCATTATTAAGGGCAAATAATTTCAGCAAACCACCATTCTGATATTTTTATATCAAATTTAAGCATTTTCCCCCCAAAGCAAGATGTGGAACCCAACTACAATTTGTGATACCTTTTGTGAGGGCTAATGCTTTAAGTGCAGTTAAAGCAGCGCACAAAGATGCCAACAAATTAATTAAAAATGGGTTGAGCTGTTGTAAAAGGAGCAAATCTCGTTTGTGGCTGCCTTTTTGTGCACCTGAGACCAGGCCACAAACAACATTGATTATTTTCTAAAGTCGGCAACTTAAGATCCACCAAACACTTGTAATTTCACTCATTAGGCTCAGCAAAGCTTACAAAACCAGCATATAATCTGAAAGTATAAAGAGGGGATTCCCCCAGGGAGCTCCATACACACCTCTTAATCAATTTATTCAACGGAGGTCTGGGCTGCAGAAGTGACATTTCCATCTTTTCAACAAAACCTCCCATGTACAGCAGCTCCTTTGTGCTTCTCTTACCGAGGACCGTCCAGTCCTCCGAGACACCGTTTGCCCTGGGGTGAGATTACCATAAAGCTAGAGCAATGCACATCCACAGCACAAACGTCAGGGAGCTTCTGCACCGAGTGGACACAATAGATTTTCAGGCCCATTGTCTACCTGAATGCTGGGTGCTGAGATAAACCAAGCACAGAATGATGTAGCATGTGGAGGCGTTTCTTTCTTTATTTTTCATCAGTGACGATGAGGGTGGCAGTTGTGTTAGTGGGATCCACATTTTTTTCCTCTTCCATTGATGCCAGATGCTTTTAGTGTGCCAACGTAAGTCAAGCCCCCCCCCCCCCCCCGGTCCTTCCTACTGTCCTCTGCCAGCTTAACACAACCATCTGCAACCATTGTCTTGCAGTATCTTCCAGTACATTTTCAGTCTCTTTCCTTGCCTTTTCTTCCCCCAAGGGAATATGTCCTGTGGTTAGGAGTCCATGAATTTTCCAGAAGATGCTGGCAAATGAGAGCAACAGCTTTTAAATCCTACTTTTAGTGTCTGCATTTGTCAAAATCTATTAAAGACTATTGACGTATTGAAAAGAAGAGCTCAGAAAAGGACCTTGCTGCTGAGTACATGAATGAAAGGCAGCTGGATTTCCTTCCTTCGTCTTTCTTTAACGACATTTGGCCTCTCATTCAAAAGGATGTGGAGGCCTTTTAGTTTCCTTCTGTTCAAGCACTTGAGATCACCCTGACCTGGATGGCTGAGATTTTACAAATAATGTAGTGAAAATTAGAAGTTTCTCATTCCGCAACCACGTCTAAAGTGATCTGGAGTCAAATAATTGGTTGAAACACATCAACCAAGGAGTTTGCTGAAACTGTGGAGGTGATCAGAAAACTTTAGGTTCAACCCCTGGCTAGTTCGTCCAACCAAAAAACCCACCAGTATGCAATGTATTTTACAGAAAAAGTGTAATCTGATTTATTATCTTTGGTTCCAAAGAACTGCAACAGTAATGTTCAAAATGATTTGTAATGCAAGATCAACATCAAACAGATAAAATAACTTGGATGCATAAAAATTAAATTAAATTGTGCAAAAACAGACAAAATTAAATAAAAAAATTAAATATCAAGTAAATAAATAATGTAAATGAACTTGAAACCACATAAAATGGTTTAAAAAATAAATTTAAAGTTGAATAAAGTGTGTACGTGTATGCAAAAATTTGCAAAAGCTGAACTTAAAGTATTAAATAGAATCATATAAAAATCGTTAACAACAAAAAAAATAAATTCCATTTAGGGGGCCCTCTAGTGGCCCATGGGGCCCTAAGCAGCCACTTAACTTGCTTATGCCTTGGGCCGGCCCTGCTCCCTCCTGTAATCAGCTCCTGCCTCCGCCACATGTTGTCCTTCCTCAGGTGTTTGTCATTGTTCGTTAACATCTGTATATCAGTCTCTGTGCTCCTCAAGGTCTTGTATGGTGTTTACGGATCTGTCTTCCTCCTACTTTAAATCGTGATTTCTCTGAGTCCTGTCTGCACACGGGTTCTACCAGATACAAAAAAATGTCACAAGTTTAAATAAGAAAAGCATTCTTGAGCTATTGTGTTAGTAAAACTTTTAGGAACAAAAGAACACAGTTCATGGCTGTACAGCTAAAGGTACATCTCAAAAAACTAGAACATCATGAAAATGTTAAATATTTTTTGCCAATTGCTTCAGACAGTGAAACTCGTATATAGATTCATTACACATAGAGTGAAATATTGCAAGACTTTATATCTTTTAATTGTGATGATTATGGCTCACAGATAATGAAAACCCAAAACTCAGTCGCAGAAATATATTTTTTCATTCCACCAACCTTTATACAAGTAGGGCTGAGTACCGAACCGAGGTTCTTAAATGGCACAGACCGAACTGCACCGGTCGGTGGATGGATTGAAACGTCACTGTTTTTCGGTGTCAAGTTTCGGTATTGGCTGTAACGTGTCATGTGGTTTCAGCACGCAGGCAGATGACACACCAGACCTATGACAAACGGACTACGTGTTTACATCCAGAGCTGTATAGAGCTGCCCTACAGCTTGTAAGTCTATGAGGCTGGTTACGCCCACAGACGGGGTTGACATGTGCAGCGTGTGTGTTGTTGAATGGCTTCGACAACACACGCAACTTTTTGCTTACAAGTAGAAAGTTGCTCCGTGTTTTTCTGCAAGAAGAGAGACGGACAGCAGCCTCCCCCTCTCCTCTCAGCATTAAAGTCAGCCTATGAGTGTTAAATGGACAGAATCAACATTCCACGGCCCGACTCCTCTTCACCAAAGAACTCCGAGGACGGAGCTGTGTCTGTGTTTCAGCTGGTAAGTTTACGTTTGTTAATGTTACTGCAAATTAACACGTACGTCGCTGTGAATTAAACTAGAATCCATGTAACGCTAACTTGAAGATATTAGTGTGTAAATTTATTTTAGCTACGTAGCTAGCTAAACTCAGAAGCTAACTAAAGATTGACAGTAACAGATGAAGCTTAGCTTGTTAAAATGTGCTCATCCATTGGATCAGCTGCTTAAAAAGTTCACCTAATGTTCACCATTTGTTTTTGTTCTCACAGGAGCCTCTGACCCTGATGTGAGGACAGAGACAGACAAAAGAACAGCGAGGTGGGGGCCACAGGACTGTTACAGACTTTGTTGTTAAAGTTTGCTGCCTTTTTCTACAGTGGAGGCTGCATGGTGGAGGTAAGTAAACTTTAAAGATTTTTTTTTTAATCTCAGCCTAGATAATGTTTTTTGAGCAATAATAACACAACCATGTTATTGTTGATATTTTGTTCTCATGACAGTTAGGGAGATGATCAGAGTCCTAAACCCCAGAGAACCACAGAGAAGATTCAGGCAGAGACACAGAGGTGCAGATGTCTGCATCAACCCTAACCTCTGTGAATCCAGTGACCTGGTGGTGGAATGTGAGGGACAATATGTCAAACTGACAACCAGGTATCTGTGTGTGCAACAAACATCATCCACACCCTCAGAGTGAACATTTTCTACTGCTGGAGACACCATCAGCCAGGAGTGGGCTTGTTTGTGTCCAGAGAAAACAGACATGTTGATTTTTCTGAAAACAAACTGTTAAGTGAAAAGGTCCTCAGTGTGTAGCAGTGAGCATTAGACACTGACGTGTCACTTGTTGTTTGCATCTGTTCTTTTGAACTGCAAATTATTTGTTTATTTTTATATAAGAAAACTGCTTGGAATAGAAATACCAAAGTTAAAAAATAAAACTGACAATTTGTACTGTAATGTATAACGTAATTTTATTCTTGTTAGAATTAATAGTAATTACAAAATTGGTACCGAATAAAGAACTGTCCAGGAACCGACACCGAAGTGAAGGTACCGACACCGGTACCGATACCAATTTTTTTAGAAAGGTACCCAGCCCTATATACAAGTTAGTCTCATTGGGCCTCGAGGACTCATTCACAAGAGAAAACTGTAGAAAATAAGAATATTGTGATAAAGTTCCATTTTGGAAACTCATTAAACACTTCGTACTATGCACAGATGCATTCCTCAAGTCAAGCCACTCCTGAACCAGAGACAACAGAAGCGTCTTACTTGAGCTAGCAATATTTCACTTTCCTAACAGCATTTTGCTCTCAGACTGCAGGTTTACTTGTGGTTCCTAGAGTTCCCAACAGCAGAATGGGAAGCAGAGCTTTCATTTATCAGGCTCCTGTCCTGTGGAACCCATGTCCAGTTTCTTTCCGTGAGGCTGACACCTGGTCTACTTTTATGATTAGTCTTTCCTTTTTGATAAATCCTATAGTTCGGGTTGGCTTGTGTTTCCTGAGCTATCCCTTAGTTATGCTGCTATAGGCTAAGACTGCTGGAGGACAAATTGACCACATTTCCTCCTTCTGCTTCTGTCTTTACTTGTGCTACCTGTTTATCTGTTTGTATTTGTAATTATTTCTATCTTAATGTTTTTTTTTTTTTTTTTGTCTTTCCTCCTATAGAAAGTCCACCTGGACCTGTTATTCTGTTTGTTTCTACTTCCTGTCCTCCCAAACCCAGCTGATCGAAGCAGATGGCTGCTTGTCCTGAGCCTGGTTCTGCTGGAGGTTTCTTCCTGTTAAAAGGGAGTTTTTCCTTTCCACTGTCTCCTTTGTGCTTGCTCAGGATGGGAGACAGTGTTGAAGTGAACATTCAGCACAATCTGTTGGCTTACCTAGATAACTTTAACTAACTGGCTTTTATAATGCATGTGAATGTTTTTGTTCAGTGCCCTCAGACATCTTCTGTTGTAACGTGGTGCTGTTAAATAAACTGAACTGAATAGAATCTACTTGTAATGAATCTATATAATATGAGTTTCACTTCCTGAAGTGATTAACAAAAAAATATTGACCTTTTTATTGATATTCAAATAGTTTTACATGCAACTGTAGTTAAAAACTACTTGTCGGTGAGGCTAATTGTTTTCTCGAAGAAATAAAGGTTGAACTCTGGTGAGATGGAACATGGTCCAGCTGTTCTATAAGGATAGGTGCTTCATGTTTGAATAAGAAAATTAATAAAGTTTTGGTCTCATGCCTTGTGTCACGTGTTGCAACTTTGGGTTACTTCAGTTGTAAATGTCAGGGTTCAGTAGGAAGTTTAACTGAATGACCTGGATTTGTCATCACTAAGTGTCCATGTGCAAATGTCTAGATGTCGATGCCAGGATTCATCAAACTCAAACAGTGACAGAATGAGGCAGCATGTGACACAAACCCGCACGTTGGGATTTGCCACCTCAGTGTTCAGACATTCCTTCAATAAGCTTATTGAAATAATACCCTTGAAAATCCATTATTGAACTTAAAAAGTGTCCAAGAAAATTCATGTTGTCAATGCTAAGCAGTGCAAATTTATTCCATTTCTCATCTGAGGGCAAAATGATCAGGATAAACAACAAACGGGGAGACAAATGATGCAACAAACCATATTGTTCGTGTGTAAAATTTTACCAGAAGTAAGTCTGCAAACTGATCTGTGATCACATAAAATCTGTGAAAATCGCTTTTATTTCTGTTTCGTAACTCTGTTTCAGTCTTGCGGCTGTTTAATATAGTTAAGTTTAGTCTTTATTACCAATCTGAGAGCCATCATGCCCTGAAGGTCTCTTGTTTAATGCTATCTGCAGCTGCGTGGAGACCATCAGCGCAGATTTAACGTCCTTCTTATTTCATTTTAAGCTTCAGCTAAGCCCTGCTGCTCAGAATAAAGGCATCAAAACCCTGACGCTGATGACATTTACACGACTAATTAAAGCAGCTCATTCTTTTAAATGACAAACACTAATCTGAGCTGATGGAGGGATCAGAATAATGCATACTAACTCCATATTATTTATCAAACAAGGATGTAACCAAGTATTTTATAGGGCTTTCATTGTATATTTATTATCGTATTGAGGAGTTAAAGAAGCTTCACATTCTTTGTAGATTTTTTTTTCACCCAATATTTTATTCCATGATCTTTAGCAATCATCTCAATGAATGGTCCATTTGAAACAGTGGATAAATGTCATGATGAAAACTTTTAATTTTTTTTGTGTTGTTATATTTATGCTTTAATGCAAACATACATATTTTTCGGACTATAAGGCACACTTGAAATCCTTAAATATTCTCAAAAATCCACAGTGAGCATTATAAGGTGCACCTTATTGATTCAGTTTGACCTCGAACTGATTTTATGTGGTTATTGTGAATACGTTGAATAAAGTTTGACTTACCTGACTGTTTTGTTTCACTTAATGCGCCTTATAATCCAAAAAATATGGTATATGACACGCTTCACTTAATTTTCTTTTAATTCATTAAATACCGAACAAAAAAAAAACAAATAATAATAAATAAATAAAATACCAAAGTTCATGCTCATTAATCCAGGTATAAATCCAATTAAATAAAGTGCAATAAAATATAAAGTAACAACGAGTTTATAATCTTTACAGCTTTGTTCTCTGTTTTTATAGAAATTACCTTGAGCTTGATCATTTTAATAAAAGTAAAATATGCAAGGTGCATAAGAAGCCCCACATTCTTTTTCTCTTTCTAATGCGATTCTGTAGGAGTTCCAGTTTTTCTCCTACAGCTCCTCGACACCAGATGGCGCCACCAAACTCACACCTGTGGACCTAATGAGCTGTAGGAGTATAAATAAATAAATAAATAAATGGCAGATGATGACTACACTTCGACGCTGGTGCATTATCTGCCTACTGGTAATTGCGTTCCTGGCCACTTTACTACTCCTTGAGTTTTTGTAAAGACTAAACCTTGTTTCCTACGTGTTTCAACGCCACTCCTGTGTTCCTCCTGTGCCTTGGACCTCCCCTGGTTTCATCATGATTCCTCCAGTCGTTCCTCGCCTTCCTCGTTTATACCATCAGAACTATTGGGCCCTCACCCATGCGAGGACCCCTTCCTCCTGCAGTAAGAAATAAAGAACATCTTGAACCATCCTCAAGGATCCAAACCACCAACCTAACTCTTGTCCTTACTCTTCAGTGATTTGTAGACATACATGAGTATTTTGAACTGGATTCTAAAGTGAACCGGTAACCAGTGCAGTGAGGCCAAAACTGGGGTAATGTGCACTCTTTTGCCTGTACTGGTTAAAAATCAGGCTGCTGCATTCTGGACAAGTTGTAGTCGTGCAATGGAGGTCTGACTGATACCAAACAGGAGTGAAGGGAATGCAAGAAAACCTTTTACTGCAAGATATTCAAGTGATTATGAGTTACACTGTGTAGAAGAAGAGAGGCAATGTTCCAATTGGTGCAGAGTGATGGATCCTGGTGAGCCATTTTATCTTCCACCAGGTGCAGTGGAGGAGCCAGGGGGTGGCCAATGGTGGTCTGGGCCACCAATAATTAATCTTTGGCCAACTCAATCATTTGAGGAGCCTATACTTATATGCACTATAAAAACTAGAAAGCATAGACTCCTCAAATGATCAGACTGGACAATTTATACATTAATATGGTGGTGGCCATCTTGGATTTTGTTGTGGCAACTCAATTTTCAAAAAGAATCTTTCTCTCACCGATACATCCACAATCCAAAATGGAAGCTGGTATCTCTCTTTTCAAGTTATCATGCTCACATGAGGGACGGAGGTTGTTTCCAATTCCAATCTTCGCTCTACAGTTGGGGACAATTAAAGATCTCCTTGAAGAAATGCATATCACCCAGCGCCTGTCACTCAGGATGAGAAAGGACAGAATTAAAGCTGTTTTGATCAAACCTCATATTTTCCACAATCTCACGCTGGAGATGTCAGGCAAGTAACAAAAACAAAACAGCTCACTGTACATTATCAGCAAATTTGTAATTTATAGTTATTTTTCTTTCAAATGTTTTTCTGCTAACCTACCTTTCTGGATCCTGATCCCACATGTCTTTGGGGGCATAAAATATCACACACGCATTCATTAACACATTAGTGTTTAAAGTTAATCTTTTTCTTCATCCTAAAAATCATGCAGATTATAAATTTTGTTTGTTTAAATTAAGTTCTGGGACAAATGTGATACTTTTTAAAGATTTATATGTAACATGGTTTTTTTCATGAATGAGCATTTCCTGTTAAATGGATATAGTTCACATTACAAATAGGCCGTCTTATAGTATGATGTTGTTGTTGTTGTTGTTGTTGTTGTTGTTGTTGTTGTTGTTGTTGTTTTCAAAAGTAATTAATCCAAGACGAGTGTGTCTACTTTAGAAACTCAAACTATGGCTTCTGCTCAAACAAGTTTGGCACAGAAACTAATGTTGTTTCAATAATTTATTAGTATTTGTCTGGGTCGGTAACAGAAAATAAAGATGAAGTATTTTCATGAAGGAGAACAACATTGTAGGTTTGTATTTTTTGGAAAGAATAGTATTTTTATGCTGGCAGCAAATGGTGCGGTTCTAGGACCTCTTTTATTTAAACATTTTAACTAGCTTTATTTTTAGAAATCTCATTTTTCAGCCATACTATAGTTTTTTTTTATAAACGCAACCTGTTTCTCACAGACAGCTGAGCTTTCAACGAAATCAAACAGACACAAAATATGAGCATATTTTTTCTGTGTCTCTGGCAGCTTAAGAAACAAGCCAGACGTTTAATCCTTTTACACCAATTTTTTTCTTTATCAGAAAGAAAAAAGCATTTAATTGAAAAATTCCTTCTCTTCCTGTAGAGCCATGATTGGGTTGTTGTTTGTGGGCAAGCTGCTTTAGTTTCATTTTTGGGAAAACAAATTATAACCACGATTTGCATCTAATTATTTTAGATTTCATACCTGAAAACTGAATTATAATAAACAAAATGCCAACATTTACTGATGAGCAAAGGGTTTTAGGTGTGATGCTCCACATATTGATATCAGAAATAAAAGAATAAATGTGATCAAAAGAAAAGCTGCGGGTCAGTCTGAGCTTCTTCAATGAACAAAATTTTCTTTTACATCCAGAAATGCAGCTGAGTGTTGATATTATCATCAATATTATGGGTCATAAAAGAAACTAAGCTGCTGTAAAGAACTCCGTTTAGCTACTAAATTCTTATTTTGATGACAAATTATGTTATTTACTCATTTTATAAAAGTCAAAAGGCTATATTTACCACCTTGCAAAAAGGAAGATTGGCAGTCAATAATAAAGACAAAATTATAAAGAATTCCTTATTGGAGTTTGCTCAGTCAAAGCTTAATGTTCCTCCAGCGTCAACATGTGGCATGGAGGCTGCACAGCTGCAGAAAGAAAAGCTTTGCAGAGAGTGGTGAAGGCTGCACAGCTGCAGAAAGAAAAGCTTCGCAGAGAGTGGTGAAGGCTGCACAGCTGCAGAAAGAAAAGCTTTGCAGAGAGTGGTGAAGGCTGCACAGAAGTCTATTGGAGTCAGCCTCCCCACCATCACAGATATTTACACCTCTAGATGCAGGAAGAGGGCCACCTGCATCATGAAGGACCCCACTCACCCAGCACACACTTTTTGCCCCGCTCCCCTCAGGAAGGAGGTTGAGGAGCATTAAGTGTAGAACCACTAGACTGAGGAACAGCTTCTACCTTGAAGCTGTTACTCATAAATCACTAACCATAAAAATCACTGTAATGACACTTTCATTGATTATATGGGACTTATCTGTGCTGCTGATTATTCATGCTGCTGACCTCATGCTGCTGTATTCATTCATATTCATCTGCTCACCACAGACTCATGTTTGGGCTGCTGTTGATACGCTGTATTGTTTTACATTATTAGTCTTTGGCGTATACCTTAGATCTTTTAGCGTACCGTTTGGTGTTTGTTTAGCATAAATCTTAATGTATATCTTAGATCCTTATTTACTGTTTCTTTTTGTACTTTATATTTTGCTATTTTTGGGGAGTGGTGGTGCAGAGGTTAGAGAAGGTGGGTCTGTGATCGGAAGATCGCCGGATCAAGTCCCGGTACCGACAACATCAAAAATGTGGGTGGGGTTGGTGACGCACCCACACCTGCCCCTACTCTCATTCATCCTGTTCTGGGCCCTTGAGGAAGGCCCTTAACCCCCACCATCTGCTCCTCCGGGTGTCTTAGATACCAGCTCTCTACTCCACACAGAGGGCTGTGGTAGCTCAGTGGTCTGTGGTTGCATCAGGAAGGACCTCTGGCGTAAGAAGTGCCAAGTCTTTGTGCGCCTTAGTTCGCTGTGGTGACCCCTGAAGAAGGGAGCAGCCGAAAGAAAAAAAAAAAATATATATTTAAAAAATAAATTTAGCTATTTTTGGATGCAACTGTGACCCTTAATACATTTAATTCCACCTCATGTTCCACATGTGATGGATCGACAATAAAGGTACTTGAACATACTGAGGCCTTTTGTTTTCAAGAGGTTTTACTTCTCATCTGAGGAGAGTTCTCAGTTGTAATGCCTTTAAAAGAATAAAAAAAAAAGAACTGAGGAGGTGGGACATCAAACGCATTGATTCATGAGAAACAAACAGCAAAACATTCTATAATAAGAGTCTATTTTCATGTTGAATGACCGACTGCTTCCACCAGGTATCATTTCAAGAGCAGACCTGATGGAGTTGGGCTGTTTCACTGTTCAAGTTGTTGGAGCAACACATACACCTTTGTTGAGGAAAGTAAAATGCAAACAAACAACAAAAAAAAAAACTTAAAATTATTTTAATTTTCTTGTTTTGTGTTCAACAAAAGATAAATTTATGACTGTACAGGCTCCTGAATGTGAATAAAAAAACGTTAAACAAATTATCACCATAAATCATAAAAGGGAATCTGTTTAGTTATCCCAAGGATCACAGGAGTGTTTGCTGCATTTTGTTCAGACCTGCAGACGTTCTATTGATGCCTTTGGCTCTGGTTAGAAGCTGCTGTTCCCAATGAAACCTCGTGATGACACACTGATGGCTTTTATTTGCATGAAGCTCGCTCACAGACCTGCATGTTGGGCAGTGATTTACCTGTGTTGTCAGCCGGTGCAGCAAGCGCCGTGCTTTTTTATGTTTATGTTATATCACATCACTTAGTTCAGGGTGGCAGGGAGCACAGTGTTTTCCCTTTTTCTCATCATTTCTATTTATGAAAACATAACACCGTGTTCTCATGAATCCTCTCGCCGCCTCTCTTGTATTTAATGCAGCCTCATCCAGGCTTTCCTCCTCCCCAGGGTCACCTGGATGCTGCTCACAATTTACACTTGTAACACTATTGATTCACATGTAAACAGGACACTGTTCACATTTTCCCATGGTGCACCTTAACTCATACATCCATACGTTACTGTTCTCTCCTCCAACTTTTGCCACATACAGTGGTGCTTGAAAGTTTGTGAAGTCGTTAAAATGTTCTGTATTTCTGCATAAATTTGACCTAAAACATCATCAGAGGTCCTTAAAGTAGATAAAGAGAGCCCAGTTAAACAAACGAGACAAATATATGTATAACTCAAAAATAAACATAATTTATACTAAAATATATACTGTATGATCAAGACATTCCACACAAATGCACGCATCACAGACTCATTGGTTCGCTCAATCATGCTCACGTCTGCGTGCGTTATTAACTCATTCCTTACCTGTGTAAACACAGTAAATAAGGCACATTAATGATGACTGCCATTAAAATTTTCCATGTCGCTTGAGGTGATGTCAAAATTAACGCTGCGCCTCTTTTAGATGTGCTGCTGTCTGACAGTTAAATAATATTTCATACATAGCCTGGTTGTGAGTGTCACTGCACGATCTGTTCCTGGACAAAAATAAATAAATAAATCTATAATCGGACGGGGGGGGGGACCAGAAGCACGATCCGTACAGTGCACCAGTACCCAGGGCACTTGAGTGATGCGCCCAGAATTTTCATATCTCTTGTAACAAAGAGGAACTAACTGCACATGTACAACTTTTATCAAGAATCTATGGGCTAATTCTTGTGCCCCCAGGGGACAGAAATACGTCACCAATCAGAGACAATGTTTTTGAAAGAAACAACTGAACTCATCTTTAACTATAAAAAAATTATCTTACACACAAAAAAAAAAAATATATATATATATATACATGTATATTTTGAAACGTTTATTTTATTATAATTATAATTTTTTTAAAGTCTTCAATGTAATATGGTGAGTGGTGGGGTGGCGCCCTAGTGCCCCCTATTGAGCAGCCACCACTGTTGGTGGTTTCCTCACATTAACTGCTGCTCCAGGTCCTTCCAAAACATCTGGATTAGATTAAGGTCAGGACTTTGACTTGGCCATTCCAAACATGAACTTTATTCTTCTTGCACCATTCTTTGGTAGAACCATTGTCTTTCTGCATGACCCACCTTCTCTTAGATTCAGTTCATGGACAGATGTCCTGACATTTTTCCTTTATAATTATCTGATATAATTCAGAATTCATTGTTCCATCAACGATGGCAAGACGTCCTGGCCCAGATGCAGCAAAACAGGCCCAAACCATGATAATACCACCACCATTTTTTTTCACAGATGGGATAAGGATTTTATGCAGAAATGCCGTTTTCTCCAAACATAACATATTTCATTTAAACCACAAAGTTCTATTTTGGTCTCATCCGTCCACAAAACATTCTTCCAACAGTCTTCTGGTTTTAACATGTGATCTTAAGCAAACTATGAGCAGCAATGTTCTTTTTGGAGAGCAGTGGTTTTCTCCTTGCAACCCTGCCATGCACACCATTGTTGTTCCCTGATGGTGGACTCATGAACATTAACATTAGCCAATATAAGAGACTCCTTCAGTTGCTTAGAGGTTATCCTGGCCTCCTTTGTGACCTCGCAGACTATTCCACACCTTGCTCTTAGAGTGATCTTTGTTGGTCCACCACTCCTGGTATAGTGGTCTTGAATTTCCTTCATTAGTACATGATATGTTTAGTTAAATATTTTTAGTTAGATGCAGTAAGATAATCTTTGTGTGTATGTGTCTGTCTGTTAGCAAAATATCTTATGTACCACTGAAGGGATTTTAATTAAACTTTCACAATTTAATCATGGGGCATGTGTCTACAGCTGAGTAACTTCTGGAGTCAAACAGATTCAAGAGCTAACCAAGCATGTAAACACATAAATGGATACGATTGAATCAATTTTACAGATATTGAGCTAAATTTTGGTGTGATGGTAGCTGAAAGTCAATCACAACACATGTTCTGCATGCTAACAGGTTGTGCAAGATTTTTATTTTAATCTCAAACATAGAGAGTTCAAATGACATTTTCAGCAAATGTACACAAAGAATTGAAAATATGAAAACTCTACAATCTTGACCCGGCAGTTTGTGGTCGTTCAGTGTGACAGGTCACAGACAGACAATTTTTCATCACCAAAGATGACCTACAACAAATATCAAGGAGCGTCTGGAGTTTCTGTGCAACTGTTGTTTTTAAGGAGCGAGGGCCTTCACAGCTGTCTGCTCCTCCTCTTCGTCGCCTGAATATAAAAAAGCTCTTGGTTTTCATTCAGCGTGGAATGACGTCTCTGTCGGATGTTTGTGGTGTGGAGGAGTGCTTGACTTTACTGGTTAGTTTAGTGAAAATTAAAGCAGATCAGGTTCCCCTTCTTTTCTAAACCCATATGTCAGGAACAACACGTTTGACATGAATTATGTTATAAACAGTTTAAATGTTCAAAACACAACGGATAAGAGTACTGTTGGAAAAATGCTCACTAACGCTGTGAACTACAACTCACAGCAGGTGATGATTTTTTTAACGACTTTTACTTGAAGGGGCCGCCCTCAGGACAAGTTACATACATAAATACGTGCCTGAAGACAAGTCACAGAATGAACCTGGAACAGAGTCGTCTGCAAACTTTTATAACGTTATCACTTCTGTGGAGTTCAGTGGAGTTCCATCGTGCTCAAGCCAGCTGTGGTCCCAACTCCCAACTTCACTCTTTGTCTGCACAGATACGATTCATGGGCGTCAGAGAGACCTCGCGAGTTGGTCTCCAGTTTGAGATAAGAGAGAGTTATTTGGGAGACAGCGGAGCGGCAGGTTCTCGTAGCAGGAGGGAAAAATGTTCTCAGCCACAATAATAAAAACACAATAAAAACGTTCATAATCCTTGACTGAAAGTTCTCTAACAAGTAGATACCAAAAACATATATGTTTTAAATAGAATGACCTAAAAAGACAACAAAAATATAAGCACAATTGAACCAATTTTAGCTTTTAGCACATACAATATTATCTGGAATCCATTTTCATACCTGTGGCATTAAAAATATGCTAATATGTTATTTAATGCAGCATTTGAAGCAATAACATCCCCACAATAAAGATATACAGTACATCAGTTTCTTTTAGTTTTTTTTTAACCCATTCTAATTTATTATACTTTATAAGTTAATGTAAAAATCATCATTTTTGCCTTGTTCTTCTTTCTGTTATTCAATTAAATTAAAAAAACTTTATTAATCTCAAAGGGAAATTAAATGTTCATCATCCTGGTTTCATTAAAGAGTTGTTCTAGATGCTGATGGCTGTGGGCAGGAAGGATCTCTTGTAGTGGTCTTTCTTAAAGCAGATCTGACTCGAGACTTGTTGTATGATGTTCTGATGAAGAGGGCACTGAGGGTTGTCTACCTTATTTTTCGGACTATAAGACACTTAAAATCCTTTAATTTTCTCTAAAATTCACAGTGCGCCTTATGTATTAATTCTGGTTGTGCTTACTGACCTCGAACCAATTTTATGTGGTACACGGCACTCAAAAATCAATCAAAATGAGCTTATTTTGCGTAATACACCTTTATCATCCAGTGCGCCTTATAGCCTGAAAAATACGGTATAATGATCTTATTTATGAAGAATCCTTCTTTGTTTGTTCATCTCCAAAGGTTCTAGAGAAATCCCCAGAACTGAGCCAGCCTTCTTTATGAGCTCGAGCTTTCTTCCTGCATTATTTTTTGACATAAAAAAACAAAGAAACTTCTTCCTATCAGTGCCCAACTGGTTGTTGAGACCCCACACAAGATGTTAAACTGGAAGTTACTCATTGTGTGTTAAATATAACAGAGACTCCTCACTCTGCTCTTACTCAGTTATGCTTCACAATCCTGATTCTTATCATCAATTTTAGTTTGAGGCTCTTTTTAATAGCCCCGTCTTATTGTGCACTGAAAGGTAGATTATATGCATTATTCACATTCTAATATGGTGGTGATATTACAAATCCTCCCTCCGCTCCCGTCTCCTCTCCACCACATGCAAACAAACACCCTGCGTATACTCTCTCGCCTCGCAGTGATAAAATATGTGCATACTGTTTACGGCTTCATAAATTGCAGATGCGGACGCAGACATGGGAGATTACATAAAGCAATTCCTCGTGGTTATTTTTCTCAGTTCGTTTTCCTCACATGGAAATGAGCTGTAGAGTTTTCCTCTCCGAGTCTCCCGGCGTGGCGTCGTGAACCTCCGACTCGCTAAGTTGCAGTAAGTATTACAAACAGGAAGTCGGAGCGAGGAGCCGTGAGCAGGGAAGCTGGTTTCCTTGTTCTTGTTCTGTGTAAAGAGAGATGCATGCTCCTTTAAAGTTTAAAGTAAAGCAACCTGAAGGCTTCGGGGGGCCCCTGAGCGAGAGGAAAACTGGACTAGCCGACCACGATCCATTATTTAGCACCATCAGATCAAAGCAGCTGGAGGATGAGGGCATCTGCAGGACGACTATAGGAGGGACGCTGTTTGCAAGGTTGTTCAAGTAAGATACAGAGGAATTGATTCATCGGACATCGTTGCTGTGGGGGAGTGGTGCAGAGAGAAGGCGAGCCTGTGATCAGAAGGTTGCCAGTTTGATCCCCTAGATCAACAACATGAAAAATATGTGTGGGAAAATTGACGCATGCACCTGTCTCCACCTTCATTTGCCCCACTCTGGGCCCTTGAGCAAGGCCCTTAACCCCCACCATCTGCACCCTAGATGGCAGCCCTCTGCTCCACACAGACGGCCGTGGTAGCTCGGTGGTCTGTGGTTGTCAGGAAGGGCATCCAGCGTAAAAACAATCGACAAGTCTTTGTGCGAGTTATTTCTCTGTGGCGACTCCTGAGGAAGGGAGCAGTCAAAAGAAGAAGAAGGAAAAAGAAGATGGAGAACTTTACTAATTGGCTTTTATGTATGTGAATGTTCCTGTAAAGTGCCCTGAGACAACTTTGTTGTGATTTGGTGCTATATAAATAAACTGAATTGAATTGATGTGAAGATTTAGATTTTTGTAGTCTGTTTGGAAATAATAATAAAAAAACTTTCTGATTTTGTTGTTTGGTCCGAAGGAGCATGATCTTACAATGAGTTAGAAAGTCACTGTGTTTGTTTTCTTTTTTAGAGAAAGGTTTAACGTGTTTAATTGAGTAAAAGTTTGTGCATACATCTCTGGAAGCCCTTTGTCTGTTAAACAGTCTCAGGAGAGAAGGATGTAGGTCGGCTACATTTAATTTTGTCACCCGCTCTGCAAACCTTTTAATCTTAACACTGTCCTGTGGAAACATGTCTCCTCTCTTTAGCGTTTTCTCTAAGGTCTTTGCTGTGTTAGCCATAGTTTGGGAAACTCTGAACTCAGCCTAGTGTTTGGATTTTGAATGTCTCAATAAATTGGGGGGTACTGAATGTAGATATTTCGCTGCTGCCACAAGAAACACCTGAACATAGTAAGTAGCTACTAAACTGCTCAGATTTTGTATTTTAAAATAACCTGTACTTCCACTCTGCAGACATAATGGCATGATATGTCACAGTGAATGCCACAGAACAGCCATGTGTCAGACTGCTGATGGTGGAGACACAGAGGCTGCAAATTTAAACTGAAACACTTAATCAAAATAAAAAGCTGACCCAACAGCCAAACGTACGGAGTTTAGGAGCGGCGTGTGGTCTGCTAATCTTTACAAACTAATTGAAAAAAATGTCTTGATCAGAAATCCAATTCAACACTTGTGATCAGCTCAGGACTTCCTGAACAGCTCCTGGTTCCTGAAGCTGTGGATAGACTTTCTGCCAACACATTAAATATCCTTAGATTTTCAGGCAGATGATTTATCAATGCTTTCCTTTAATATTCCATTTTACACAAATGCATTTTAAAGACTGAACGCATTTAGAGTGGAACACAAAGTTTCAGTGTATAAATACATATTGTATTTTTTGGCCTATAAGTTGCAATTTTTTGCACAATTTGCATGACCTGCAACTTATACACCAAAGTGACTTATTTATGGTTTTCCCCTCATATTTTTATTTATAAACAATTTTTGGCTGAGACATGACTGTTTTCATTCATTCTGACTGAAAATATTGAACACTACCATTTTCAGCCACTAGATGGCACTCGAGGTGTATGGCATGCCATTGTGTCATGTAATAGGTAAAAGTGGCTATTAATGACACAATCGGCTTGCCATTGACTGACACCTTTGTTCAGCTCGCCTGGAGCAACCGTCAAATCAGCTTCATTTCGCTGCACTGCCCCGGCGACATGCAGCCAATTTGACCATTAAAGTGCATTTATTAAGTAAAAGTTCAGTTGAGACACACCTTTACCATAATGTTGAGCAAACAAATGATTGTTTTAGGTGGTTATCTTGTAAATTTCGAAGCAATGCGCAGTGAGTCCTCCCGTGCACGCTTCCACGGCCATGAATCGGCTTTTGAAATGCAGCTGATTTGACCGTCAAAGTGCATTTATTAAACAAAAGTTAGACTGAGACACACCTTTACTATAATTATGAGCTAACAAATAATTGTTTTTAACTGTTAAACTTGTTAAATTCTTGTTAAAGTCCTCCCGTGCACGCTCCCGCGGCCGCCATTTGGCAGCTAAATGATTTTTGGCACAAAACCGGCCCACATTTCCGGGTTGTCAGCAGTGATGCATAATAGATGCGACTTATACGGCGAAGTGACGTATTTATGAATTTTTCTACTTTATTAGACAAATTTGGACTGATGCTGCGACTTATAAGGCGGTGCGACGAGTACGGCGGAAAATACCGTCATTTTTTTTTTTCTTCCATTTTTAGCAGAATCTTTAAAATCACACAGCTGTTTCCAGTCCGGTAAATGAATACATCCAGCAGAAACAATGCATCAGCCAGCATTCTGAATGAACATCTGGCCAACACTGGCATCTGTTTTTATTGTAACGATCTGCAGAGAAAGATTGCAATACGTTCAAATTAACTCTACAGAGAGGTAAACAACATTGGCCTGTTTGGTTACTTGCCAGAATAAAAAGTGTTTCTACACTGATTTTTCTCTTTCCTTGTTTGAGGTAAAATGTTTAATTATGGAAGCAGCAAGACCATTTTTATTTTATTTTTTTTAAACAGACCTTTCAATTTGAAGTGTAGCCAATATTTCTATGTATGCAGAACAGATTATGGCAGTTTTTATTCTATAAGATATTAGTTTTGGCTGCTTTTACGACCGGTCAGGAAATCTCCAGTCTAACTGGTTATTTAGGCGGGGGTGGGGGTGGAGGTAGGGACCTTTTGCTTGGATGCAACTTTTATTCCACCTTGTTGACAAAACGTAATCAACACTTTTAAACAAAATACTGGAAATATAAGGGCAAGAAGTCACAATCCACTCACATGTGACCTTTAAAACAAGCCCAGACACGGCGCATCTTGAAAAATAAAAACGCCTCATGCTGCCTGGATTGTCTTCCCAGCTGCATGAAGGAAGCATCATTTTAAAACAGGCTAACAAGCAAGTGTAGCTTCAAACTGCTCCTTAAACAACCCCCTTTGCCAAATCAACTCGTTTGTTCACCAGGAGGTCCTGTCCGGCGCTCTGATGGCGTTAATATTTGAAGAAGATGACCTTTAGAGTACCCCGCTGCGTACAGTCCCAGGTGACCTTTACATTTTAGCTGCACTACTTGTTTCGGTGCTTCACCTGTCCAGATTGAGCCAAACACAGATGGTGTTTAGAATGAGCTTCAGGAAGTCACACTTTCCACGTTTAGTTGATTTTCTGTTCTTTGCTCTGTTAAAAGACTGGACACGTTTCCATAAAGAATCTCATCAAACTTAATTTGTATGTGTGTGCGACCACAAAGGTACTTTTTGAATTGGAGGAAAGGGAGCAGCCCATTCATCATAAAAACTCCAAACTTTGCAGCCACACTCCTCCAGCAGCACGTTTTGTTTTAATACAGAGGTAATATGATGCAGAAATGTATAATTGGACTATTTAGCTAAAGACGGTAGAAACTTTATTCATTCGTGGCTCAGGAGAAATAAAAATCCAGCACTTCGTTTTAGTTTCTGTTTATAGAAAATACTTTGGATTAAGATAAAACTACTCTAACGACAGGTAAGGGTCTTTGGTCTTGTTTTGTCACACTGTAGTACGAATTTAATTAATTTTGATTTACTTTATGATTTATGGCTTTCTTATGGCGCGTGGCTACAAAAAGTGTTGCTTTGCATATATATTTTTATTATGTAAAAACATTTATTTTGTATTTTAGTAGTAATTATAACAATTCTCTTAAGATTTTTCTTTTTTATTCTACACTTCAGTGATGTGATATTTTATCTTGTTTGATTTCCCAAAAGAACCTGTTTAAAACTTGTTAAGATGAATATATAAAAGAAGAAACGACAAAGATGATCACCACCATAAGCTGAGGTGAAACAAGCGATTTACTGCCATGTAAAAATGTTTGTGTTAAATTTAAAGTGTTGTGTTGTAACAAAGTTTGGTTTGTTAGGCTGAAAGATTATTATTATTATTATTTTAGATGAAAAATGTTTATTTTTTTATTTATAAAAAATAAAGAATAAAGAATAAAAATAATGTACAAAAAAATAAATAAATAATATTAATAATAAAATAATAATAATAATAAATATAATAAAATATCATAATAAATACATAAAAATGTAATATTAATAAATAATAGATTATACAGAATAAAAATAACGTACTAATATATCATAACAAATAAATAAATAAAACAACAAAAATAACAGTAAATAAATAAAATATTATAAATAAATAAATAAATGAATAAATAATATAACTACTGTGGATGTGTAAGGATATTTATATAAATTTGGAGGTTGCAAGGTTGTTTGTGAATATGTAGGGGGGAAAACATTTATTTTTTTTGCATTTTGATTTATAAATTGTATTTTAATGTATAGTTTTTATTACATGGATTTGGAAGTTGCAAGGTTGATTGCATGTACATGTAGGAATACGTATCATCTTACTATATTTTGATTGATAAATTGTATGTACAGTATTTTAATGCACAGAAATGCCCAACCATGGACTGGAGTTGTGAATTTGCTGTGCATATATTGCGCAACGCATTATAACGAGTGTGAACGCCCGCCTGACGATTTGAAATAACATTTGTTTTCATTTCTGTGTAAATTAAAAAAAACAACTTACCTGATTCTGCTGTGAGTTTGTTTCATGGATTTACAGACACAGCTGACGGGAAAACACGTTTCAGATTTATAAACGCTAGTTTTACGTTCGCTTATGTCATGAATTACATCATTTTTTTTAAACACTGGTTCTAGATTTACTTCTTTTTTCAAGTCTGACAGTGTTCTTTGTATTCCTACGCTCGTTTTATTATTTTGTCGACCTTGTCCTTCCTGCTTTTAGTTTCATGTCACCTGCTTCTCAGCATATTTGGTTTAGTTTTTCTTATTTCTGTGAGGCTGCACCATGTGCTGAGCTTCTTCCTCCTTCAAATTATGTTGATTCTTTTGGATTATCTGAGGCAGAAGTGTCTCTATGCAGCAATCAAGTTAGAAATTAGATTTTGTTACCCCCTAACCTTCTTCATCTGCGTGTAAGCTTGCATCAGAGTCAAAAAAAGCCTTCTGCTTCGAAAACTGAGGCCTGACAGAAAAGTAGAAGTGTCTGTCAAACAATAAAACTAGATCCAGAACTGACCTGATCCCGACGTCTCAAGATCTTGGGACAACATCAACTCTGTCAGAATTTCAAAATTCAACGGTTTTATAAGCAAAATTGTTGATTACAAACAAGCACCAAAACCGACGGTAGTATCAATTTCTACTCATTTTGTTTTTGTTGAAAAAACACATTTTCAGAATCATTCAAAAGTAAATTTTTTGGAGCTCCAGTCGTAGAGAAAGTATAAACCGAAGGACATAAACAAAATGCATTTTAGTTGCAATAAACATACTGTATAAGTATTTTTTCTTATTTTTTACAATAAGTAGAAACACATGAAAATAAAATCCTTGTGGGACATAACGTGTGCACAGAAACCAGATGCTGAAAGGTCCAGTCTACAGCAGCTGCATCAGCACCGCCTGGTGCTCACCATCATGTCTCACCAGGTGTTTGTCCAATGTTTCCACTTTCTTAAAAAAAAAATAAAATAAATCCAAGTTATTTCCAGAATCCTTGGCGTGGACAGTCCTTATACACACTACAGTGCAGTTAAGTCGATGCAGAAGTTTGAGAAACCTTTGAGCAGATTTTAATCATAGTCTGTTGCGTTCGGGCCCAAAAAATCCGACTTGACCCGGCCCCAGCCCGTAGCCGTCATTTCCCAACCCCAACCGACCCGATGAATTAACAGTAACTACAGGTCCAAATGGCGATGGATCACTTCCTGGCAGTGCAGTCCCCTCTGAAGCTTAACTGAACTTTATGTTGCCTCTTTCAAGGCCGGTCAGCTCGCAGTGAAATGTACGCGTGTGGCTGGTGAAAGTATGGCAAGCCATGTTGCCATATAATTGGATCGCGGCCAAAAGCCCAACACCGACCCAGCCCGCCCATCCCAGCACATTATCATGGCCCGACCCGCCCTGAATTCGGGTCGGGCCAGGCCGGGCTTCGGGCCCGGGTTAGAAATGACAGCTGTAGTTTTCAGCCCATTTGATTCAATCTAGCAGCTCACAAACTGATGTAAATACATTTTTACATTAAAATGCACAAAGTGAGAAAGTTTTATTTTCCTGTCTTTAAGATCTTTGGCACGTTTAATAGTTTATGTGTTAATCTGACAGAATGATCAAGGCAGGATTTATATATAAGATACTTTGTTTTTCCTACAGGGTTCCTATTGTTTTATTCTAATTGTTTTCGCTCTTAGAAATCAAAACAATAAGTAAAATGTATTTAAATTTGTTGAACCATCATTAAAATCACTTCATAAAATGACACAGTTCATCATTGGTGTTGTCTCTGTCTCTCTCTTTAAGTGTAAAAATCTTACAAAGGACAATAGTTAAAAAATATATCTAGTTTGTAGACTTAGAAGTACAAACACCAGTAGAACAGGTCAGCCTAAGCAACAGAAAAGTTATGTACCAATATAAAAAGAAAACACGAATTATAATTTAGCATATAGTCAGCATGAAAGTGCAATCTAATGTAATATTCTGCATAATGTAAATCAGACAGATGCTTCTTCAAAACAGAATGTAAAAATTGCTCAAATGATATTTTACTCAAATAGAGTTTCACATGAACTGGTTTACCTGAGATGTCGTTCCTGTATTCCATCCATGAGCATGCATCAGGATATGTATTCCATCCACTTTACAACATTTGGTAGCAGCGCAGTGACTCAGGATATGTAACGATGCATCTCATGATGGAGTCTAAATATCCAACTTTTTAATTCAGGCTGTCTCGGATGCTGTTTCCTGTTTTTCAATGACTTAAACAAGAAGATCATTCTCTCTAAACGGATCGGTCTGTGTTGCTCTTTACGTTGTACAAGTTTCAGACGACAAACCGGTCTAAAATTGCTCAAGGTGCTGCTGGACAATGATTTTATTGTCCTGCGATAGTCTGCAGCAGATTGTTCTGGGAGCAGATGTGTTTGTGTCATTGATCTTGGCCGTCTGATAAGGAAGCCCAGCGACAAGCTGTTAACCCCACGCAGTGGGAGCATTAATCCATTTCCAAACACCCCGCTGCTTTTTACCTTGGTCTGTTATATTTTGTCTTGTGCAGCACCGAGGAGGGGCACAGCGCCTCAAAAGTACGTCTACCTGCCTGATAACAGTTCTCTTAAACCCTCAAATATGACGAATTTATGAAGCGCTGTCAATATTCAAAGATGCGCTTCCATTAGGAAAAATAAGGTTCAACCTCCAATAAATCCCATTTTCTAGAATTTACCAGGATTTTGTGACTGCACCTTTATGCCAGTAAGTAATTTAATAGTTATACAGCCCTACAGCAGATGTACAGGCTGCGTCTGTTGAGGGGTCATCTGGTTTCAAATGGTGCAGCTGAAATGAGAAATATTCTGAAAGTACAGCTCAGGGCGTGTCTGCAGAAATATACAAAACTGAGCACTAATAGATACGTCAAAGGAAGTTGCACTGAGAGAGTTTTAACATTAATAGTCGTGTGTTAAAAGAAAAGAGGAAAGTCAAAGGTTAATTGAAATTGCCAGAAGGCAAAACATTAAACACCTAATATCAAAGAATGCCTAATAATGAATTTAGTGACTGATAGCAGCTTGAAGACGATGAGTCGTTTCAGCTGTGCACTCAGTTCCAACATGCAGAATCTGACGTCATCGTTTCTCATTTAACAAAAGTCATTGAAAAGTCATTTGGATGAAAACTGACGAGGATAAAAACAAATTAAAATAAATTAAAAGGTCCAGTATTCCTTAAAATAATGCATATCGCCCAACAAATGTCATGCCAGAGTTTAGACTTTTATTTCTGCTGAGAAATGAGTTGTAGCTGCTTTGGTCAAACCATGAAGAAAACTTTATACATATTCATATGCGACATTGCAAGATGACCCAATCAGCTCGTTGTTGATCACTCTCAGCTACTACCTCACCACAGTGAACTTAAAATCTGAGTAACAGACATTTTGGGTTGGCCATCTTGAATTGGAGTTGTTCCAACAGTTAAACTGTTGTAGATGTCAACCCAATGAAAACTTTCTGAAAGTTTCCTTCAAATACGTCCAGTGGCTCATGATATTTTGCTAACAGGGTTGATGTTAACAGTTAATCTCAAAGATTTTAGGCACAAAAAGTGCAACGAGTAGTGACATGGTGTGTTGGAAATCATGCTCAGCCACAATTTCACCAAATCTTCAAAGAATATTCATAACATTTACTGAATTAGACCCATTGATGTGTTTTCTAAGGTAAGTTAATTGTGGGTGCAACCTTGATTCAAAATCTTACTTATAACCTACAAAGCTCTCAACAACCTAGCTCCATCTTATATTAAAGGTCTTGTTGTTCCATATTTTCCTAACTGAGCACTTTGCTCTCAGACTGCAGGTTTACTCGCGGTTCCTAGAGTCTCCAAAAGCAGAATGGGAGGAAGATCTTTCAGTTATCAGGCTCCTCTCTTGTGGAACCAACTTCCAGTTTCTGTCCGTGAGGCTGACACATGGTCCAGTTTTAAGACTGGAAACATGTTCAAACTTTAAGCAGACACATTTCTTGAAATACACACCGCTGCACCTCCGTACAGGCATTAAAACAGACGTCTCCACAAAAAGAAACACGGTGACCTGAATGAACTGCAGGTTTGTGTTTTCCACGTGCAATAAACAAGCCAACCTGTTTGAATGTAGCGATGGGATGTCTGAGCACAATGTGGTTTGACCCGTTACTAATGATGTCCTGACACTTGCTTAGCCAAGCTCTATCTGGCTAACTGGCATCTAACTGGAAGAGGCAGAGCACCACCTGTTTCTCACTCTGCAAAGAGTTTACTAAAAAGAATGTTTGAAATAATTTGTGTTTGAGGAGGAGGACGCCAGTCTCCTACACCCAACTTCAAATGCCAAACTCATGCCTTTAAATGTAAATTATTCGTTGTATTTTTTTCTCCTAATATCTATAATTATTTAAATTTTTCCCAGCTGGAATTCAGATTTCCCATTAATTTGGAGTGCACCGTCAAATTACCAAAACACAAATTTAGAAAATATTGTGTTTAAAATCATACAACACAGAAAAAACAAAGCGTACCAGTGAAGCTGAGAGTTTATAGAGTTTAAATTTGATGAATGAATTACTGCCGTTATCTTCGTTTTCCTGTGTTTGTATTCATGATGTGGTGTTTATTCACCCTGGGCCAGGTTAATGCATGACTTGCATCAAGATTATGCCTGAAAGAGAGATCACTCTTATCTGTGGCCAAACCTGAGGAGGGAAATGTAAACACAATCAAAATATGCTCCAGTTTGTTGAGCATCAGTCTGTCAGTTTGCTGTAGTACCGTACTTGCTGCCGTACACGTTGCACCGCTGTATAAGTCACATCAATCCAAATATGTCTAATAAATTGTGGGAAAAAAAATATATAATATGTCACTTCGCCGTATAAGTCGCATCTATCATGCGTCACCGCTAACGCGTCGCGTTTGTTATGCGCTGACAACCTGAAAACGTGGGCCGGTGTTGTGCCAAAATTCGATCGGCTTCCAAATGGCGATCGCAAAAGTGTGCACAGGACTTTAATAATAATTTAACAAAACTAACACTTAAAAGCAATGATTTGTTTACTTGAAATTATAACAAAGTTGTGTCTCAGTTGAACTTTTCCTTAGTAAATGCACTTTAATGGTCAAATCAGCTGCATTTTTCCTGGGTGTCGTGACCAAATGCAGCTGATTTGACGTTTGCTCCAGGAGTTGTGGAGCGAGATGAAGGTGGCTCTGTATGGCAAGCCAAGTGTCTCATTAATAGCCACTTTTACCTAGCAATGAGACACTTGGCTTGCCATATTAATCAGGGGCCCTCTAGTGGCTGAAAATGGTAGTGTTCAATATTTTCCATGTCCGAATGAATGAAATCTTCAGATCTCAGCCAAAAATTGGTTATAAATGTGGGGGGAAAAAACATTGCTTGATTGTATAAGTTGCAAGGCATGCATATGTATTCAAAAAGGTGCAACTTATACAGCAAAAGTACGGTATGTTGCAGGATTTGATACTACACTACGCAGGTCTTCATTTTCAGTTCTTTTTTTGTGCTTGCTCAGTTTATTTTTATTATTTTTTTAACTGCATAAGCTGTAACTCAGTGCTGGGATTGATTTATCATCGCTCATGTAGTCAAAGAATGCATTATAAATAAAATAAATTGTTCCCCAGTGTTGAAGAATTAGTAACAAATGACAGCCCAGGTGTGCCCACACAGTGATTTGGATAGAAGTAAATAAAAAGTGAGAAAATAAATTGATTGATCACTTTAACAAACCGCTGAAACGTTTTGGGTTGTCGTTGCTTGAAAAGTTAATTTTCACTTTGAACCAGGTTCCTTAATAACTTGTTTCTCACTTTTTGCTACACCGAGTTCAATGAGTGTTCATTTACAGTGATTCTGGTGCTGAAATTGGAAAAGGGTTAAGTTGAGAATCAGAGTCAGGTGAAGTCAGGTTTTCTGTGATCAGTAACACCGACTGCTAAAGCTGCTCCCAGCATCTCGTCAGTCAGTGTAGACAACGGCATCTTTAAACTTTCTTGTGTGTTATTTCTAGAAGCCCCTTTTGTCACAGCCAGCTTCATAAAATGAACTTCTTTGTTTTGACACAGCCTTTATCACTCCTGGTCAGGCATCTCCAGGTGCTGAGAATGAAAAGAAAGCTCATTTTTTCTTATTCTCATTAGGTGCAAGCAGTGAAACTGCCCTTTTTTCCCCTGTGGCTATCTCACCTGCCTTTGTCTCCTAAATCTGCCTCCAGGAAAGGCAGCGGGGTTCGTGATGGAGCTGGTGCCTTACAGGATGTGATCTTCCACAGTGATACTAATGTTCTGAAAAAATATACTTTTCCAGGAAAAAGAGAAATTAATGTGCCCTTCTTCAGCTTACATGTCCAAAGGCTTTGGTATTCACAGTCAGAGCCAAGAGAATTTCAGCAGAGATGGCCGTTAATCAAGAGATCTTTTAGCTTTTTAAAGCTCGTTTTAGATGACTCTAAATTCCACAAGGTTTGCTGCAATTTTATTTCAAATTGTCAGTTTTCTGGAAGCCATCTGAATACACAAGTGGAAGAAGAACTGCACTTGGAAAGATATTTTTCTACTAAAGTTACCATGTTGTTAAAAAAAAAAAAATCACACTGCTGGTTTGTTTATAAAAATCTGTATAACTTAGAAATGTTCTATTGTATTTTCCTGTTTAGTTTGGGTGGTCTTAATTTTATACATATATTCATAAAATTAGCTGCTATTTTATGATAAATCGGCAGCTATAACTTGTGACAAGTAGAAAGTAAAAATAAAACAACTCATTCCGTAGTTTGCAGACTTGCTTATGTCTGCGAGAAGGTGTAGTTATTTTATTTTTCTGATATGATTAGTTTTTAAAGTGCATGTGACATTGTAATAAATATAAATGTATTTTTTGGAAATGTAACATTTATTGCAAATAATATTCACATGGCTGAGATGAACAGTTGTAGAGATGTGCAGAAACAGGAAGTGATGATAAAGGGGAACACCTGCATATAAACAGAGCATTGCTACAATGGCTAACACAGTCAGCAGAGAATAATCTGATGCTTCTTTGGATTATTCTGAGCCACTGTTGGAAAGAGAATAAGAGTCAGAGTTCAAATATTATTTCTATAAACACCAGAGTTCCCCTTAATGTCACTCCCTGTTTCACTTTGGTTGCACTAAATTAAAAGAAAAATGAGTAAAATTAAAGATATGACATTTCTCTTTGAATGTTAAGATGTTTTATTTTACATGTGTAGGATGTGCATGCCACAGGTACTTTTAATTACTTTCTACAGTAGCCCCATTTGATTTACTGAATTTTGTGTCTTAAAACTATAAAATAACACAAACACAGTTATAAATTAAGTGATATTTCTATTTTCATTTAACCTAGAACTTCTGATCTTTTCCACAGCAAATATCAAAACATTTAGGAAACTAGACAATCACTAAAAGGTAAGAATTATTCCTTGATTTTATTTTGCATATTTCAATTAATAAATTGCCTCTGATTGCCTCCGATCAGATCAGAGGCAATGTGTTCAACATAATGGTCCTTCCTCCAGTTATTTAACAGTCAACAATGGTGTACCACAAGGCTCAGTCTTAGGACCCACCCTCTTCACAATCTACATCAGTAATGTAGGTCGGATCATCTCTGATGCACCCTTACATTTCTATGTTGATGACACAGTTGTTTACTGTCGAGCTAAAACATTATTTTTTTTATTCAACCTTTATTTAGACAGGTTAATCCCACTGAGCCTCGGGGATTCATTTACAAGAGAAACCTGAGTTGCTAAGGTTTTCCAGCTTTTACAGTCTGCTTTTGACATCGTCCAGTCAGATTTGTTCCATCTCAAACTTGTGCTAAATGCTGACAAAACCAAAGGGATGTAGTTTTCAAACAGGAAGTTGGTTTCAGTCGATTCTTACAAATACGTGGGTGTTGGTTGATGCACATCTCTTTTTTAAGCCTCACGTCAAAAACTTGATAAAGAACCTGAAAGGTAAAAAAAGGGTGTCTAACTCTGAATGCTAGGAAACACCTTGCAACTGCTACATTCCTCCCCTCCATTGACTACAGTGACGTTCTCTACATGAACGCCCCTACAGGCACTCTGCAGATGTTGGATGCTGTCTATCATTGTGCGCTAAGATTCATAACTGACTGTAACTACCATACCCACCATTGCACCCTGTATTCACTGCTTAACTGATCACTAACTTCATGCAGACTCTCCCACTGGTACATTTTCATCTTTAAACCACTTCTTGGTCTGCTGCCTTCATACATCTCCTCCTATATGTCTCTGTGTGAGTGCAGCTACAGCGTGCACGCTTAGGACATAATTACCTGCAGTGTCCCCTCAGTGTGGACTAAATTTGGCAACAGGGCCTTCTCCTACGCCTCTCCTGTTTCCTGGAATATATTGCAAAAAGACCTGAAGCTCTCGACCTTGACTTCTCTAAGTGGCTTCAAACCATTGCTAAGTTCATGGGAAAAACAAACGCAGACAAGTTTCTGTTTTTAGTATTTTATATCGCTTTATAATGTAGCTGTTTTGTTTTTCTCATGTATTTTTAAACATAATTTCTTCCATTTAATTTTCATTTTATATGCTTTTTTTAATGATTGTCTACTGTTGTCATCTGTGTTCTTTATGTAAAACAGGTCTATTGAAAATGAGTCCTCAAGGCTCAATGAGACTAACTTGTATAAATAAAGGTTTAATTTATTTGAAAATTAACTTTTGTCATGTCTGACAATGAATTAAAATGATTTATTCCTTAAAATATGACAATTTTAATTGGTCCATGTCATAATTTCAGTTATGTAGCTTCATTTTTCTGAGAAAGGCTGCATGTAAAAAGGTCAAAATGGATAAATGCTGTTTTCAGTCCCCTTGTGTTTGTTCCAGTTGTGATCATTATTTGTGTTTCATGAACTGATTTGAAATCTGTGAGTTGTTGTGTGTCTGCAGAGTCCTCACATTACATTGTCTTGTTGTGTAGATTAATGCTCTTGTTGTGTAGATTAATGCTCTTGTTGTGTAGATTAATGCAGAAAGATGACCACGTGTGACCATCTGCTTCTGAGCTTGTGCACATGTGCTGAGGAGTGTTCAGCATTTCTACTAAAACCTATGGTGTAGATGGTTGCTATCCATCAGCTGAAAGAGAAAAATAACCAAGAGTGACATTCAATTACAGTATGCAAATTTACGTTCTTTATTTATCAGGGCTCCACCATTCATTTACCTAATTAACTATATTGGACACGAGGCATCGTGAGCAGATTGCAACATTCCCTCCAATAACAGCCAATAATGCAATATATTATCAGCAATAACACTAATGAGACAAGTGAAGTAAGACTACTCATCGCTGCTGGATGAATAGCAAATTAAGGATAATAAAGGCTTCAAACAAAGACTTGTGAAAATGAAGCCTGTATATTAATATTTTGGATTTCAGAAGAAATATTACCGTGCACAGTGCAGTACACCTGTATCATTGTGATTCACAAGAATGCACGTTGTCTGTGTGCCACTTGATGACATAAAGGGAACCTTTTAGCCTTGTGATAACACATTGTTCTCAAATAAAATGTAATTAGAGGGCTAAAAGAGAGCAATAGATGTTTTGACAGTCACGCTGTATTCTGTGTGTTTGACAGTGATAAACTGTTTAGACAGTCCATGCTCTCTGACATATTCTATTTTCTCTGATTTCTTTCTTCATTTTGTCTGATTAGCTTATTTCACAAAAAAAAAAAACTATTACAAAAGAACGTCCAAACAAAGCTGTGGCATGTTGTGAAAAACATTGTACTGCACTACTGGGAAAAATGCCCGGCTTAAAAACTATTAACATTTTAAATCAAATTACCTTGATTCATATTAATTACATAGCAAATGTAGCTGTAAGAGTACCATTGGCTGCAGCTCCTCTCTCCAAGATGGCCGCTGTCAGCCATCTACCTGATGAGGTCCTACTCTACTTAAGGCTGCAGTCGAGTGCTACTCTTCGCTGGAGCATTATACTCTTCTCCGTATTTACTGTATGTCTCTGGCCACTATTACTGAGCTTAGCAAAATATACTTACTTTTTTGTGTGTGTCTACAGTCCTGCTTTATTGGTACCTTCCAGTTCTGGATCTGCTTTGGATCTTGTCCCTCATTCCTCATGCTTTGCCTCCAGCCACTTTCCTGCCTTGCCTGGTCCTTCATCTCTGGAGCCCTTTCTGGATTCAGCCCTGTGCCACACCACAACGTTCAAACCTGTAAGAGAAAACAAACGGACCAATATCATTGTTCAGTTCCTTTATCCAAACACACCTGACCTTATCCTTCCTCTTCAGGGGCTCCAGGAGATCATCTGTAAATATTGTATCACTGTAAATAATAAACACTGTTCACTTTTCTACTCATGAGTCTTGTCTCATATCAATCTGGGTTCCTCAAGTCATAACAGCAGCAACTCAAGTAACCCTAATTATAAAACACAAAAGCCTACTAATGTCTAACAAATAACATGGATCCTGATACTGAACTAAACTGCAAATGTTTAATAGTATTGCACATTTTATTAGACTTTTGTTTGTCTTTGTGTAAAATAAACTTTAAATGAGTTTGTATCCTGTGTCTGATTCTTTCCCATATCAACATATGTAATATATATGTATTATATATATATGTAATATCAGTTTTATCCATTAACGTTACGCCTATTTTCTCTGGAAAACCAACCAATTTATCAGGTGCTTTTATACAGTAGTGATTGTGAAGTGCAAACGTGTATTAACATCTGTATCCTTGCATGTCGTGTTAAATCAGGGGTTCCCAAACTTTTCCATGTCATGGCCCCAAAAACAGGAGCTTCTGGCCGAGGCGAGCCCCGCTTCGCAAACCCACCAACAATGCTACAAAATATGTAAAGAAACATCAACTTTTAGAACGTTTTAACTTTTATTCACTATATTCAATTAATTATTACAAATGCTGACAATAAAAATGTTATTACTGGTAACTAACACGTTTTAAACACTGAAAAAAAAAAACAACTTTTCAACAAACTATTGACCGGAAGAACGAAAAAGAAATCTAATCTCTCTCTCTCAAGCGTGTTTATCTGGAAATGATTGCTAAAGATTACCCTAGTGTACAATTTTTATTATTATTATTACTATTTTTTGATTATTGCTTTTTTAAAATCTTCTCTTCAACTTTCTGAGGCCTCCATGGCGCACCCTGGCAACCCCCCC
>NC_056502.1:7176071-7180553 GCF_014905685.2 Nematolebias whitei | reverse complement strand
CCCCCCAGGGGGCCACGGCCCCCACTTTGAAAAACACTGTTAGATCATATCTACTTCCATACTTTAATAAATCAATTTTGACTTAGTTTATTTATAGTAGTGTTAATTTGTAAATAAAATGATTTAATATAGAATATTATAAACTACATTTCTCCAAAATTATACACTGACTTAATATATTATTTATATGTATTCTGCAAAACTGAACAAATCTAGTTGGATGCTTATTGTGTGTGGATTTTTTTGGGTGATTTTAAGGAGAATTTCTGGTTCATGTGAGGATTAAATCATGGTTGAAATAAAAAATTTATATTATTGTTATTATTATTACTATTACTTTCAGATCCTACCTGGAAGTATGTTTGAAGTAATGAACACAGAAGTGCAACTAACTCCGTTCCCATCATTGCTCAAAACAGGTTTAGCCTGGATGTGTAAAAGTCAATTTGGCTGCAAATGCTACAAATGGCTTGAAAGATAGCCGAATACGTGACATTTTATTTGATCTGACCACAACAATCCTCACTTAATTATTTAACAATCTTTTTCATTATCTAAAAACTTCTTCACTCTGTCAGCTGGTTAAAATATATATTTTATGAGAACTTCCCATCAGCCATTGTCACCGTGTCCCAAAGCTAGAGGTGTGTGAATAATGAAACTTCTGATCTCTAGTCTCCCTACATCTGCACGGAGACGAGGAGTGGCTCCATTAAAGAATAAAAAGTGAGTCTCTTTTGTTGCTCCCAGATTCTCCTCATTATTAAAGAATCCCATTAAGTGACAGAAGAAGGTGACTTTTCCTTTCAGTGTGATGGCACATGGAATGAGACCCCTGTCAGGCTGGAGATGGAAGCCACTGATGAGGCTGGTGAGGGGACTTTGACCCGAGAGGAAAAGGGTTATTGATTGACTGAGCCAGCTCTGCATCTCCTGCACTCTGTCAGTCACCTGTGGGCACTTTTCTTTGTTGCTCTCTTTTCTGCTGGCCTCTACTCATCGCTTTCTTTTCTCCCCAAAGCATTTTGCTGGGCTTGTGCTCCATTTAACTTCATTACTGTGGGACTGACTTCCAGGCAGCGACGGGACCGCAGTGCATCCTTCTCCTCTTCATGTTTGCCGTCCTCTGATTCAGACATCATTTCTTGCCTCCATCCATCTGCACCTCCTGCATCTTCTCTTAGCTTTTATTCTTCTTCTCTGTGGTTATTCTGTCACTGCCTTTCTTATCCTCATGCCCTCCCTGTTGCGCCCACAAATGCAGCTCAGCAGTTTTGATAATAGCCTGACAGGCCACAGTGGTGGGCTTGTGTCGGTTCACCAGCCCCGTCCCTGCTCACCCCAACTCAACGCCTTGCCTTTGTCATCAGGGTCACCTTGCAGCCCGTCAGCTCAGTGAGAGACGATGTCAGGCTGCGGACGGGAGGCATTCACCTGCCACTTCTAGTTCCTTTACTGAGGTTTCTAACACCTACAGTGTGTCTCAGTTTAACACGACCTCACCGGGGTGTTGTTTGGAAGCCCACACAAATATAGAACTGCTCTCAGTGGAGCTATTTTTATTGTCATAAATAGCATTTCAAATTATCTTGGTTTATTATTTTAGATCAATTGTAAGGAATGTGATTAGAGTTATATATTCTACATGTGTTTGGGATTTTTATGCAGTTGTGTTTGTATGTATATAGTGTATAATCCTGGGCACCCCAGATGGCAGCCCTCTGGTCCACACAGAGGGCTGTGGTAGCTCAGTGGTCTGTGGTTGCATCAGGAAGGACACTGGGCGTAAAAACAATCGCCGAGTCTTTGTATGAGTTAGTATACTGCGGTGACCCCTTAGGAAGGAAGCAGCCGAAAGAAGAAGAAGAACATATATAATTTATGATGCTTCCTGCACACAAACAGGAAGTGATATTAATACTATCTGTCTTTACTGGCTTTTTATTTTTTCTTCTTCTTTCGGCTGCTCCCTACTTCAGGGGTTGCCACAGCGACCTACCATGTTTTTGGACTATAAGGCGTACTTACTTAAAATCATTAATTTTTTTTCAAAAATCAACGGTGAGCTTTATGATCAGGTGCACCTTATGTCATAATTCTGGTTGTGCTTACGGACCTCGAACTGATTCTATGTGTTTATTGTGAATGAATTGAATAAAGTTTGACTTACCTGACAGTTTTGTTTTGATGTTGTCGGTACGGGGAGTTGAACCAGCGACCTTCCGCTCACAGGCCTGCCTTCTCTAATCTCTGCGCCACTAAAGCACGTTTATTTATTTGTTTATTTATTTGAATCTCTATCAGTTTGTCGTGCTTTTATTGTGTTCAAGAACTGTTTGATGTTTGCAACCTAATTTAAATATACAGTAACTCTTATTAGTCTCAGGTAAGATATTCAACCTTTATTTATACAGGTTGGTCTCATTGAGACACGAGGACTCTTTTACACGAGAGACCTGTTTTAGTCGGATATGTGTAAACAGAGACACTAAAATAAAAAAAAAGGTGTTGCGGTTTAACTTTCAGTAGATTCTAAAAACCATCGTATTCTCTCTGGAGTATTCTGCCATCAGGCATTTATCACCTCGCTTCAAACCAAAACTGTCTTGCACCGTGAGCTGCAGCTCAAAGAGAAACACTTAAAGCAATGTGCAAATGCTTCATCTGTCATGTATGTAGTGTATGTAGCGTGTCCGGGTCCTTTCTGAACAAACACAGCGACACTGTGCACACAGCACTAGTTTCATAATGCCAGTCATATCTTTTAAAGTTCACTCAATTTGATCATTTCAAGCTTTTACTATTTTTATATGTTGTATAGTTATTGTTATTTGGTTATTTGTGGTGGCACGGTGGCGCAGATGGTAGAGCTGTGGCCTCTCAGCGAGAAGGTCACCGGAACGAATCCCAGGCAGGGACCATTGCATGTTCTCACCGTGCATGTGCGGTTTTTCTCCGGATACTCCGGGTTCCTCCCACACACCAAAAACATGCATGTTCAAAAACTGTTCTTAGTGAGTGAGAGAGTGAATGGTTGTTTGTCTCGTGTCCCTGTGATGGACTGGAGACCTGTCCAGGGTGTCCCCTGCCTCTTGCACATTGACTGCTGGATATGAACACCAGTGAAGAGGAAGAAGCGGGTAAAAGTAACGGATGGATGGATGATGTATGGAAACCTCCACTTATCTTACTTGAAACAATATTTTCCTATCAGTCGTAGTATTTTCGAAGGATACAGTTACCAAATGGATGTTGATGTTGAACAGTTTATAGTATGTCGAACTGAAATGTGGCAAATTATTTTGGTATAATTTACATCACCATGACTGTGCACACTGATTAGTGCATTTTTTTAAGGTTACAATTGCAGCCTAATCTTTACCTCGTATTAATGTTTTATTCATTTTGTTCAGGAGCCATAGCAAACCTTCTTCTTTGCATCATCTGCCATTATAAACACTAAGAGATGTGAACACCTGCTGATTATCACGCTAATGACCACTGGCTCAACACTTCCCCAAGCAGCTGGGAGGAAAATTGATCAGAAATCATTATCTGCCACCAGATACATTATTATAGTAATGATTTAGAAAATTTGACTGAGCGTTATGTTGTGCTTTATGGCTCTTTGTTTTAAGTTTTTTTTTATTCATCATCATATACTCCATATACTTATTAACTACATTTTCTTTTAAATTACCAAAAAAGCTATCCCTTCAAGCAAAAAGCATGCTTTATCTCACCACATTTATTCATCTACCACAGTGTAACGAGGAACTAATTATTTAAAAGTTAAAAATACATGTATTTTTTTTTACAGTGTAATCCACAAATGACAAAAGTTGACCCAAGTCACATTTTATATGTGAGCATAGCTGTTGGACCATGTTTCGCTTGTGGGATGCAGTGATGTATTAATTTAATCAAACACTCAAATGAAGAATATTGTAATATCTTGGAGAGGCTGGGTGAGCCGCAAGAGCTGCTGGGTAATCTTGGAACAGAAATGGGTTCATGGTGGTTCTGTTTAGTGTTGGGTTGGCCTTCATGTTCCGGTTGTTGTTAGTGAATGTAAAAGTGACGACACCATGAATCAGATGTTGTATGAAAATGATTTATGAAAAGGGGGAAAACACTTCCTGTTTGGTGAGCCTTTTGAATTTTAACTGAATACAAAGAAGAAATTACATAATTAGAATACAAAGAAGAAATTACATAATTAGAATACAAAGAAGAAATTACATAATTAGAATTCAACACTAGTTTTAGCAAGTTGCTACAATTTCACACCTGGCAAAAAGGCCTCACTACAAAACTAATGCACTGAAATTAATTCTTAAATATGCTGTATATTTTAGACAGACAACCTCAATATGTCTGAAATTATGACTAAATGTGAATTTTGCACACAGACATACAAGGACTTGCTTATTTACTATATATATATATATATATATATATATATATATATATATATATATA
>NC_056502.1:7173068-7175971 GCF_014905685.2 Nematolebias whitei | reverse complement strand
ACATCTACAACGCTCTTCCGATCTTCGCGTTGTAGATGTCTGGCATCCATGAGGGGGTGCAGCAGCATCTTCCATGCTCACCTTTCCTCTTGGTTAGTATTTAAGCAAGTTTCCTTCTCTCCAATCTAATTTATTAGAGTTTGTCTGGTTCTACCTTGTTAGCAGACCTCACATATTTCACTCAGCGGTGACTCAGTCATGTAATACTGATTCATATGTTAATATGTTCCTGAGACGACCCCCCGTGGCTCCCAGAGACAGCTTGAGATATTCCTTCCTGTAACTGCACTCCATTGTCTTCTTCTTTCACAGCAGCTCAACTTGCAGTGAAAAGCAGAGCTTTATCACCTCTCCCACCCACTGGATACTGTTGACCTATCTTGCTTGGGGTTTTTTTGGGGGGGAAAAGCATTTCTGGGATAAACAATCCATTGAAATGTCACCAGATTCCATGGAGTCCAAGAGAGCTCTGGTCTTGAGTCGGACAAAGTGGCATGTGCACATCAGACGTTAGGCAGCATTTCATCTCATGTTGTGGTGTGATAACAACATTGTAGGACAGCAGCTGTCAGAAATGTCATTCCCAAATTGTGGGCTATGAGGCGCATCATGGTGATGCTATAAACAGTACATCACAGCCTGACACCATACATTTATGGAGCTATGGAAATGGTTTTACTTTGTAAAAAATGCACAAGTTTAAATATTTTTGGGAATATTTGAATGATCCACAGATAAATGTTTTACAATGCAGTATGTGCGTCAGTTTTGAAAAGCTCTGCTGCTGAAAGCATGCATGCATATTTTTAACTGAACTTTGGGGGGAAACACAGATTTTTCCCATCCTTTACATTGCTTTCTCATCGTGTTCCCTTTGCAAACATGCAGGTTAATTTAAGACGCACTGACTGGTAAACAAAAGCTCTGCTTGCGTCAAGCAGCTACGTTTTAAATATGCTGTTTGAAATCATACAAGCTGCCACGATTTACTTTGTTCCAACTGGGACACGACAAAAAAAAACAAAAAAACAACTAAAAGTGAATTCTGTCAAGTTACAACATTGTTCCAGCTTTGATTTCCAAAATGTTTTGCTCATATTGCTACATATGAATGTATTTAAATATATTATTTTAAGTTCAAGTATACTATTACACTTAAATCATGTTAAACCTGTTTGGATATAAAAAATTTTTAGCCAGTATTGAATTATTCATGACCAAAAACTCAAATGTTTGAGCACTAATTTCTAGACATAATTAATTTGAATTACAATTATATTTGAAACAACTTCATGATCATTTTAAAAGTAATTTTTTTTGTTTGTTAGTTTAAAGTTAAATCTTGTTGTTTTCATTGCTCAGTTTTGTAACGATTAACAGAATACCCAGAGAATAAGGAATGAAGAGCACAGATTCCAAGACCCAGTAAAAGTTTAATTATGTTTATTTACAAGTTACAATATCATCAACGTACACGGGGAGGACTGGAACTCTGGGGAGCAAGGAGAAGATTTAATATGAGAAACTTGATGAATTATAATGCTTCTCTGTCTTACAGAAGGATTTGCGGTTTGTCGAGGGAGCAGGTGACCCAATGGTTCCAGAACGAAAGGAATATGCCTGAGAAGTGGCTGGAAGGTGAGGAGACGGCTGAAGAAGTCACAAGGAAGCTCCAGGTTGTATGGTGGGAATCCATGAACAGGAAGGCAACAGAAGCAAACGCTGAAAAACACGAAGGAGCACAAGGTAAGTTTATCTTTCATCAGATAATACAAAGTGGCCAGAAACAAACTACCATTAGGCATGTACCATATTGTTCGCTATATAAGTCACACTTTTTTGCATACATTTGCAAGTCCTGTTACTTATATACCAAAGCGACTAAAATATGTATTTTTACCATACTTATAACCAATTTTTGGCTGAGATCTGACAATTTCATTCATTCTGATATGGAAAATATTGAACACTACCATTTTCATCCACTAGAGGGCCATCGACTAATGTGGCAAGTTGACGCTAAACAAACTGAAATGCAGCTGATTTGACCATTAAAGTGCATTTATTAAGGAAAAGTTCAACTGAGATACACCTTTACTATAAAGTCGAGCAAAGAAATAATTTCTTTTAGGTGGTTCTCTTGTTAAATTTTGAAGAAATGCACAATGAGTCCTCCCTCTGTGCGCTCCCGCAGCCACAAATCGATTATGGTAATGCTCCAGCAGCAACTGCAGGTCTTCTGCAGCCATTTGTACTCCTGCAGCTCATCAAGGAGATGGTCCGCAGGTGTGGCTTGTTGGTGCCATCTTTATGACATCAGGAAGCTGGCAGAGCTAACACAGTCATAAAACTATTAATTTCAAAAGTTTAAAACGCATTTTACTTCAATTTTGAAAGTAGTTTATGAATAAACTACGCTCTTTACTGTTGCAGGCATCAACACAGTTTTTAAACTCGTTAAAAATTTCTTCTTCAGACATACAACTACAATAACGCCTTTATTACAAATCTCTGGTGACAATAAAAACATTTTATAGCTATAAGTTAATAAAATGTGTCTGACTGGAATTTTCTGTTTGCTTTTCAAATATCAACTTTAGATTTACATCACAAAAGGCTGTCACATTGTAAAGTTTGCAGATGATACAGCGGTGGTGGGATGTATCACAAACAACGATGAGTCCAGCTACAGGCAAGAGGTGGAACACCTGCCGAGCTGGTGCAAAGAGAATAATCTTCACATCAATGTGAAGAAGACAAAGGAGATGATTGTGGACTTCAGAAGGAACAAACACACCTACACCCCCTGAACACAAGAGGATCTGCGGTGGAAGTGGTCTCCAGCTACAAGTACTTGGGTGTACACATGAATGACAACCTCAGCTGGAGCAACAACACCACCA
>NC_056502.1:7172191-7172668 GCF_014905685.2 Nematolebias whitei | reverse complement strand
GGAGCATTAAGTGTAGAACCACTAGACTGAGGAACAGCTTCTACCCTGAGGCTGTTAGACTCATGAATCTCTAACCAGAATAATCACTGAAAAATCATATCATGTTGCTGCTGCTCTGCTTCATGTTGCTGCTGATCTGCTTCATGTTGCTGCTGATCTGCTTCATGTTGCTGTGTTCATGCGTGCTCATCTGCTCATACAGACTCATGTTCGTGCTGCTGTTGGCGTAATGTTTTTATGCTACTAGTACTTAGTGTATATTTAGTTGATGTTTTTCTTAGTTCATATCTTAGATCTTATTACTGTTTTTATTTTACATTTTACTGTTGGATGTAACTGGGACCCTGTGTACATAATTTCGTTCCACCACATGCACCACACGTGGTGTGAATGACACATATTTTTTATTTAAATTTAATTAGAAATTTATTAATTTCATTAAAAACAAAACAACTATATACAATAGAAAACATATAT
>NC_056502.1:7156933-7172091 GCF_014905685.2 Nematolebias whitei | reverse complement strand
ATATATATATATATATATATATATATATATATATATATATACATATACATATATATATATATACATATACATATATATATATACATATACAATCAAAAAATAAAATGAAAAGCAGCAGAAGAAGAAGAAATCTTATGATATCTGCCCCTTTTTTCCCAGAATTTATTCAAACAAAAGTAATGTACAAAAAAAATGTAATAAACAATAAACAAAAAATAAAGAACCTTGGATCCTTGAATCCAAATGTATGAAAAGCTGATAACATAAATAACTGGCTTGATAAGATTCAATTATTCCAAAACCAACTATTTGCAGCTTTTAATCCTGTTTAAAATGTTTTGCGTGTCTGGAGACAGAAGGGAATGCAGACCATTAAGAACACAGCACCCTCTTCTGCACTCAGCATTGAAAAGTCACGATTTAAAAAAGTTTAGACGACCCATACTACTCTCCTTACGTGAGCTCCTGACAAGTTAAATCAAGACGCCTGACGTCATGTGAGCCATTTATTTATACTGACATTTTCTATCTGGCAACCTCGTGTGGTTTGAGAAACAACAAGCACTTGGGACCAAAAACTCTCCTTCTAATCTGACACGTAAAAGCTGTTGTGCAGAGTGAGTACGAGGACTAACACACTCCAACTATAAAAAGGTAGTAGTATTTTTTACTTTACATAGGAAGCAACCCGGTGCTCAGCCCATGAGGCGAGGATATGTTTCCTTTCTGGTGGTTTCCTGCTGATTTACTGGCAGACTCTTCTGTCTGTGGACAGTAAACCACAGGTGTGCAGTGCACAGGGGTATTTTGTCATTTCTTGGAGCCTATAAGCAACAGAGAAACTGGATCTCATGGAGAGAAGGGCTCAGACACTTTATAATCCAAATGCGAGTTAAAATGCAGCACTGCATTACCTCTGTGCGTGTAATTGTAGCCCATCGTTAACTTGCTGACAAGGCTCACATTGCTTTTTTCTTGTAAGCCTGCCAGCACGGTTTGTATGCAATCACTCGCATCCAGCTGGATTTAGGGATTAAACAAAAAACTGAATTAGGGTGATGACATTCAAACTAATTTTCGACCAAAATATTAGCTAAACTGCTACATTAGTAAGTGTGCAGTGAACAAAACCAGAGGCTTGCCCGGCGAGTTTAATTCCAAGGGATAGCTTCAATTGTGTCTTTAATCGATGGCTGGATTTAGAAAAACTGATACTGTACTCGGAGATGGCTCAGCTAGGTTTCATGCTTCTGCAGCTCTTTTCACTTCTCCATGATTTGGTGCCCAAGAGGCATATCCAGTACACGAGCATCCTCGCGGCAAGTTGCTTTAAAGAATGTTCAACCAAAATCTTCCCAGTGTGAGCCTGATGACTCCCACAACACAAGGAACGCTGCTTTTACTGTACTTCATGATGCTACTGGAGCAAATGCTTTAACTTCTTATTCAAAATATGGTTTTATGTGATGAAGATGTATTTTCCAAACTGAAGAACATTATTTTTATCACCTGCCACTAAAGTCCTGTGTGCATGTGGGTTTTTCTGTCATGTTAGTATTTTTATTTCAATCTGTCGAGTTGTTTATGAGACATTTTACTAAGAAAATCCTGATTGGGAGACATGTACAGCTGATTAACAGTTGGTGTCAGCTCCTTTCAAGATGGCTGGATGCTTTAGTAAAATATTTCTTGAACCGCAGGATGGATTTTAACAGGATGGATTTGCAGCTGATCAGCTGATCTCCTTCTCTGCCACATACACATTTCTCCTGCTGCGGCTTTGTGAAGGGTTAACCCTTTGCTGTCCAGATGCGCCGATCGACTTTTGTCTTCCAACTTAAAACTCAAAGTATGTCGCATCGTAAAAATCATCATGATCACAAAATATAAAAGCGTTAAGTTATTTTTTAAATTATTTTAGAACTTCTATGTTCAGTTGCTGAAGTGCAATTGATCAAGAAGTACATTTCTGCTCGGTGCTGCAGAGCTGAATCTGTGTGACATCCCTTTGATGTCCTGCTGCACTTCTCTTCTCTACAGTTTAAATACTGTAATACTTTAAACGAACAGTACATGCTGCATGGATAATTTATTTAAAACGTTATAGTGTTTAAATTGAAATTTGTTTATTTAAGGAGAGATATTGCGAGTGGTGATGAGTGTGATTACAGCCTGGCACATGTCATGACAAAGTGTACTGAACTTGAACTTGAACTACCGTATCCCTACATTGCGGTTTTTCACTTATTGGGTGGGCGTGGTCCCAAACACCCGTGACAAACGAGGGACTTCTGTATATATAAAGGTGTTTTAAACCCTTCCCACACTCTTGCAATATTCTAAACAATGTTTCTAAACTCTAACCGCTCTAAAAGCGCACAGAATGCCATGAACTCGGCTCTCTGCCTCCTGCCAGCGCTCTTGGCCACGCCCACTTCTCCGCTGCAAAGCGGAGATATGACGCCTGCATGAAGAAGCTTCTCCTGCAGCTTGGGCTGCACACTGGTGCTAAATAAATAAAAATAATTAATTTTAAATAAAAATTCCATGCCGATTGTGATCCGTGCGTCTCATCCGTCAATCAGCCAACTGTGTGTCTTGTCCAGTCTTACTTTGAAAAACCGTGATAGAGCGAGTCTGCGAAAAACGGACCGCGAAGTAGTGAGGGACTACTGTACAACAATTACTGAACCATATAATTAACAATGGCCCACACAACGATGGTTATAACTCACTTAATTTATAGGTAATGCGCTAAAATTTAGTGTGGTAGTAGTTGAGGATCATCTCCAACCTATACTCTGAGAGCTAGCTGATTGCATGGGACTGTGCTTAGGATTGCACAATTTACAAGGTTTGATCAAAACTTCTACTTATAACTCCGCCCCCTTTCATTATAAAACTGCCTTTACATTCCTGTCATGAGAGGTGGTGGTGACAGGTATTCCTTCAAGAAATGCTTAATTATCGCAGTAATTACTGACTGTGACTGGGGATAAGGTGTAACATGCTGTGGTTATTTATCAGGGTTTTAATGGTAAATCTGCTATTCATACTGCACTACATATGACCACTTATAGGATTTATTTATTTATTTGAAAGTGATTCGTTGGAACAAACGCAAATGTTGTAGTTGTCTCTAACCCAGTAAGTGACGGTTACTAAGAAGATGCACAGCGGAGTTGTTCTAGCTCACCACATGCAGTCTAAATCCTGCAGCCATGTTCCCGTCCACTGTTGTTCGCCGTCTGGGCCGTCCTTGAAGTTAATTCTTTTCTCCTCGTGCTGCTTCAGTCTGGCCTCAGCTTCACTGCCCTCAGCGACTCAAAGTGGTCGGAGGTCGAGCTGGTTTCATCCGACGTCACTTTGCCTCCATCGTGGGCTTCTGTTCCTCGGAGAAACATTTGGATCATGCAACGACCTGCCCTGCTTTTCTTGATTAGAGCTGTCTCCTCCTTCACAGATTCTCCTCCGGGGGGGAATAAACGGTGAGACTAAAAGTATACAGTTGTCCAACGCTCCAAAGAACGAATATTATCAGATATACATGAAACTTTGTTTCCCTTCATATAACCCTGCAGCCAGATCGAAACAGTGACCTTGATGCAGAGACATTTAATGCCGAGGTTGGTGGGTGGATTTAAAGCTGCAGGACGGTTTCTAAATGCCATGTTCAGACGCCAGTCACACTCACAACTTGTAAAATCAGAAAAAGATGCTTTTCAAAGAGCATCGTCAGTAGGTGTTTGAGTACGGTTTCTTTTTATTAAAAAACTATGTAACTGATGTATGTTGAGAGAAAAAGTTTGGGTCATTTAACCCTATTTGAGGCTTTTCTTGTATTTATATCTAAAGAGATGTGAGTCTGTGCTCTTGCGTGTCATTTCTTTAGATTCTTGTGTTTATGTACTTGTTTCCTGTCTTCCACATGGTTTCTTCCTTCATGCTGTCAGCTTCACCTCAGTCCCATCCACCCCAGGTGTTCATCATTATGTCTCGTTCGTGTCCCTTTAAGTTCAGCGTCTTTGTGTTTCCTGGTTGTCCCTTGTATTGTGCCTTCCACAGCCGTTGCGTTCCTTTTCCTCTGTGTCTCCCTGATCCAGTGTTATATGTAGGTTTTTGCTGCCATGTCAGCCTTTTGTTGTGAGTTTTGGTTAAACGAATAGATATCTTTTATTTAATCCTTGAGCTCCCCGTGTTTGTTGCACCCTGGGTTCAATCCAACCACAGATCATGAAAAGAGATTGTGTTGTTGCTGTATGAAAATCAGTCAATGTTTTCATGGTTTTAAAAAAAAAGAACAGGGGAAGTTTTTGTTTTACTACAGTGGTCAGTGGTGAGTTTATAATCTCCAAAAGCTGCAAGTGGTTGAAAGATTAACAATAATAATTCACATTTTTTCTTCTATAGCAGATGGATGACATACTAACATTGAAATATAGTCTTTGATATCAGAATGACATGTTTCACAATATTTTTATTTTATTTTACATCTAAATTCACTTGTTCTTGTCCTGATGTGACGTTCTGGTGCCTCCAATGCTAACACTCCATGTGAGTTCATGGTTACCACAGCCATGGTTATTTTTATGGTTTGCCTAAAATCAGAATCAGAATTTATTGTCATTGCATAGAAGCACAACAATATTACATTTCAGTACAGCCTGTCCAAAGAAACAAAAAGGCAAACATGGGTAGACGGGGTGCCTGAGGCTGCAGCCATCATGGGAGGTGCTACCCTATCCATTAGATAAGGAAAAGGGAAACACGAGGAAAGACCTCCACAACAAAGCAACATACAAATGACATAAAACATATGCATGTGGAGTGGGCGAGGGTTGGGCTCCAGCACAAGCCGCCCAAGTGATCAATGCAGCCACCTGGTACCTTCGCATCTAACCTAGGTTACTGCACCGGGGGGCAGCGAAGACCGTAAGTTTGAGAGGAGTAAGTCTGTGAACATTGTCTCAGAAAGCCCCTTCAGTCATAGTCCTGATAAGTGATTGTGCAATGTTTATCAGCCAGCTCAGTAGAGCTCTGACACAGGTCCACAGATGTCCTCGGGGAAGGGAATGGGTAGGGGTGAGCAGAGCATCTTGTTCACATAACATCCAGGAGAATTTGAGATAGTCAGCCTTCCAAAGCCGACACGGGAGAGCCAGATGCAGATAACAGTTGGTTTGGGTCAAGCTGACTCCGCTAATTTCCGCCTGCCTTACAGTCTCGCAGGTACATCTCAGCGGAGACTCCAAACAGCCAAATTTGTGGTCAGTTCTGCCAAGCCGATCTTGCAAACTCCAAGATCAATTCTTTCCAGCCAGCGAGATTCAGAAGCTGCAAGCAGCCGTTGGTTCTCAGCAAGAATCGAGTCCAGCTTACAGCTCGGCTCATACAGCATTTGAGTCTGAGCGTTGACAGCATGAAACATCCCCTCACCAGACAGCTTCACAATGGTCAAAACAGCTGCTGACGTTTTCCGAATTTGTTGATATTCTAGGTAACAACCAACTCCAAAAAGCAGAAATCCTGTTATCATGAATCCAATTATGTATGCATCTTCAACATCCTCGACTGGCAATACGGATGGACACACAATCTTCCACTGCCCCCAGGAATCCATGATGTATCCAGCTGCAAGTGTCCCATGGGGCAGGAGGGCTCTCCTTTACCCTGTCTTCTCCTCGAGAAAATTTTAGCAATTGCATTAAGAGACCAGCTGACCAGATCCATGATTTACAATTTGGAACATCTGCAAAGAGAGGCTCCAAAAGGTTCACAAGACAAAGAGCAGCAGCAGGGGAAGGAGCGGGAGGAGAAAAAGTTTCCGTCTTCACCGAGAGCAAGAACATTTTTTTATTCCTCTGCAATTTCTCAGCATATGATATATTAGTCTAAAAAAAGCAGCAGACAATGTTAATTATTTTCAGGAACAGGCGTTTAATGTATTTTGAAATGAATGCCGTTACCCATTAATTCAACTTTTTGTATTGTTTTGTATTAACTATTCTTAAAAAAAAAAATCTTTAATGCTTATTTTATTCTTGTAACTCATACTGTAGAGAAAACAAATGGCAGCTTCCATCACTCATCTGAAACCCTTTTAACAAACAATGCATTAGCCTTGGATGAATTAGTTTGTGCTTCACTGCATCCCAAAAACACAAATGACTGGAGAGAAAAGCAGCCCTTTCTGGTGCGTTATAGATTGCAGGTCTGCGCCACGCTGACTTCTGTTTTCTGTAGCTTATGTTTTTAGTAAATTAGATGCCAATGGTAAATAGTTTTAGTTTACAAATGACAAACGATCCCTGTACGCGGGCCGATTGCAAAGCCAATGCACGGAGCAACACAATGTGGTGAGGGAGGCCGCTCTTGAACGGTTCCCAGCTTCTAAATGGTCGGCCTGGTTGAGTGCATCATGCTCATGTCAGGGAACAAACAAATAAGATGAAGTGCTCTCTCAAAGTCAGTGTAAAGGACAACCACACGGGCTCCCAACAAACAAAGATAGATGAGCAATACATGATGGTCTGAGCCGAGAACAGGGGGAACGTTCAATTAGCACAAGGAGAAATGGCAGTTTAACGGTATGGTGAGAAAAAGTGGCAGGCATTAACAGACGACAAATTGAAAACGCACACGTCTCAGAGAGCTGACAGTCTAATTCCCCCTGCCCAAATTGGTCACAAATTTATGATTTTCTATAATTGTTCATGTTTTGACACCTCATATTTCAATCCTGGAAATGAATGAAAGAGGAGTGTATGTGTGACACTTAAAAAAAAAAAAAAAAAAAAAAAAGAGTTTAGGCTGGTCACATGGGAGGAACTTGTTCTAAATGCTAAAATTGTGAATTCAGCCAGACTCCACTCCTACACCTTTCAACCTTTGCCATTAAACTGCTGAATTTGTGGCACACCGAAAGCTGTGTGCCAAGCTATTGTAAAGAGTAACACCTTCAAAAGCACTCTGAGCAGGACTCATGAATATTTATGCTCTGATTAGGTGCCTTGATTTATCAGGCTGCAACCGAAAGGACTGATGGGTCTTAAGGAGTTGAAGCACAGACCGAAACAAAGATACGACTTTGTTAATGCAGGCCCTCCAACTCGTACAACCAACTTTCCATTAGAGTAAAATATAAACTGTGTAGAAAACTTACTGCTTTCATCTTCAGGAGTTTGCTTTATTGCTACAGTGATAAAATGGCTGTGGGATCATAAATACTATGTGATAAAGTGTCATTAGCTGTTTTGTTTATCATCGGACATTTATCATTTGTTTTGATAATTTCAAGACATTTGAAGACTATTAAATGTATTAAATTATATATCACTTGAGTTACTGCTACATCCTGCATCTCACTGGGCTGAGGCAACTGGCATCTAACCACTATTGGTGCTTTGCCACTGTTTCTGCACACTGGTTTAGCAGCACAGCGCACCAGTTTAAGGGCCTGCCCATTGCTGGTCCTCAGTCTGGTGTATGGGACCATCTTGTTTGTGGTTCCGAGCAAACGGCTCCAAGGTGATGATTTTGACATACTGGCAACAACTGCCGAGTCTTATGGATATTTTCTATCTTTCATGACTACAGAGGTACAAAGAAAGTCTTACAGCTTTTCAAACACTCGGCTTCAAATTTATTTTATGTCTCGGCTGCAGAAAACCCTGATACTTGAGAACATGCAAACTCTACCCAGAAAGGTCCCCGGCCAGGATTCGAACCGGCGACCTTCTCGCTGAGAGGCATCAGCTCTACCTACTGCGCCACCGTGCTGCTCTTGTTGTAAAAACAATGTAATGCAACGATTTGGGCACTCAGAAATTTAACTTTCACAACAGTTTTAGACTTTAATTTCCATCACAACCATCATTAGAAAAGGACAAGTGATCAAGTTTCTTTGTTTCATGAATGCTCTTCAGACTTTTTCCCCGCAGCGATCTGTCACAGGATCCTCAGTCAACCATTTGATCCACAGATCAGGAAAATGTGCCATATTTTTATGCATTTCACAAGAAAAGCAAAAGACAAATTTAGGTGTAGAAAACCTAAAGAAACGTCTGTTAGTCAAACTGCTAGAAAGCAAACCAAAAAATGTTTGCTTGCAAAACACTTCCAAGTGCTAAAAACGTAAGACAATTCTTTGGTGCATCCTCATTCGAGTATTCATGATCAGAAGTTTGCAACTGAATATTAAACTGAGCCATTTGCTGTTTGAGAACAGGCCATGTAGGCTGGTAAAATGATATTAAAACCTCTGAGCTGCAAAGAGCAAAAATTAGAAAACAAGGGATGAAAAAGTAATTCCCCATAGTGTTCAGCTCTTCAGTCAAGGTTTGGGTTTTAGCCAGTGACAGCTATTCCACTGCTAGCTAGAAGAATAAATGGGGGTTATTTTAAAAAAAGACAGTAAATTCCTGTTTTATAAAGAAAAACTGGAGAGTAAACAAGGCCTTCTTTACTAAACTGACTCAACGCATCTAAAACATATCTGAGGCGTAACGTGAGACATTTGTTTAAAGTGGAAATACATAATAATTTTACTAAGTAATGTATAATCAGGTTTTTTTTTTCCCACACCCATTAAAGAGTGCATTGAATTTTTAAAGCTGTCAGATTGAGCATTGCCTCAGGACTCTTTGGTCTGTGAGTTGAATGACAAATGAAGAGGAAATCCAATCATTCACTGGCAAAACCATGCAGCGCACACAGAAAGTTCTGAACTTTAAAGGTCCATGTTTGTCATGAAGGTGGCGATGAAAATGGCATATTCAAAAAAACTGGAAGTTGTCTTGTTTCTCACTTAATCGTAAATAATATTGAACTTGTAGAAAAATAATTTAATTAAATTCAATTCATTTCATTTACATAGCGCCAAATCACAACAAAGTTGTCTCAGGACACTTTACCGGAACATTCACATACAAAGCCAATTAGTAAAGTTCTCTATCTAAGGAGGCTTGACTGATTTGCTTTTAGCATCTTTTGTGAAGTAGCCTGTGATAATAAATAAAATGTAAATATTGAACACATGGAACTTTGAAACCGAAAAGGCCTTTCCATATTTTTTGCTGTAAAAGTCTTATCTTTTTGCATAAATTAGCATTCCCTGCGACTTATACACAGAAGCGACTAATATATGTGTTTTCTCTCCATATTTATAATCCAATTTTTGGCTGAGATCTGACGATGTCATTCATTCTGAAATGGAAAATATTGAACATTACCATTTTCAGCCACTACAGGGCCCTGGCAAGCCAAGAGTCTCATTAATAGGTAAAAGTAGATATTAATGAGACACTTGGCTTGCCATACAAACCACCTTCGTCTCGCTCCGGAACTCCTGGAGCAAACGACAAATCAGCTGCAGTTCACCTCAACGCCCAAGCAAAATGCAGCTGATTTGACCATTGAAGTGCACTTATTAAGGGAAAGTTCAACTGAGACACACCTTTGATATAATGTCGAGCAAATAAATAATTGTTTTTAGGTGGTTATCTTGGTAAATTTCAAAGAAATACACAGCGATTCTTCCCTCTGCACGATCTCGCAGCCACGAATCGACTTTTGAAATGCAGCTGATTTGACAGTTAAAGTACATTTATTAAGGAAAAGTTCAACTGAGACACACCTTTACTATAAATTCAAGCAAAAAAATATATCGTTTTTAAGAGTTAATCTTGTTAAATTCTTGTTAAAGTCCTCCCGTGCACACTCCCGCCGCCGCCATTTGGCAGCCAATTGATTTTTGGCACAACACCGGCCCATATTTCTGACACATTTCCGGGTGGTCAGCGGTGGTGACACATAATAGATGCGACTTATGCGGCAAAGTGATTAATTATGTTTTTTTTTTCCACTTTATTAAAAATTTTTGGATTGATGCAACTTATACGGCGATGTGACATGTACGGCGGAAAATACAGTAGTTGTGACAGAATGACACAGAAACGGGTAGTTTACACTTGTTTATGGCAATTTCATCAACGCTCATATTCATTTTTAGTAGAAATACTTGAAAACTTCCACTTCACAAGAATTTAATGTTAAGATTTTGTTTTCAACCTGTTCTGTAGACTAATTCACTTCTTTTTTAAAGTATGAGGCATTTTTCTCCAGCTGGGGGGCTGACTTTCCTGCATGCACCTACCCACCTGTGTCCCATCATCACCTGATGGCAGTGTGGATTTAAGGCTGAGCGTAGTGGTGCAAATGAAGCAATGAACCAGTACTGAACCACTTCAATTATACTGAAAATTTCCATTCATTCAACTTTTATTTATACAGATTATATCTGTAGGTTCATTCAATCAATGATTTGTTTCATCTAGTAGCAAAATATGACACATCAAAACAAAATATCTAATTATGTGACGAGTGATACGGGGGTTTGTGTGATTTATATAATATTTGTAAAAAGTGATTGGTTGGGACATGTTGGGATAAGTCATGCTTGAGGATACAGAAGGTGTGCTGGGATGGTAAGGTGTGTTTGAGTAACTAGGGCTGGGGATGATTAAGAACATGGTTTGGGGATTCAAAGATTTTTATTCAGTAACAATACTTTCTACACTATTTTGGACTGAGGTGCTTTGTTTTTGCTGATGACCTCTCCAGCTTTTGAGAACACATGTTGACACAGCACTGATGGGGCTGCTGGTGTTGCCCCTCGTGCTTGACTTTAAAGTGGCTCACCATTCATGACTTCATATTATAGGTCACTGGGGAGACAGCAAGGACTGCATCCAGAGAAATATGCAAACAAATGATAAGATACAGCTATACTGCATTTAATAATGACTACAAATACATCCTGGATATGTGAAGACTATTGCACCTGCCACACTGACAGTATTAGCCAGATATGTAATTTTGTCCTTTACGATCGTATAAACAAGCAAGTGTAGCAGAACCAGAGTAATTACACACCCACTTTATTAGAACTGGTCTAATGAAGGTGTTCCCACAGTTTAGAACAGTGTTTTTATTTATTTATTTTTTACCATGACAGTGATGGGGGCAGAGATGGGGTAGAGGCAGGGCAGCCGACCCGGGACCCGAAAGTCTCAGGTTCAGTCCCCAGTCATTACACATCTCAAGGTGTCTCTGAGCAGGACACCCTATCCCCAAATGCTCACCGGGCACTTTCAATAGCTGCCTACTGCTCCACCTGGGGGTGGATGGGTTAAATGCAGAGAGCCAATTTCGCCATTGTATGGGAACATACAATGATGACAACACATAACACATTATTAGTATTAAAGGAAAGCAAAGTGATGATAACAAGAAAAACAACACTACATGTTTTTTTGTCGGCTGCTCCTTTCTTTATGGGTCACCGCAGCAAGAAAACTTGTGTCATATATGACACAACCTGGGCTAGAACCCACAACCTCAGGATTGCAAGACCACAGCACTCAGTCACAAAACTACCACAGCTGCTTTCTTCAATGCATGTATTGTATAATATTTTGGGTTGTGATATGGTGCTTTCATACTAAAACAAACCTGGTGAATCAGTCACGAGTCTTTTCCCACACCAAAGCAAGCTTTGAAGCAGAGGTTTAAAGAAAAATGTAGCCTTGAGTTTGAAGCTTGAGTGCCAGGGTCAGACTGCCATCAGTAGCTGAGCTGAGGCAGCACTCTGTTGCAGCGTTGAACGTGTACGGGTGACCTTTCATGACCCCATAGATCCTATTCTGCATTTTTGGATCCCTTGTGGATTAACCATAAATTAATTGTCTCCTTCCAGCCCACCTGGATAACCCTGAAGTTTCTCGCTCCTGGTTGGCCGCCCATTCTTTTCTTCATCTGGTGGGAGTGATTCTCCTACAAAGATGGAAGTAAGATCAACTGCCGGCACTACCTGCTTCTATCTCTTGCCTGAAACTAGAAACTCACCTTTGTTGGACTAGTCCCATTCTCACTGTCTGTGAAAAAAACCTGCCTCAAGTGAAAACTTACCATTTCCAGTTCCTGTCAAAATAAAAACATTTATACTTCCATTTTCTTTTTGGTGACTTTTAGCTCTAACTCAGAATCTGACAACCAAAATAACAAGTGAATTACAACATCTTCTACAACAAAGTCCATGCTCAATAATACAGGTATAAAATCCAACATTTTCCAGTCAGGTCATCTGGACAGTTAATTTTTTTGTGCTCAAACGTTTCGCCTTCAGTCCGGAAGGCTTCATAAGTCAAGGAAACGCACAACAAAACTGATTCTTCCCCCAACAACTCACTCCAAAGTGGAACAAACCAGTTCTGCTTGTGATAAGATGGTCTCTTTGGTACTCCCCCTCCTCCATTGCTGGCCCTCTTCCTTGTTGACAGTCTTGTCAAACTGGTTGAAAACAACAAAGTCCATGCTCAATAATCCAGGTATACAATCCAACATTTTTACATCTTCTACAGTGTGGGGGGTGCTCTGTGAGTATGGGATTAGGGACCTGTTGCTACGAGCTGTTCGGTCCCTATACAAGCAGTGCGAGAGTTGGGTTCACATTGTCGGTAGTAGGTCAGACCCCTTCAGGGTGAGAGTTGGACTCTGTCCGTCATCACCAATTCTGTTCATAACTTTTATGGACAGAATTTCTTGGCGCAGCCAGCTGGCGGAGGGATTCTGGTTCGGTGGCCTCAGGATTCCATCTCTATTTGCAGATGATGTTGTCCTGTTGGCGTCATTGTGCCGTGATCTTCAGCTCTCACAGGAGCGGTTCATAGCCAAGTATGAAGCAGCTGGGATGAGAATCAGCATCTCCAAATCTGAGGCCATGGGCTTCAATTACAAAAGCTTTCTTTGGGTCGAGGGTGAGGTTCTTCCTCAAGTGGAGAAGCTTGAGTATCTCGGGGTTTTGCTTACGAGTGAGGGAAGAATGGATTGTGAGACTGACAGTTGGATTGGAGCAGCGTCTGCAGTATTGCAGACTCTGTGCCGGTCTGTTGTGGTGAAGAGGGAGCTGTAAGGCAAAGCTCTCTGTTTACCGGTCGGTCTACGGTCCTACCCTCAACTATGGTCACGAGCTCTGGGTAGTGACTGAAAGAATGAGATCATGGATACAGGCAGTTGAAATGAGTTTCCTCTGCAGAGTAGCTGGACTCTCCTTTAGAGACAAGGTGAGAAGTTCAGTTATCAGGAGAGACTTGGAGTAGAACCGCTGCTCCTCCACATCGAGAGGAGCCACTTGAGGTAGTTCGGACATCTGGTAAGGATGCTGACTTTGGAATAAGCAGAAGATGATGGATGGATGGAATTACTACATCTGAGTCAGCCATTTTACAGAAAATCTCAGGAAAACATGTTATAAAAGTATTTCAAAGCTTCTCTTATATCAGTTGAGCAAATTTAATGTTTTTTTTTTTTTTATTCTGCTTTAAAACCTTTTTAAAGTTGTTCCATTATTATCCCTTTGTGCACCCCGGGAGTATAAACAGATTATTCAGGGTTTAGACGTGATTCTTCCTGCATTTATCTGCATGTAATTAAATACACTTTAATTACAATCTCAGCATGCTTTTGTTTAGTTTAGTAAAATAAAACTGGAAGCGGTGGTCAGACGGTGAGCTCCAACCACACAGCACAAGCTGTGGTCTTTAAAGGGAACGATGACTCCTCGCAAAATGTCTGAGAAAAGTAATCAAAGCCCTCTGGCTCACCTCAACGTGCCTCTATCGCTCAAACACTTTCAGTTTCCGTTTTGTTCTTCATTCATGTCCGCCTCACTTCTCAACCGTTTGAGTGACAGGTGAGATTAAGTACCCTTTGAACTCTATCTGGTTATTGGAAGAGCAGTCTAAATTGAAGCAGTGTTATTTCGTGCTGTCTTGCTGAGTCAGTGGGAATCAGGAGCAGGGGGTGGCACTTCTCTGAATGAATAAAGACCTTTTCAGAAGGAAAGGTGTAGAGGCGGATTTCAAAATGCATTATGCAATTATAATGAGAAATGTAAAAAGAAGAGGACAAAAATTTGATTAAAAATGTTTTGATTTGCATCTTTGCTTTAATTTGATCTCATATAGAGAAAATACAATCTGAAAAAAAAAAAAAGCTGTTCTCATTATCATCATTCCCAAATAGGTCCCCCCTGAAAATTTATAAAATAGATTTGAAAAACAATTTGTAAATGCTTCATATCTTGAGCAGGGCATTATGGGGCTGACATTTTATCTGGATAGGATACATTAAAAAAGAGACAGGATATGGGCGATGAAGACCAACTTAGCAAACAGAGCAGCTCATGTCTCATCTCTGTTTGAGGTTTTTCTCATCACACACCTCCATCTCAAACCAAACAGATGGTAAATGAGCTGCGAGGAGGATGACGAAACCAAATTCTGACAAGAAAACCGATGCTTCTGTTTCTGCTGCATCCGTTGTGAGCTCGGAAAGAAATAATTGGTCCTAAAAAATAAAACAAAGTATTTGAAATAAAAGTAGATATACAGCAGTTCCTCTCTACTTTGCGGGTCGACTTCGCAGACTTGCTTTATCACGGTTTGTGGACATACAGTCCATAATATTGTACAACAAGAAAAAATTGTACAGGACACATGATTGTCAACTTTAATATTACTCACATGATAGGGACAGTACTGGAGACAGTACAGTACAGTAAAAAGTTAACGAAAAAATAAAATACTTCAGACAGGCGCCGCCATTTTGTAGTTTTTTCTCAGTAATCCTCCACTGTATTACAGCTCATAACGACCACATTTCCCAGAAGGCAAAAGAGCCCCGACCAAAAGCCCCTTTTCCTTCTGCTAAAACAAAAAAACAGAGGTAAAGTGCCCAGCGGATGCAGAGAAGCCACACTGAACTCACCAAATCGGACCAGAACCGGACCAGAACCAGACCTCCAAACTCATTGGTGAATCGTACATGTAGACCTCCGAGCGGACGCATGTGGCCAAAGGTTTGGCGCTCCAGCCAGAGCTCAACGGGACTTTTTATTGTCTTTCAACTGGCTGACAAACAGCCATCAGCGGACGCACGTGGACGAAGGCCCGCTGGTCCTTCTGAAGCTCACCAGCACGTTTTTCATGCCTTTCAAACGGCTGACGAGGACCTCTGAGCGAGGACACGCTAGTAAGTACAATACAGTACTGTATGTTGTTACAATGGCGTAGGTTTAAGAGTTTAGAACATTGCAAGTG
>NC_056502.1:7138266-7156533 GCF_014905685.2 Nematolebias whitei | reverse complement strand
AAATATAACGTCTCTACTTTGTGGATTTTCACTTATTGTAGGGGGTTCTGGAACTGAACCCCTGCAATAAACGAGGGACTACAGTTTTCTTTAGATAAACATGATGAAAGAAAAACGACTTACAAATGTTTTATTAAATGTTTGTAATTAAACAAATTATATTATTCATGTGTTTTCTTGCCAAAGCAACTACACTTAGACCAGTTCTTCCAAAACCGCAGCCAGAAGGTAGAAGATGAACCTGGTTCTGCTGGTGGGTCCTTAGTGTTAAAATGGGAGTTGTTCCTTTCCACTGTCACCAACACGTGGCTCAGGATGGATTAAGAAGGACAGTTTTGTTCTTGCTCTTTCAGCCGCTTCCTTCTTCAGGGGTCACCACAGCAAACTATCTCACATGAAGACTCAGCAATTGTTTTTACGCTGGATGCCCTTCCTGATGCAACCACAGACCACCGAGCTACCACAGCCCTCTGGGTGGAGCAGAGAGCTGACATCTACGGCGCCCGGGGGCGCAGATGGTGGGGTTAAGGGCCTTGATCAAGGACCCAGAGTGGGGCAAATGAGGGTGGAGGCAGGTGTGGGTGTTTCACCTTTCCCACCCATATTTGATATTGTCTGTCCAAGGAATCGAACCGGCGACCTTCCGATCATAGGCCCACCTTCTCTAATCTCTGCATCACCACTCCAAGAATCAGAATCAGTTTATTATTGCCATGTCAATGAACGAGGTTCACAAACTAGGAATTTGCTTTGACATAAAGGTGCGAATAATAATAAAGTAAAATAAAGTAAAAATGAAAACAACGTAAAATGTGTACACCCATACAGTTAAAAAAAAAAAGAAGGAAACATTTGATGTAAACTGATGACTTCCTTAGATTGAAAAATGTTACTAACTGGCATTTTTAAATGTTTTATGCGAACGTGTTCCATTAAAAGTGGAATTTATTTTACTTTAACTGGATTTTATTCTATATCTGAACTGGGTTTATAATTTTGACTTGTTTTTTTTTTTTTTTTCTTGTGTGCATTGTCCTGAGATGACTTGTTGTGAGTTGGCGCTGTATAAACAAACTGAATTGTGTTGAAATAAAAGGAATTAGTCTGTTTTTAAAGGGTAAATTGAATTGGTAAATGGTAACTTGTATTTATATAGCGCCAAAGTCCATGCTCAATAATCCAGGTATAAAATCAGCGATGTTCAGTCAGGTCATCTGGATGGTTCTGACTGAACATTGTTGAATTTATACCTGGATTATTGAGCATGGACTTTGGTGTTTTGAACCAGTTTGACATGACTGTCGACGAGGGAGAGGGCATGCCCCTGAGGCCATCTTAGCACCAACATAACTGTTTTTTTTCCACTTTGGAGTAAGCTGTTGGGGGAGAAGCAGTTTTGTTTGGCGTTTCCTCAGACTGATGAAGCCTTCTGGATGGAGGGCGAAACGTCTCAGCACAAAAAAGGAGCCATCCAGATGACCTGACTGAACATTGTTGTATTTATATAGCAGCTTTCTAGCTAATCAAGATACTACTTGTGGTCTTTTTTGGTAAGTAAATGTGCTATATAAATAAATGTGACGACTTAAAGCGCCTTACAACACAATCTGTGCCCTCATTTACCTCCACGCACATTCATACAGCACTCTACTGGATCTCTACAAAGATAATCTGGATCTGTAGAGACTAATCGGAGCTTTATATCACATTCATACACTGATGGGGCACACATCAGAGACGATGAGGGGTTCAGTGTCTTGCCCAGGGACACTTCAACATGTGACTGCTGGTGGAATCAAACCTCCCACTCCTATTGGAGGACGACTGCTCTAACCACTCAGCCATCGCTGTCCCACAAACTCTGTGTGTTTCCAGTTTTTAGAATTATTTTACAAGTATATCAAAGTTTTTTCAGACACCTCTGATGACTGATGCACTTAAAGCAATCACTGGTGTCACAGCTACATTTTCTGTATGAGAGGTTAAAATGTACTGTTTTATAATTTACGTTATAGTTTATTTTTAATCGATACACAATTTTTCAACTCTTCACTAAAGTAAAGGACTGTTTTTCCTGTCCAAAGGAGTCTGGGCTGGGCTTCAGGAACTTTAGATGGAAATCAGCTGAATACCTAAACAAGTACCTGTGAAGGAAACCTTCGTTTTTATTGCTACAAAGGAGCTGAGCCTGGAGAGCCAGACTCATGCAGGCACATCACAGAACATATGTTCCTGTCAGGCGGTGTTAGGTTTGGTTCACGTGGAACACAGATGCCATTAGAAATAGATGTCACAGACGAATCGGTCCGAGCCGGAGCAATCTGCTGACTACCATCCATCACTGACCTGTGGAAACCGGGGCAGCGTAGATCCACTGTACGCCTCAGTTCACTTCTCCCAGCGTTCATCTAGAAAACTTGCATCTACTCTTTTTGCTCCTGCTGTAAGACTTGTGTAATAATTTTAACATTATTATTTTTTTTTTCTGTTTGATGTTTTAGTACAGTTCAGGAGCACGTAACTTCAAAGTATCATCAGAGAGCAGCAAGCTGACATAACCTCATGTGTTCACTGTTGCAAAATGATACTGATCTTGTTGAAAGTCTCTTTGTTCTGCAAAAAAACGAGTAATAAGATTTGTTACGTATCCTATTAGATTTCCCACATTTAATATAGTTACAAAGAAGGGTGTAATCTCTGATAGCTGTCGGGTGATATGCATTCCTTTATGAAATGCCGGTCTTATATTTTTACCGATGCTTTACTCCTTTTTTTGCATTCTGAGTGCTGACAAAGGCTGATTAGTTCTGCTAGTGAAAAACACATTACATGACAAACTTTACTTATCTACATAATTAAACATGAAGCAAAGCCAGTTCTTTGGGGGGGTTAAGTATAAAGAGATGAGTAATGATGATGCTGTGGAATTAATGACCAAGAGAAAGTTAATCAAGACCCAGACATTCCTGTGACTTCCTGCTTTATTTACCGTGTCTAAAAACCAGTTTGATCTCCAGGGAGCACTAGGCAGGCTTGGACTCTCACTCATGCTAGACTGGACAAATTCTGCGTGTTTTTGAGAAAATGTGCGATGCGTCGACACAGCGATTTGCCACAACACCATCTGCTTAGTCTAATTAGAGATAGTATTCTCTGACTCTCTTAGACAAATTGCCTTTGCTCCCCACCAAATGAAACCAGGGACGGCTGCTATTACCTGCGAGCAGCTAAAGCACATTCCGCAGTGTGCAGCTCTGGACTGAATGTGGCTACCAAAGTTTTAATACAGGCTTCAACAAATGAAGAACATGAACAAAAAATGTTTTTAAGAAAAGGCTACTACCTGTATTGCAACATTATTTTTTTACAAAGCGTTAGAAGTTGGACCAGTGGGCTGCAAACGACGCACCCAGTTGATTACCATACATTGCAGCACAAAAACCTGCAGGGTTTGTTAACTAATGAGGCTTATTAGATCCACAAATCTGCTAAAACACCATTTTTGTGTAAATACACAGAAATAATGATGAATTATATTTAGTAAGAAAATTAAGGCTGCACAATGTGGTTGAAGAATTAATGCACGATTTGTTAATGCAGATATTACGCAGCTATTTTGTATTGGACTTGTGAGTTTCTCTGATATTTCAATTATAACATGCAAACCTGATGAAATGTTCTAAACTTCCTTTGCAGCCACTAAATTTAACCTATTCCGTTTATGTCACAATGGTGGACAACAATTGTTGTAAGAACTTGCAACTTGTCCAGGGTGTCCCCCACCTCTCACACTAGCTATGTTTACGTAATTGGATTAAACGGCCATTCGGAATAAAAATGCATCATGTAAACGCCCCATTCAGATTATTCTGAGCTGATTCAGCTCAATCCGAAAGAATTTGTAATCCGAATGAGAGGGGTGCTTTATGCCGATTCATAATCCGAACGGTGTGCATGTAAACACTTAATCTGATCATTTTATTCAGATCGTGGAAAACTGACCTGACTGCGCATGTGCGACCTATGCCTACCTTCCGTATTTCCACCTGGCTAGATGCTAATATGTCGGGGAAGCAAAACCGGTCGGTGTGCGACACAACTTTTCTACTAGAAACTTTGAAAGAGCTCAGAATGATCTGTATCACCTGCAGCTCAGTCAGGGAGTGCAGCAACGTCTCCACCGTCATTAAAACCTGGCGCGGGTCCATTTTGGGCGCTCAGGTTTATTTACGTTCATCACAGAAGTAGAACTTCTTCTTCTGTGTTTTTTTTAGGCAAGTTTTCCACTCTGTGCATGTCAGTACTTCTGTTCTGAATAAAAGCCTGCTGCATGTAAACACTTTCATGAACAGATTGTGCCCATGTAAACGATACATTTGGATTATTTTGTCTGAAACATTTCAATCCGATCAAAGGATTTTGCGCATGTAAACATAGCTACTGACTGCTGGATATGGGCATTAGCGACTCGGAAATGAAGGAGTAAAGATAATGGAGGGATGGATGGCAATTGGCACGGGGGCTAACGGGGCAGCTGTGGTGCAGTGGTTGGCAGTGATGGGATGTAACAAAGTACAAGTACTTCGTTACTGTACTTAAGTACACTTTTCATGCATCTGTACTTTACTTAAGTAGCGTTAAACATGGGTACTTTTTACTTTTACTTCACTACATTTTACATTAAGTATCTGTGCTTTCTACTACACTACATTTCTATAATGCGTTGCGTTACAAGTTACATTCACGTTGCAACTTTTTTATTTGTTCGTTAATTTGAAAGTAACCAATGGTGAGAGGGGAGTTGGTCCATTGAATCAAAGCAAAATGGGCAGGTAACGTTAAACCCACCTTCAAGAAGAGCTATATTCTAGTATATACACATCACTGAGCAGGGCGCACCCACAGCACCGCTAACACACCCAAAATGAATTCCACCGAGGAAAGTCAGCCAGAAGATACAGTACGTGCCACCGATAGCCTTATTGAAAGTCTATTGAAAGACTATTGAAAGTCTATTGAAAGACTATTGAAAGTCTATTGAAAGACTATTGAAAGACTATTGAAAGACTATTGAAAGTCTATTGAAAGACTATTGAAAGTCTATAGAAAGACTATTGAAAGAAAGACTATTTAAAGATTATTCAGTACAGCAGGACCGATCCTCTCTCCCAAAAGAGCCAGACTGGACTTAAAAAACTTTGAAAACCAACTTCTTCTGAACTTGAACAAGAAATTCTTGCTGCAATATTAAAACGTGTCATTTCATGGGATGTTAGAACAGGAGACGAGAGATGTCTCCAAATACTCGGGTCCAAGTTTTAAAAATGGTGTCAGGAAGTTAAAATATTGTTCACTATTGACCCATTACAAGGTTGACAAGACAGTATTTTAACTAGAGTTGATGACAAACTGGAGTTGAAATGATCGGTGCCTATTTCTTTGTTAGTTGTATCTAATGTTTCTTTTTTCATCAGACAACTTTTACTTAAATGTGTTTAATGCAGTTAAAATGACACATTGGTTTTGATTTGTGTTAAATAAAAACTGTCAAAGGTAAAATCATTTCTCTTTCTTATTTTGCTTAATGACATTTAACTCTGCAGGTCATCCCTGAAATTCTGACGCACAGAATCACAAGTCCAAGTGTGAACTGTGTCACAATAAAAACATGTATTATCTGCAACAATGTTCATTAAAATGGCTCAACACTATTAATGTATTACAGAAAATATACAAAGTACATACGGTAGGCAGACTTAAAGATATGTAGACCATTGCATTAGGTAATGCATTCAGCAAGTACTTTTACTTTTACTACTTAAAGTATTTTTAAAAGCAAGTACTTATTTACTTTTACTTAAGTAAAAACGTTAATGCGGTACTTCTACTTTTACTAGAGTACATTTTTGTCTGTTTATTTGTACTTTTACTTAAGTACAGTGTTTGAGTACTTTCTCCACCACTGGTGGTTGGGCAGCCAAAATGGGACCAGGAAGTCACAGTTTGAACTCCCCACTTGCCCCCATGTCATGATGTCCTTGAGCAAGACACCTAATCCCTAACTGCTCCCCGGGCGCTTACCGTACTTAGCTGCCCGTGCTCCACCTGGGTGTATCTCAGGAGTGATGGGTTAAATACAGAGCACAAATTTCATCATTGTAAAGAAACACACAATGACTACAACATAGCACTTTCTTTATTTCTTTAAATGGTCAGTGTATCGCTACAGGTCCGTACATTTAACCTTAGTACATATAGTTGATTGTGTAGATATTCTCAGGAACGTGCAGCCATTTCATTAGGGCAGGTAGGGCAAGGCCCTTCCAAAAACCAATTCACCTCAAAAAGACGTTCCAACAAATAATAAATGTGAATTCCTTTATTATCGTAACTAGCTTGCAGTGTATTGTTTCGTTTTGCGTTTTTTTTTTCCAACTTTTTCGACTCTTTTAAATAGGATTTTAAAAGTTCGTTTTTTCATTGTACTTATTTGCAGTTACAGGTCAGTGCAGGTTCATCTGTAGATTTATCAAATCCTGCCGGCAGTGATCAGAACTGCAGGCAGCACTAATAGGATTAAAAGGTGAGATTTTTTACTTCCAACTGTGCGTTTCTTTTAAAATGTTGTTTGATGGGAGAAAATAGATGACGCATGTCTGCCTCATGGCTAAATGCTGTCCTGCGTGCACAGCTGTGTACTTGTTTGTCTGTTTTTATTTTACAGTTAAAATTAAAAATACTCGCATATCAGGAGGGAAAAAAAACTTCCTCCTCTGTGTTTATAATTACAAGACACAAACAACAATAACAACAAAACAACTACAACCTGTGGGAGAAAGAAGGAGCTAAAAGGTGACAGTGTTGTGCACAAATAAAAAACAACAACAAAATAAACAAACAACATACAGCTTAGTTTTTTCACATAAAATTCAAGGATTCGAGTTTCTTTGTCATTCGCATCACATGTGGTACATGAAGTGGAATGAAATTGTGTACACAGTGTCCCAATTACATAAAAAAAGGTATATAATGTAAAAGGAAAAACAGTAATATGATCTAAGATATGAAAAACATATCTAAAAATACACTAAGTACTAATAGCATAAAAACATTACGCCGAACAGCAGTACAATGTAACAAAAAATGTACAATTTACGTAATTAGCGCTTCGGTAATTGAAGATGTCTGCCCCACTAATATTTGTGCTCAGGACCAGCTACTGTTCTCGGACAAAGGTCAAAGATGTGAGGTGAGAGCAGGACGCTGTGACCTCTCAGGCTAACAGGGTCATACAGAGATGGGTTCAGGGGATCGCTGGGACCAGTGAGGCTGGTTCGGGACAACCTGATGGACACGTACAAAAATACAAACAAAACAAGCAAATGTATCCATTTCAATCTGAAAATGACTCAACGACCTTCAGAGATCAGCAGAGGCTGCAAATTAGTAGTTCGATGTTAGTAATTAGTGATTTTCTAAAGATAAGCGATCATTTACTCCGACTATCTGCCCTTGAAAATAAAAGATAAAAATAATGCACAACCTGCACAGAGTTACTAACTTCGTGTCTTAACTTTCATTCAGTGGTTTGATATTCGCAGTTTGATAATAATTTTGCTTCATTATGATTTTGGCTGAATCAGACGTTGCACTGTTATTAAACACCTGACGCAGTTTGAAACATTATGAAACACCTGAAGGCTCTTCTTTTACCAAAAGCACACACACTTTAATAACTTTTGTTTTGATTAGCTCAAAACAAAAGTTTTCACAAAGCCTTGATTTATCATGTTTTATTCCGGTTTATGTTGAATTTCTTTGGTTCAAGCCGAGACGTATTTCTTCTACAACAGATTGACAAAAGTAATGTGGCACATCATGGTCCTGAGCATGTGTGTGTGTGTGTGTGTGTGTTGCTCATTTCTGTTTTGCTGTCAAACCTGAATCAGTGCCTCACATATTTTCTTTTACATTAATTTGATGCTGAGTAGAATGGACCAGCCATTACTTCAACCTGCAACAAATTGTATAGAAAAAAAACCCTAAATAAATAAATAAATAAAAAACAGAGTACTTCAGTGATTGTAGATCAGTTTACATTTAGGTTGGCAGCCACTCCATAATCCATAAAACAAATGACTTGAAAGAAACAGAAAAAAGCACAATAAATCTGCACAAATGGAAGGTTTTAACTGCAAGTACATTTTATAGGAATCTGCATGTCTTGTATCAATCAAACGCACAAAGAAAATAAAAAATAAGGAAGAAGAGATGCCGACAATGACTTAATGAAAAAGCTGCAAGACGATGTTATTCTTCGAATCTTTGATCTTTTGACTTGAGCTCTTTATTTATTTTTCGAAGGGAACTTGAACTCATTGATATCTCGGGCGCTGCTAGTTTCCCTACAGGAAGATGTCCAACCTTGAGTACAATAAACTTGTAAAACATGTAAATGAAGGAAGCAGCTTTTAAAGTCTTAAATCTCATTTCATTGTTGTGGACTTTGTGAAGAAGATCGTGCCTTGGGTGTTTTTAGGATAACAGAGTCTAAATATTGTAATCCCTACCTTTTCATCTTTTGTTAAAAGTGGGACAAACGAACCTTTAATGAGAAGCACATTGCTGATGTCTGTCTGCTATGACCATTACGACCGAATTAACCTTGTCTGACTAGAAAATGGGTTTATCTTTGAACTGCTGATCCTGCAAATGTGTGGAGTGTCTCCATGGTTTGTTCATGTGACGTTCAGGCTTGTGCATGTACAAATGTAAGAGAAAAAAAAAACACAGGCTGCACAAGGCCTCTCTAAAAAGTGTAGAAATTGAGAGCTGTGGTTATTCATCTCGGCTGAAGCAATGCAGCTTGTTTCAGACGGATTAGAGGACACAGAAAAGACCTCGGGGGAATGTGCCTGGTTATTACTTCAGTGTTTGGCTGTGCTGAGGTCAGTGACCACCATTTGGCAGCAGGTGGACACAATCTGGCTGTTTTTGTTAGCTTTTAATAAAAATCAGATTGGTTTTGTCTTTATTTTCACTCTCATGCTGCATATGACACGTGGCTATATGCCACTGTTCTGGCTCTACTGTATGAAATCAGTGATCTGGAGCGAGAGTTCGCTGAGGTCGCGATGAACCTTTTCAGTATCCATGTTCAATTTCACCACAGCCACCCGGCACCAGGCAGCTTTCACAGGAAAACAAATAATTTTAAATATTGAACAAATATTTCCGTGTACCATGCAAGGCATGTTGGAGTAGCCCTCTTACATTCATTCTGAGATTTTGCTTTTGAAAACTTTAATTACTTTTTTTCTAAATGCAAATCACTTTTTTTCGGATGATTACTTCCTCTGGTATCAGACGATGTGCTGCTGGAAGGATTTTTACTGAAACCTTTTTTACTTTTGGACATTAGTTATGATGCGTAACCACAACAACAAGGTGGTTTTCTACAATTGGGAGCTGCTGATTAACATCTCAAAAACTCAAATAATAACTCAACTACAGCCCCAAATCCCAAATGAGTTGAAAGAGAGGTGCCGTGGATGCATTACAGTCTACCTGGAGGCTGTGCTTAAGTGCCTGACTGCAGAGATCTTGGAGGTATCAGGAAACGCAGCTCGTGACAGCGTCCCCCGGCACCTGCAGTCAAGTCCATGGAAACGAGGGGCTTGGAAGGCTGCTGGGAGAAATGGCAATCACTTGGGGAGGAGTTCTGCCTGGCATTCAGGCAGCCCTGCTGCCTAAGAGGACCAACAGGTCTGCTGGGTCTGGATGGACGAATCGGCATCTACAGCCAGTTTCTTCGGATCCGCGGTGGACCGCTACAAGAGATCCTTCCTGTCCAAAGACAACAGCATCTATAACAACAATTACTTTCCCTTTGGGATTAATAAAGTATTTTTTTTAATTGAATTTGAATGCAATCATGTGATTATTTATTTATTTAAACAAGTCATTGACAGTACTGGGTCAAAATATTTTTTAAGGTTGTTTGCAATGAAATGTAAATTTCATTAACTGATATTGTATTTACAATGGACTATTGAAAAAGCAAAAAAATAAAAATAAAAGTTGTAACAGTGGCAACAAAAGCCTGTAAAAATAAGTGGGGTGAATAAAAAAACAGCTGGAGGAGCATTTTGCATCTCATTAGCTTAACTGGCATCAGTTCAGTATGAGGACTTGGTTATAAAAAGAAAAAAGAGCCTTTTGGAGAGGCTGTATTTCTCTGAAAGAAAGATGGGCAGAAGTTCACTAGTCTGTTAAAACTGTCTATAAAAAAGTGGAACAATTTCAGACTATTGTTCAACAATGGAAAACAGACACCATGTCCTCTGTGCTGAAGATTAGAGGGACCATGCAGGTAGTCCTTTAGGGGGGCCAAATTAGTGTAGGGGCAGCCGACTTGGGACCCGAAGGTCCCGGGTTCGATCCCCGGTCATTGCACATCTCAAGATGTCTCTGAGCAGCACACATTATCCCCAGTTGTTCCCCGGGTGCTTTCAATAGCCGCCCACTGCTCCACCTTGTGGTGGATGAGTTAAATGCAGAGAGCCAATTTCACCATTGTATGGGAACATCCATCCATCCATCCATTATCTTTACCCAGCTCAATGGGATATACCTGTCTAAATAAAGGTTGAATGAATGAAAAAAAACTATCCACTCACAACACTAACAGTTTTTTGTTGGCTCAGACAACACCAAAGACCACATTAAGACCCACACTTGTTACTGTGTTTAGTATTCATCACCTTGTTCCAGTCCAGCAGACTGCATCAGTGGGAGATGACACACTGACAGTCCCTAAATCCAACACCCTCCATTTGTTTGTCGGTGTCATGTCGTCTTTCCAAACCCTTGTCCTCCTTGTTCGTTTTGCTCTTTACAGCCTGTCACATTTCAGCACGGCAGCCCTGGCAATCGTCACCTAATTGTGCCCTCCATGCAAAGCAGGAGACACTCGTACAGCTGTGAGAGCTGCATCCTTCAATTAATTCCTCACTAGAATTATTAATTAAACCCAATTCTTCACATTGCAGTGAAAGCAAACGAATGGCAAATCATTATGATGGTAATTGCACATTGCCGTAATGGAGAAACAGGTCATTAGCGTTCATATTTTATGTATGCAATTCTTTTCTTGAGACCTTGAAGCTGTTTTAACTCCAATGCAAAAATGCAGTATAACACAGCAGCAGTGTTTGCAGATTTTATTGTACGGTTGTGTGCATACTGAGAATATGATCACTCTTTTTTTACTGTTTGCTCATTCTATTTCATCTGTAAAACCAACATAAAAGGCATCCATAAAATACAAGTGTGTGTGTATAAATGTGTATTAAGTCTCATTTGCATAGTCAGGGAGGACAGTGCTAACAACCACACCAAGGAGCCCTTGTTTACTTATGTACAACGCATATTTGATTTGCTTTCTACACACATTTCTGTTTAAATATTGCTTTCAGTATTTTTTTCAAACGATTTATGAGTGTTATTTTGTCACCCAGAATAGTCAAAATGCTCAGTGAAGTACAAAATTGTACATTTGGGGGTTGTTGGCACTTTAAAGGAAACACTCCAATAACCGTGGGATCCATTTCCCATCTTTCAGGATTTAAGTGATTGATAGGGACAAAAGGGGTCGAGATCAATCCAATAAAGAGTAAGGACACCGTAACCTGTAAAATTACTGCAGTGTAATATAAAGGGCAATTGTCTGTGTCATCGTAAATGTGCTTGATTTGTATTTTTTTTTTCTCAGCAGTTACCTTGCAGTCCTTCCACATTTTCTGATGCAACATCAATAAATACCGCAATAAAATCTTTGTTCTGTCGGCAGCACATTCCTCTGCTTTTACAACAGCGCTTTAATAATATGTACCTCAATGCAAATATTCATCCTATGAAAATGGTTACTTTATACACAATGGTCTTTGTGGCGCACTGTACAGACTGCGGTATTTTTCATTTATTTGAAGCCGAACCAGCTTCAAGTTACTCAGGTCCTTTAAATGTCCTTTAAACCTTCACAGGAAATAGTAAATTGTGTACTTGTCACAGTTCATTAAAGGTAATATGTCAATGAGCTGAGCTGGCAACACAAAAGTATCCAAGGAACCAGCAAGCATGTGCCTATCTTTTGAACAACCAGGTTTTGAGAACTTTTGTGTGCACAACTTGTAAAACAGCATTCTTGTCAGCGTTCAATATTTTATTGTCTACCTTGGTTCATCCCCTACCCATTTTGGCATGCTCATCTCGGACGCTGCCCCCACGTTTATGATTTAATCTACTGGAGTAAGCATTTGAAATGAAGACACAGATTTAAACCTGTTTTTCGATAGTAATTATTGGACAGAGTGTTTTTAAGGACTTGGACAAGTTTTCTGTTGGGGTGTTCAGTAACTCAGTGGTCTTGTAATCCTGAGGCGACAGGTGCAAGTCCAGATTACTGCAGGAAGGGCATCTGGATTAAAACAATTGCCAAGTCCATCATGTGAGTTTGCCTCATCCTCCACAACAGCATGGTATCTGTTGAAGGAAAGCTTTTGTGTAGGTGTCAAAATACAACTTTATTGCTTTTGAGACAGGTTGGAGATGCCCACAACAACTCTGTAGCTAATTTTAGAGAAAAAAATTCATATTTTTTCTAAACTCAAGCAACAGGACTGTGAGCCTCTGCAACTCAAGTGAGGAAATTGAAAACCAACGTGAATGTCATGAGACACGGTGGAGGCTCCCTCATGAATGTCTTTCACCAACTAGTCACAGCCCAGTGAGAAACCCTCCTTATGTGCAAATAGAAAAGTTCATATTCAACATTTTTAAAGAACGATGAGGTTTTAAAAAAAAATATATATATATTTTTTTCTTTACGGTAAGTTTCCTTGGCTAAACATAGACGTTGTATCCACAGAAACGTCAGAATCTTGGCTAAAAGCTCATAAAAACTATTTCTGTGAACACCGTGCACACTTGGAACTACAGTTGAATCAGCAAGTAACCAAACACAACAAAATGGTGGCACTGCAACACTCGAGCTTAGTTTCCACCGACACACTCGTGATTGACAGCACTGGAGGCGGTCACTAACCCGATCCCTGGACGATCTGTAAGACTGACCAACAGCCCAGTAGGTAGTGATAGATCCACATGTCCACTCAACCTTCAGCATTTATCTGATATCATAAGTACAACAGAAAGTGCCCTTTAAAAACCAAAGCACTATATATTAAAAAAAACAAGGGATAAAAACCCATTATTTAATTATTGGCTTATGTTCCTGTAAACATATATATATATAAATCCTCTTATGTTTTTCAGCTTTTGAACCATTTCTATTCAGTAGTTACTACTTTTGGTTGCTATTTTCATGTTTTGTCTTGTACGGCTGATACACTTGATGTGTTTCTTGATGATATAGTAAAGGCTCTTTAACAAACGATAGGGTTTTTAAAAATGCACAAATCTGAAAGTCAGGCATATGTACTGAAATTACCTTTAATGATGCCTTTAAGATGTTTCACTAATGAGCGTATTAGAACCTCTGAGTTTGTATAATAATACCTCCCCGAAGAGTCGGTTATTAAAATAAATCTGTTGTAAAGGGGAATTGGTCTTTGTAAAATGTGATACATCCAGCTGTCTTTGATCACATTAAGGCTTCCTATTGTCAGGATGTGCAGAGACGTGTGCTGAGGTTGTTTTTCTAAAGAATCTGTCAAAAAGTGTCTTTGTGCGTCCATGATTGCAATGCAACATACACCTTTTAATATTGTCTGCTACAAAGAGAATTGCAGAGCTATAATGTTTTTTTCTTGTGTCTTGTGTGTTAGAGTTCAGTGTTGTTTTTTACTAATGTTGTCATTTTCCTCAGTGAGTCTGGAAGACAGTTTCTATCAGGTGGGAGGGTCTGGCCCTCCTGCCTGCACTCACCCAGCTGGTTTCAATCTACACCTGATTACTGTGGAGTATTTAAGGCTGAGCTGAGTCTACACTCATTGTTAGAAGGTTGAACATCAATTGGTAGCGTTTCATGTCACATCTCCTAGTGAAAAACTGACCTTTGAACGCCTATGAAAAGTAATTTTATCCTGTGTCTCCCTGCAGCATTCCTTGTGATCCTGTGAACCTCTGGTGGCAGTTCCACCTGAATCCCTTTGTCTTATGGATGTTTCCCTCATTCTTCTTTACTCGTCTAGCTCCTGGTTAAATTTTACTCTGGTTTCTTCTTGTCTAAACCTCTTGACAGAAACCAGCTCAGTAAATATTCCACCTGCACTGCCTGCCTTTCTCTTGACTTGACTATCTTGACTCATCTCTGTCTTCTCTTACCTCCCTCTGACTCCTGAACATCCTGGTATCTCCTCTGTATGGAGGCCCTGAGGTGTAAATGATCAACATTTGAAAAAAACTGAATTACCTTTTTGAAAAAACACATTTGAAAAAATGGAATCATTAAAAAAATTATACAATTTTCCATTTTTTCAAGTGTGATTCCGGCCACTTCCGCTTTTGCTTAATTTAATTCCGTTTTTTCAAATGTTCATTTACACCTTTAGGACCACCTTTTAATTGTTCTAATTGCACCTCTAGTTATTCCACTCTGGGAACAACTAACACTATTGTTTTTCCCCACAGACAAACTAACCACTTCCTGTACTTTCAAAATAAAACCAGCTTTACCTTTCTGCTGTTTCCTGTGGAGTGTTTTCAGGTCACTGAAATATGACCTACCCATGACAGGCTGAGGACCATCTCCAGTGCGTACACTGAGCTCTACTGAGCTTGGTATTACCTGTTGGTGTAAATTTGTCTGTGCTTTGGCAAAAGAGTCATCCTGAAAGTTATTCTCAACACATCAAGTTCTAACAAATCTCAATATCACACGAAATCTCTGGTCGAGTGACATCATTTCTGTCATTTCTCATCAATGAATGATCTTATAATAAAACTCTGGCACAAAAAGCAGCTGGTGAAAAGGATCCTTTAAGAAATGCTAGGCCTTGTGCTTTTTACCATAAGAAGCTCGCTCCTTCTACATGTTGGATGTTGGCTGCGAGGCAAATGTTGAAACTTGGAATAAAGGCTGGATGGAGGGACAGAGGGGGGTAGAACTTGGATGTGAAGACGGCACAACCTTCCAAGGACAGGACTGAAAATTAACGATAGCATGGAGGGGAGGGACAGGAGTGGCACACTGCAGACAGTTTGCGTCACCTGCACTGGATGGCAGGAGATTTAGGAGCCTAAAGAGTGCGTAAGTAGACAGCTGCTCTCAAGAGATCCTGGCCTTGAGCTGTCTGGTTTCTATCTGCTTGGTTGGTTTTTATCTATTTTTAGTGGACTGCTGCATGAATCTCTGCTCCCTCATTTGCGACAGACGCCAGCGGTTAGTATTGATTTTACTCCCCGCGCATTACTTACCCATCGAGACTCTGCGTCAAGTCCTGGCAAAATTTAAAAGGTACTTTGAAGCAGTCATGTTTCAAATATCAGATGTTAATATCACAGCCAATTTTTCCAAGGAGACAAAAATCACATTTATTTCTTTTTAAATGTTTTTTTTTTATTATTATTCACTTCTGTTCTCCTAGAAGTCCTCAGAGAAACTAGAATATAAAAGCCCCCAAAAGATCTGAATTACTGTTCATTTCCTGCTGACATGTGACACAGAGTGATGCATAGCCTGGAGATTTACTTGATTTATCAAAAATACACAAAGAGCACAACAGACGCAAAAAGGCGATGGAGGAAAGACCATTTGAAATCTGCTGAATACGTTTCTTCGGAGTGCCATTTGCATAATTGGTTGTTTGCTTCAAAATGATGAATAAACCAAAATTCATGCAAGACAAACAGCAAAGTTTAAAGACAAGCAGCCAACTGAACAAGCAGCACAATATGAGTCCCTCTGCTTCTCTGATAATCAAATTGAGACTTTCAGCATGTCAGTTTTGAAGTATGATCCAAATGAGAGAACTTGGGGAGGAATCAAATTGTATTATTTGATGTCAGCCAAGCAAATACAATAACAGATGATCCCACAAACTACGGCAAACCGAAATGTTGATCATAAACGGGGACGGGCAAAAACTGATTATCTATTGAAGCTGAATAATTCATGAAGTCAATCTGCACATTTTAATGGTGGAGAAATATTAAGGAGTGCTGACAATGTTCACTTTGGCATCTTGTGCAAGAAGATTTGATGACACCGTTTGTCATATTGCACCCCATTTTCACTGTTTATTTGACATCAGCTCATAAATTCTAATAACAAATAGATAAGTGAGATATTTTAATGGACTTCCTATTCTGCGTTATATTTTGTTTTGCTAATTCTCTCCATAAAACCATTCATGTGAACATTGTCCTCAGTTTTCGAGTTTCTGTGGCTTGACTTTGTTTTTATTTACCATATTTTTCAGCCTATAAGTTGTGATTTGTTGCATACCCTGCGACTTATACGCCGAAGCGACGCATTGATGGATTTTTCCCATATTTATAAACCAAATTTTTGGCTGAGATGACTGTTTTCATTAATTCCACCTGAAAATATTGAACACTACCATGATGGCCTCGAGGTGTATGGCATGCAGTTGTCATGTAATAGATAAAAGTGGCTAATAATGACACAATCGGCTTGCCATATTAGCCACCTTCGTCCAGCTCGCCTAGAGCAACCATCAAATCGGCTTCATTTTGCTGCGCCACCACGACAACCCACATGTCCATGTTGTTAGCGGTAACGCATAATAGATGCAACTTATATGGTGAAGCAACTTATTGATGGATTTTTCCACTTTATTAGACATATTTGGTCTGATGCGACTTATAGGGCGGTGCGACGTGTACGGCAGAAAACACAGTATTTATTTTAGTAGTTCAATGTTCATTCTAAAGAGTCATTTACCATTTAGAACCAAGAATACAGGCCAGCCTTTTTTCTTTTCCACCAGTGACAGCAGGCTGTCAACACCCTCAATCAAGCTCCTTTTTATAATCAGGGTGCGTGTGGCTGGCCCAATCAGAGTTATCAGCAAAAAAATATTTTTTCCTCGGGGCATCAGGATAATTAGCCCATTTCAACAAGAATCAGGATTAGGCAATTAATTAGTTCAATATTGGCTTGCCTAAACTCTTCCCTCAAGGACCACCACTTGACTTTGGATGACGCTGACAAGGTAGAGTTAAGAAATGCTTACTTTTTTATTTTATGATTGCATGTGATCATTTCTGGAGTGCAGAACAAAAAAATAACAATGTGGAAACAGACCTCAAATAATTCCAAAACGTCTTTTTTATAAATGAACAATAGACCCATCAGAAGCTGAATCAAACCTCCGTTTTTCAACAATTTCCTACAAAACCCCAAACTGCCATGGCACAAAGAGTAATCATCCACATATGTCAGAGGGCAGAAGCACAGACATCCATCAAGTTTGTCACCAAGCTTCCCATCTCTCTAAAGAAACAAAACACCCTAAAAAACCAAATTAACGAACAATGGTTCCGGTTTTTCCATGTCTCACAATTGACCGGTCAATGGAGAGTTTCCCATCCTTTAGGTGCAACACAAAGTCTCCCTGTTCCCAAGCAGCAAAGATTGACACATCCAGCCTGGCCTCTTCCAGCACTCTCTGGTCCCCTGCCCAACATGTGCTTTGTCTCGTCTGCGTCGCCTCATTGGAGCAGTCAGCTTCATTCAGGCAGGTTCATGGGGGGCATTTAGTCATGCACTGTCAGCTCTGCTGTAGTCCTTCGCCTCTCGGTGTGAGGTGTGTCAGGGGAATGACGCATACATTTTACCCAACCTGATCCAGGCCTGACATGCATGACAACGCGCACACACATACACTATCACAGACACTAAAAAAATACATGTGAGGGCAGGTCGCTGAGGAGGCATGTCAAACAGACCGATGCTGGCAGATCTGCTTGACGTGATTGTGCTATTTTTGAAAAATTGCACAGTATCAAGGGACAAGGGAAAGAAGTGAGCAATGACACGGAAGCTTGATTTGTAAGAAATTTATAGCAGGATGTGATTGTTTGAGATAAAAAATGTGTATTTTCTTTATGTGGGCAATAATCTTCCTAACAAAATGTTACATTTTGTGTTTTTTATTAAATCAGTGTACAGTAGTCCCTCGTTTATCGCGGAGGATCAGTACCTTGAAAACCCGCAATGAGTAAAAAAAACGCAAAGTAGGAATAGTAGTACTAGTAAGTAGTAGTTTTAATTTATTATAT
>NC_056502.1:7128041-7137866 GCF_014905685.2 Nematolebias whitei | reverse complement strand
TCATCTCTTTCAGGGAAGACCCTGCATTTTTCAACACGATAATGCCAGACCACATTCTGCAGCAATCACAACATCATGGCTACGTAGGAGAAGGATCCGGGTACTGAAATGGCCAGCCTGCAGTCCAGATCTTTCACCTATAGAGAACATTTGGCGCATCATAAAGAGGAAGGTGCGACAAAGAAGGCCCAAGACGATTGAACAGTTAGAGGCCTGTATTAGACATGAATGGGAGAGCATTCCTATTTCTAAACTTGAGAAACTGGTCTCCTCTGTCCCCAGACGTCTGTTGAGTGTTGGAAGAAGAAGGGGGGATGCCACACAGTGGTAAAAATGGACTTGTCCCAACTTTTTTGGGATTTGTTGATGCCATGAAATTTGGAAACAACAGATTTATCCCTTAAAATGATACATTCTCTCAGTTTAAACTTTTGATCTGTGATTTGTGTTCTATTCTGAATAAAATATTGGATGTTGGCACCTCCACATCATTGCATTCAGTTTTTATTCACCATTTGTTTAGTGTCCCAACTTTTTTGGAATCCGGTTTGTACATGAACATGGCCTGTATTGATAATGCTTGTGTGCTTTTAAAATTTTTGTTTTCAAAACTTTTATCCATGACCAAGAAGCCAGGAGTGTAGAAACTAAAGAACTGTAGAATAGATTTTTGTTTAGTTTAGTTCAATACTATTTATTTATTTATTTTTATTAAGAGCTAATTAGCACAAAATTAAAATTGCCTCAGGGCATCATGCAATAACAACAAATCCGGTTTAATTGCAAAACCTACAATCCAATTCAATATATAAAAAAAAAAGACATTCATTGGGAGTCATTTTTAGATTTATTGCATTAGTATTTTTGAAACGATAGCTACTAGCTAAATAACCAAACAATAATGAATTGCATTAGATCTTGACCTGGAATGAATTCTGCGTTCTCAGTGTGAAACAATAAAAATGAAAAGTAAAACTCCATTCAGGAAATGCCTTCACAGGGGCCACACTGAGAAAAAAAAAAAACGGTCATCTGCATAAACCAGCAGGGGGGTTCAGAAAACAGAAGAGAAACACAACCATAAAGTGCATGGCCTGAAATGTATACAGTGGGAATCTCTCCCCGCCCCCCCCCCCCCCCCCCCCCCCCCCCACACACACACAAGTTGAAACTCAAAGGTTCCTCAGAAACACTGACCTGATCTGCACCAACTGCACGCCTGATTACCATTAACTGGTTCATGTTAATTTACAAGTTATCCAAACAGAACTTGTTTTACTCGATGTAACATTATCTCCCCTGGGCCCGGCCGTGTATATAATTAATCCTTCTTGCCAAGGAAGCCGGTTAAACACATCCAGGTTTTCTGTTTTTCTTCTCCGTCTGATGGGAACCGCACGGCTAATCCACTTTTCACTTCCTTCTTAAAGTAGCCCTGCCGTCTCCGTGATGGATGACGAAGCACTTCTGTTGCATCATGGCACAGCAAACGTAACTTCAACTCTACAACCTTTGCACCTTAATAACTTGTGCACATTTTTTTTTTTTTTTACCATGACTGCTAATATTTGTAATGTTGTTGTGCCGTCACTTGTCCTCTTATTGAGTTATGAGTGTTTGCAACCAGCGAGCTGTGCGGACGCTTTTTACAATTTTTTTGAAGACCTCTACCTTTTTTGTGTGCATGACTCTTAAAACTGTATTCTGAGCCATTCATCTTATTTCATTGCCCACCTTCACCCACGTCGTACCACCTCAGTTCATGTTGTACCCACCATGGCTGCCACCCTCATGTTTATAATTCGTTCTGCAGGAAGAATATTTTGAAATGAAGATGAGCAGATTTGTACCAGTTTTAACAGTGTGGTTAGACTTGAGCATGCAGGGTTGCAGCAGCATAAGTTTTCTATCAAATGGAGAGCTCCAAACAGAGCTCTGTTGCTCAACAATTATGGAAATACACTTAAGAGGGGTTTGAGACAGATTTGAGATGCCCATGTAATGAGGGTTAGATACTCCAGATATGAAGATGATATATAAATATAAATATGCCCTGATGGCCGCTTGCTATTCACAGAGGGCTGAGAGATACTAGCAATAACAGCATTGTAAGAGGGGAATAGTTGAACCTTCACCCCTTGTTAATGGTGGATGGCTTCTTTTCACAAAGATGGCCTCCTTTACTCCTCTCTCAAACCATCGTTCCTCTCTATCAAGGATGTGAACATCTTCTCATTAGAAAGAGTGACCGGTGGCCTGCAGATGACTGTAGACTGCTCAGATTTGTTTCGCTCACTTTTGGATGGTGTATTTTTAAGTGATGAACTATGAACACAACTTAATTCGGTTTCGAACTGTGAGAACCGAACTTTGAACAAGTTTATGGTCGGGACGAACTGCACGACTCTGATTAAGAAATCATAGAATATGGTGTGACAAAAGCACTAACCTTGTCTCAAGGCTCATTGTCTATTCCTTCAGCATACTATATCTGCATATGAAATGTAATCACAGCCTTGAAGTTTTATTAAAAAGTAAGTAATTTGAGGAGGACTAAGACGGTAATCCCCTCTCAGCTCTGCTCACCATGTTTAATAATGATAATAGCAGGAAGACACACACATCAGCCAGCCTGTAAGATGCTAACTGTAACGAAAGATACTGACAAAGACCCATGCACACATACAATGAAAGCAGTTCAAACATATTTAGAGCACATGTGCATGTTCGAAGTGTGGTGCTGGTCAGAAGAAATTTCCACTCCTTGTAATTATTAGATTAGTGCTTGTATTATTTGAGAGGATAAATTGGCAACAGTTAAAATGAATGCCACCAGCCATGCTCTAATACATATCTGCTCTGTCTCTTCAATGTGCTGTTCGTTTCTGATTATGAAATGGAGACGGAAGTGCACCAGAGGGGGAGCACCACCACGGCCACCCATCGGATGGGACGCTCGCTTCACTGAAGTTTTGCCTTCATCTGAGCCGGGAAAACTGCTGCTGAGTGACTTCACGGGGACATCTGCAACGTGACAAAAACGCAATGTCTAAATCCTAAATGGAAAGCGGCTGAAGCTTTTGAGGAGGATTACAGTGACATGACAGTGGACGACCTCCCTGTTTGTTTTGGAAGGAAAACTAACTATTGAATGTGGGCGCATCAATCCTGCCAATCCCAAATATCAAATTGTTTATTTAGGGTAAAAAGCAAGAAAACAGCTAAAATTACCAGGCTTCTCTGAAATCATCTGTTTCAGTGTTGAGGTCACAAAGGTAAGACAATATGCACATCCACATGAGCAGGTTTTTTTTTTTATATGCTTCTCATTCATTCATTCATTCAACCGTTATTTATACAGTCTCATTGAGCCACAAGGATTAGAGCTGTCATTTCTAAGCTGAGCCCAAAGCCCGGCCCATCTCGACCCAAATTCGGGCGGGGATGGGCCATGATAATGTGTTGGATGGGCGGGCCGGGTCGGTGTCGGGCTTTTGATTGGATCAGCCGCGATCCATTTATACGATAACATGGCCTGCCATACCTTCACCAGCCACACGCGGCCATATGACCGGCTTTGAAGAAAAGTTCAGTTAAGCTTCAGCTGGGACTGTACAGCCAGGAAGCAACCCATCGCCCAAATGGACGTTTATTCAGCCGCTGCACTCAGTGGACGCATGCGACCAACAACCGAAATAGATGAGATCCTAAAGCAGACATGTCAGAGCAGGGTCCGTGTCTGAATAATGCAGAATGCAGGCAGAAGAAGGGTTTTAATGCGCTTTGACGGCCATGAAAGGACAAACACCCCCTCAGCGCCAATCTTCTGCCCCTTTTATTCAGCCGCATGTTCGCTGACAGTTAATTATACAATCATCCATCCATCCATTATCTTTTACCAGCTTCTCCCATTTTGGGTCACGGGGGTTGCCGGTGCCTATGTCCGGCAATCATTGTGTGAGGGGCAGGGTACACCCTGGACAGGTCGCAAGTCCAACACAGAGCTATACAATCAGTCAAAGCTTAATAAAAAAGTTGTTTTTTTGTTGGGGGGTTCGGACCTGTAATTACTGTTAATTCGTTGGGCTGGGTGGGTTCAGAAATAATGACTACGGGCTGGGTCAGATCTGATTTTTTGGGGCCCAAATGCAACTCTAACGAGGACTCATTTACAAGAGAGACCTGTTCCAGACAGAACATATAAAGTGCAGACAACAATGACAGTATAAATGCAGTTAAATAAGAGTAGTGTACAAAACAATAAATCAGGGTGCCGTAAAACAGGGTGAAATACTAAAAACAAGAACATATTTGCTTTTGATTTTTCTATTGACATTATCAAAATGTTTGAAACCCCTTAAAGAAAGCAAGACGGACAACTTCAGTTCCTGTTGCAAGGTGTTCCAGGAGCAGAGTAGGAAAATACCTTTTTGAGTTCAGTCCGCACTGAGGGAACGCTGCAGATAATGATGGGCTGAGAGCGCACGCTGTAACTGCACTGACAGCGTGACATGTAGGAGGAGATGGCAGCAGACCAAGGATGGATTTATAGATGAAAATGAACCAGTGTGAGAGCCTACTTGTAGACAATGATGACCTACAGGGTGCAGTAAGGGGTACAGTAGTTAGTTATAAATCGTAGCGCACCATGGTAGACAGCATCCAACAACTGCAAGCAGCTGGTAGGGGCACTCATGTAAATGATGTCACCATAGTCAATGGCCAGTAGGAAAGTCGTGGTTACAAGGCGTTTTCTGGCATTCAGAGTTAAGCAAGATCTATTTTCATAGGTTCTTAGGATCCATTCTCAAGGTTCCCTCCTTTGATATTTTTGAAACACTTTGGCCATGACTGCCTCAGACGAGTTGGCGAAGGAAAGGGCGGACTCCAGAAACCATCTTAGCACAATCAAACCCACTATGTGAAGGTGCTATTTATAAGACTGGGTTTGTTGTAGCTCCTTGGACTGAAGTTTTCTGGATGAAAGATGAAACGTATAAAACAAAAAGAAACCGTCCAGAGGGTCTGACTGAACTTTGTTGGATTTTTTTTATTTATTTATTTTACCTGGATTACTGAGCATGAACTTTGATGCTGCCTTCTTTGTTTGCTCCACCCCAGTTTATTTTAACTTATTTTTAAGTTTCACTTAAAGTTTGTCACCCTATCTTGCAGAATACAATGTGTTTCACTAATGTTCTCACCACAGACTGTGGGTGTTTTAAATTCTTCCTCGCCAGAAGATTTTCATTCTCTATCTCCGTCCATCAACCTGGCAACATAATTAGACGCCTTACAACAATAGTGTTCCTTAGTATTCTTTCAGCACACGAGTGCTTACTTCACTGCCATGACACACTCCACACTGCATCTTAATTCATTCTGTTCAACACTCAAGAGTCAGGGAAGTAGCCCCTTTGTCTCCGTGTGTTCTTCACTTCCCAGTTTGAAGGAGCTTCGTCCCCCTCCCACGTCTCTGAGGCTTGGAGGGATGCAGCCAAACTCTGCGGGTTGCTGCAAGGCGAGGGAGAGAAAATCAGACAAATCAGAAAGTCCTAATTGTTTTTTAATGTGCTCCACTGCAGGGAAGTAGAGCTGGTTGAGGGATTGTGTGTGTGTGTGTTTGTTTATGTGAGATTTGTTTGTGTAAAACGTGTGAGCAGAAAGCAAAGTTAGATTTCACACTGATTCTTCAAAACATTACCCGACACCATTCTCAAAGTGGAGGATAATCATTGGGTAATTATCATAATTTCCCGCTCTGACATACACAGGAAGGTCAAACAAACGCTATCACCTACAGTTCTGTTTGCTTTGTTGTTTTATTATTATTTACTTGGAAAATTTATGTTTTTTTTTTTTTTTTTTTCTCTCTCTGGGTTGTTTATTTTGTTGGCATGCAAAAAGACACTCCTTCTGCTCTGGGAAATTAAACTGAGTCTGTGTGAATAATTTTTCATTTTGCACTGATAAACCATGAATTAGTGCTCATTAAGTTGTCACTATGGGCACAAATGTGTAGATCTGCTAAAAATAATTAGGGTTCTTTATTTTGGAGCCATTCTCTTTAGATGTTTTAAACGACGCAGATGGATACCTGTCTACAGTGTCTTGAAAAACATGTCACAACAGACTTTTAGTGCCAATAAATAAGAGCTGAAATTGGTCTCGGCTGAGAACGAACGCTCCACTTGATGTAAAATAATCTGATGACTACATTTTGGAAGTTTTCTCTGTAGTTTTGGATGGTAAACTGAAAACTACATTTGTTCTTCTAAAACTGAGAATTTGTAGTTTGTGATGCTGATAGGATCATGGTCAGTCCATCCATCCGTTCATTATCTTTACCTACTCCTTCTTTTTTGGGTCACAGGGGTCACTGGTGCCCATGTCCAGCTATCACTGTGCGAAGGGCAGGGGACACCTGAACAGGTCGCAAGTCCATCACAGGGACACATGGAGACAAACGAGACGACTATTCACTCTCTCACTCACACCTAGGGACAATTTAGTTACCAATCAACCTAACATGCATGTTTTAGTTCTGTGGGAGGAAACCGGAGTGGAGAAAACACACGCATGCGTGGAGAGAACATGCAAACTCCACCCAGAAAGGTCCCGGGTCGGGATTTGAACCTGCAACCTTCTCACTGAGAGGCAACAGCTCTACCAACTGTGCCACCCACTAAAAATATTGATCAAAACATTGACATATGTGCATATCCAGCAGACTTAGAAAGACTTGTTGAACTATTTGTTCTCATAAAGACATACATTAAGACATTTTTGCGTTGTGTTTATTTTGTGACCTGTCTCACTTCATGTGCTGCTACTGATCGGCCATGTTGTCAGTGTCTGCCACCTGGTTGATCTAATGAGTAAAATCAAAACATGATAAGAACTTCCACCTGAATTGACCTCGTTGAGTCTTTTAGTTGACAGTTCATGTACCATACTTGTTGTCGTACACGTCACACCGCCATGTAAGTTGCATCAGTCCAAATATGTCTAAAAAAGTGGGAAAAACATAAGTATGTCACTTGCCGTATAAGTCACATCTATTATGCATCACCGCTGACCACCTGGAAATGTGGGCCGGTGTTGTGCCAAAAATCAATTGGCTACCAAATGGCGACCGTGGGAGCGTGCATGGGAGGACTTTAACAAGATTAACACTTAAAAACAATTATTTATTTGCTGGAAATCAAAGCAAAGGTGTCTCAGTTGAACTTTTCCTTAATAAATGCACTTTAATGGTCAAATCAGCTGCATTTCGCCTGGGTGGCACGGCAAAATGCAGCTGATTTGACGTTTGCGCCAGGAGTTTTGGAGCGAGATGAAAGTGGTTTGTATGGCAAGCCAAGTGTCTCATTAATAGCTACTTTTACCTATTAATGAGACACTTGGCTTGCCATATTAGTCGAGGGCCCTCTAGGGGCTGAAAATGGCATTGTTCAGTATTTTCCATGTCAGAATGAATGAAATTGTCATATCTCAGCCAAAAATTGTGTTATAAATATGGAGAAAAAACTTAAATTAGTTGCCTCGCTGTATAAGTTGCAGGCATGTTAATTTATGCAAAAAACTGTGACTTATACAGCGAAAAGTATGGTACAAAGAAATAAGTACACAATTTTATACTTTGATGCAAAAAAATCCTAGTTTGTCTCATAATTAAAAATATATATCATATTAATTCAGAGGTTTGTCTTGTTTTTATTTACATTACACTTATTTCTTTCATATTATGCCATTAGTTTCTTAGTCTATACTGTCCCTGTATTCTTCTTTTTTTCGTATAAGGATTTCTCATCGGGATGCAACTGTTTGAGATTTGTTGGCTAATCAAATTTGACAAAATAGTTCCAGTTGCAGTCACTGACTTTGCAACCAGTTTGATCAGCAAGATTATTTTTTTGTGTGCACAGTTTGTAAAGCTGTATCCTTAGCCATGCACTTTTTTTTTTAATCCCTCACCTTTGCCAACATTTGCTGTGAGGTTTACAGTCAGTGTGTGAAATAGTCCTCTTATAAACAAATTAAAAACAAATCATCTCAAACTGCAACTTGTATAACAAAGATCTCAGCAGCAGCCATTGATGTCTTCAGTTAATCTGTAAAACGACAGCATCCCTTTCAGCAAGGCTCCTGCCATTTTTGAACACAACCAGCCCGATGCTAAATGTAGTTCTGACTTAGGCGCCAGCTGAAGGTTTTAAAAAGTTGATGAAATGATACGAAACTGGTGACTGGAGCAAACACCTTTTTAAATGAAATGCTTCTATTAATGTGCAAATTGTCTCTGATTCATTCACATTAGCAGCAACAATTAAATCTCTTGGCATTTCAATGACATTTATTTTGTCATCGTTAAACACTTTGATTGATTACAGAATAGATTAAATTCTTTCTGGGCCTTAATGCCACAAGTAGAGTCATTTACTAATTATTGCTGAGTGAAGCCATCATTAATTACAAACAGTCACAACCATTAAGGGTATATGTGTCATAATTAAATGAACATTGGAAGAACTACTTACAAAAAACAGTTTCTGCACTGACGCTAAACTCCACCGAAGGATATGCATTTATTCAACCTTTTAAACTTATTCCATCTTTGGTCTTTCCGCTTAGTTTGCTTTAATCGTGCCATGCTCTTCTAAAACAAGAGCCCCCGCTGCGTCCTGCAGCCTCCCAGCAGGGGCTAACTGTGAGGATCTGTGTTGTGTTCATGCCAGGTACCATGGGTGAATGGGGCCAAGATAGAATGACGGGAACAAAAATCTTACTTCCTTTTTATGTTGTTTAATTTGTTACAACACTCAGTGCAGGGCTTGTAGAAGTAATTCAGGGACGTTTCCTTCAGGGAGCCCTTGGAGTGATTTTTATTTTTTTCTGTTCATACTCATTTTCTAATTTAAGAGGAAATAAATCATACAGCACACTGATAAGCCAAAGTCAATTTCCCTTGCTTTTTTAGCTCAATTTCTGTTTCTGCTGGTAGAATATGAACACACTGATGTCATGTCTGTTAGAGGAATTGGTGATTCACATCTTGAGGGGGAGCCCCATGGGGTGGGATATTTTAACTGCTACCCTAAAGGGCTAATGGGTGGGCGTTTGGGATAATGTTAGGTAACACAATCTATGCTGCTTGACTAAAATTATTAACTGTAGATCCAGAAAGGGATCCATCAAGGTTTATTTTTTTATTTAATTTATGTAACAATCATGTAAGAACAAGTCCTTAAACAATCAGCCATGCTAAACGTTGATGCATTAAAAAAAAGCTCATAATAAAGATTGCTGTGTTCACGTGCTGCTACTTATTGCTTTTCCAATTAGGTACTGCAGTCAGAGCAAACAAATGAGACCTGTTCTTAATGCAAAATAAATAATAAATAAATAAAACCTGCAACTTTGTTAAAGATTTACCCAATATAAATAAACTGTGGGGCTTCTATTGTTTCCATAGAATCCTGGAACTGTGCAGCTGCAAAGTCTACAGTCGTGTGTTCTTTGGTTTTTAGTATTTATATTTTTTAGCTTTTAAAACTTACGCTTTAGGTAAAACATTTGTCCAAATCAGACACAGTCAACATGATTTTCAGTGTGAGAATTTATAATATTATATATATTTATTCATTTTTAATTTAATTTTTTATTTCTTATGTATTAAATGTCTTTCTGTTAAGAATTCTGATTTTGGCGTTATTTTGATAGCATTTGTTTATGTATAAAACATTTACAGAAGCATGAGAAGGTCTGTATTATTATCATTATTATTATTATTATTATTATTATTATTATTATTATTATTATTAT
>NC_056502.1:7122367-7128031 GCF_014905685.2 Nematolebias whitei | reverse complement strand
TTATTATTATTATTATTATTATTATTATTATTATTATTATTATTATTGTTATTATTGTTATTATTAATAAATTTCAAGCTCATTTAAAAAAAATGACCCCAATTATTTCCAAAGCCAATTTTGATTGATTTCATGAAATGTTTGACTCTCAGTATCCCTTTTTAAAATTAAAACACATATTAACAGATATACTCAGGTATCAGATTTGTATTAAAACACAGTAACAAGACAACTAATCTTCAATATACTCTTTGTACCCCTCAATTATTGATTTTTCTGCCCATTTCCATAACAGCAAACTCATTCCACAAATTGTTTATACAAATACAGAGGGGTAAAAAGTGTCATGAGTTATTTAAAGACAAATTAGCTTTAATACAATGAGGGCGTATGAGCTGTAGCTCATTCAAGCCAGTCCGGTGCAGTTAGTCTTGCATTATTAAGTCAAATTAAGTCGTGTTCTGCAAGTAAAAGCTAAGTGCCTGACCCTGTCTTGCCAGAGGAGGCTATCCCATTGTGCTGCTTTTGGAGGCTCAATTGATCCTGTCTGTTGTTTAAATTAGGACATCTCTGTGCTAATGCACCCTGTAATATTGACTGTGCTGGTTTTCACCACTGGTCTCACCCACCCAAAGTGCCTCATTACCAGTCCCCTGCTGCTGAAAAGGTTGCGCTGCCTGAACTGATGTTGTATAAAAACATCCTGTCATATTAACACGTTGTCCTCAACAGAACGCTTCCTTTTTTTTAATGATATTTCTCTGCAGATTCCCTCGTATCCGCACCATCCGCTTGTGGCTACCTTTGTCCCTAACCCTCCTGCTTTGTTTTTCTGTCTTGAACTTAGTGGTGAATGTTAAGGAAGGAGCTGAATGGGAATTACCAAGTCCTCTGTGTCACTGATGCCACGGAGCCTGACAGTACAAAGCCGATAATGAGCACTCTAGCCTTCTTTTCCTTGAACACCGACCGGATTCATTTCAAACTTGACTGAATCTTTTGTTTTGTTGAGGGGTTCAGAAGCCATTTGTCTCAGAGATGCACACATTTTTTTCAATCATAACTGATCAACATGCTCATTAGAATAAAACTAATCTGATCAACTAAACACTGTGGATGATGGATTTCAGGGGCGTGTTCTGGAAGTGATATATTACAGCGTTATTGATTACTAAGTGGAAGACTGTGCCAAACTTTGTTAGAAAAAAATGGATAATGATAAAATGCACAACTGAATTCTTCAGTATTTAATCACAGGAAGTCATCACTGTCTCTACAACAGCCGTCAACTGTTTGTAATATTGAGCATTTCCACATATTTTTTTGTGACCAAATTTTTATTCTTTTCTACCTTTTTTAAAGTGAAGTACAGGTAAACATTTGTACGTTACGAAAAAAAAAAAAGTGTTAAACCAGAATTCACATACCTGTACAGAAGCTTATATAATAGCACAATAATAGAGAAACACAACAAAACAAATGGAGAAAAACAACAGAATCAAAACCCTAAATAAGACCCACCCGCTCCCTGGATCCAAGAGCTTCAATACTCCTTCACACATTACCGTATTTTTCATCTTTATAAGTCACAGTTTTTGCATAATTTACATTCCCTGCGACTTGTAGGCTGAAACAATGTATTTATGGATTTTTTTCTAATTTTTATTAACCAAATTTTGGCTGAGATATGACTGTTTTCATTCATTCTGATTGACAATATTGAACACTACCATTTTCAGCCCCTAGATGGCACTCTAGTAGCATGGCAGGCCGTTGTATCATGTAATAGGTAAAAGTGTCTATTAATGACACAATTGACTTGCCATAGCCTGCCACCGTCGTCCACATCGCTCGGAGCAACCGTCAAATCAGTTTCATTTCGCTGCGCCGCCTCGGCGAAATAAAGTTGATTTGACCACTGAAGTGCATTTATTAAGTAAAAGTTCAACTGAGACACACTTTTACTATAAATAATATAAAGATGAGCAAACAAACAATTATTTTTAGGTGTTTATCTTGTTAAATTTTGAAGAAACGCTCAGCGACTCGCCCCTCTGCGCGTTCCTACTTCCACATATCAGCTTCTGAAATGCAGCTGATTTGACTGTTAAAGTGCATTTATTAAGTAAAAGTTAGACTGAGACACACCTTTGCTATAATTTCAAGCAAACAAATAATTGTTTTTAAGTGTTAATCTTGTTAAACTCTTGTTAAAGTCCTCCTGTGCACTCTCCCGCGGCTGCCATTTGGCAGCCAATTGATTTTAGGCACAACACCGGCCCACATTTACGGGTTGTCAGCGGTGATGCGTAATAGATGCGACATATTTAAGGATTTTTCCACTTCATTAGACATATTTGGACTGATGCGACTTATATGGCGGAGAGACGTGTACGGCGGGAAATATGGCACACTTGAAATTCACGGAGAATAGCTATAAGCGAACTCCACGCTTTCAATGTCGATTCTTTGGCTCCGTGAACTCTGACTATTGACAGTTCTAGTTAAATAATGTCCAAACATGTCAAAACCCATGCTCGGACAGAATCAAAGAATCGGTGAGTGTGGGGGTTTCCAACGTTTTTTTTTTGCAGCTGTAAGTCCTGCCAGCAATGCTCTTCTCACATCTCATGTCAGATCCAGCTTTGACAGATCGAACAAAAATAAGTGTAACAGGTGAGCAAAGCAATCTAATCTTAAATAGCTTAGATAAATTAAAGGTAAACATCTTCCAAAATTTGGACACGGGTGTATACTCCCAGAACATGTGAAAAAAACTACCAATATCTCTGAAAGAGCAGAGAGTACATGTAGGAGCATTAATAACCTTCATCAAACTGAGTTTTCTAGGAGTAAAATATACCCTATGTATAAAAGTGTTATGTATTTTTTGATGATCAGGATTCCTAGATGCCAAGCTCACTTTAGTCCACACTTTATCCCAGTCAAATGACGGTTCCATGTCTGGAATGTCTCTTCTCCAAATCATATCTAATGACAGAGGTCTGTATGTTTGCTGCAACAATTCATTCCATAAATGTTAGTCACATTTTATCTACAGGCATGTTTGAAAACTTGATTGGCTCAGAAAATTCGGCACCAGCTGATATTTGTCGTGTTAATCAGGAAACTGACTTGATCATTTTGAGTATGCACAACTCGTAAAATCAATGAAATAAACAGGAGAAAACCATGAAAGCAACATGGCAAAAAGTAAGATTCTTTATCGAGGGTTGCATTAAAAGTAAAGGCGGAAGCGCTGCAGAAGATATCACAACTGTGCAAGCTGGTATTTCAGCAAATCTCAATAAATCTGCCAAGTTTTATGGTAACAGTGTGACAACAGGTTGCATGGCTCCTTGTATCGAACAGGGTAACAGAAGGGTTGCCAAACATGGGAAGATTACTGCAGAATGTTTTAAACTTTATCTCAGAGATGCAAACTGGATTACAAAGGACAGAAAATACCCCAGCATGGCTTATCACACCAACATTGTGCAGATCGCAGCAAATGATTTGAATAGCATGTTGCTTTAGGAGGCACATCCAGGCTCAAAGCAGATGGTGCAAGCTGAGAGGTGGAAGTAATTAAAATGGTTAATCCTTAGTGCGATGGTGTACCGACGCCCTCTCACTCGCCTCTACTACAGCAACGCTCCTACAAAAACAGCTAGACAATTCTGATGGAAGGGCTGCACAAAAAAGTGAGGCCTAAATTATTTTATCATCTTCATTGTTTAGCGTTTTTTAGCTTGGCACATTTTCAAAGCCGTAGAACAGCGGTAACTATTTTGGACCCAGTCGGTCGTCAGAATGGTTTCCATGGTAGTTTATTAGTCTGTTAGATGTAAAAGGTGCTTGTTCTGGAACTCACTGTGCTCTGCCTAAATCTCAAAAATGTACAATGTTTGGGGGTATTTTTTTTTTTTTCTACAAAGCTTGACGCAATTATATTATTTCTTCTCATTATTTCCTTCTGAAATTGATAGGATGTGCAAATTTCTATTAAATTGGGTTTATATTCATTGCTTCGGGCTGCTTCTCTTTTTATTCAGAGAAACATTATTTTCTGTGGGCTTAATTATTTAGTGTGTTCACCACTGTTGCTTTTCTCAGGCTGGCACAAATTACTTTCATGAGACACATCAGATACCAGAGGCTGCTTACCCCATGTTTGTCATGGAGCAATAACTCAGGATGCATCAGTTAAATTGCCATTTAGTGTCCAATTAACATGAATGTGAGAAAAAAAATATATATATATGTGCAGAAAGCAGCATGTTAACACACTTGTCTATCCATGACTGAAACAAAGGTTGGCAGTGGGTGGATTTGAAAACATTGTCAGCAGTTATGTCTTGGCTGAGAAAGTATTTTTGTTCCTAACGTGTGACCTTCAGAAAATGTGTGGCTTGTGCTGGCCATTGGGAGCTCAGTGATGTGTGCCATACAACGCTGAGGTACATTAAACCAGCTACGAGTTACATCAGCCATCATCGTAAAGGAGAGCCGAGCTCTAAAGTGTGACTGCTACAAGTTTCAGTGGGAGGCTACCAACTGCCTAATGACATTCAGGGTTGGAAAGCTGCCACTTGATCAACTCCAGAGCAAGCATCTGCCAGAGACCAAAGAATATTTCCTCTGTCTATTTGAAGAACAAAGTAACACTGTTTAAACCCATACTAGGCTTTTTATGGCATATACGTCTGTTTCCATTGTTTTATTATGCCGGGTTCTAGGTGTGACTATGTGATCTGCGTTTATTCATGGGGAACTTTCCCTCGTTCTTTGTCTGACGATAGGGACCAGGAAGCTGCCCTGATGTCTGAATCACACTCCGTTCTGTTCTTGCTATCCACCAAATGCACCTTATGTGCCCTGAACTGCCTCTTAGGATGGATGCAAGTTCTGGTGTCTCACTCCGAAGGATCGACTATGACCATGAACGATTTGGGAAGGTTTGGTGCGAGGCTCAGTGTGTCATGGACCTTCCAGGCTCTAACCTCTGAGCATATTCTCTAGCGAGGTGCAATGGGCTCTCTCTAACCTTTTGCTCAGTGACTGATGAATGTGGGCACCAGCAACCCAGGCAGGCAGAAGCAGGTAAGAATAATCGATGGACTTTGAATTTTAGAGATAGACACTAGAACAGAGCTGGAGTCCTTTACATTGGTGGAGGAGAAAAGGGTCCTAAGTAAGGTACTATCCATCATGGACAATGCTGACCATCTTCTGCATGGCACCATCATGAAGCAGAGGAGCTCCTTCAGTGGTAGACTGCTGTCCCAGCCCTGCTCCACACACCGATTCATGAAGTCCTTTGTCCCTCAAGCTATCAAACTGTTCAACTCCATCCCGTATAGTAAAAATAGAGCCTTGTAAATCTGCAGCACACCTCAGACACTTATGTATGTGTATATACATGTACATATGCATATGTGTATGTATGCTTAGATGTGTATAGATTAATCATGAAAGTAGTACTCCTTACCACCTTGTGCATGTGCATATTGTCTTTTTCCAAATTTGTGTATTCTGCTTCTTAAAAAAAAAAAAGGATTAGTTTAAGTGTTTTCTTTTTCTGTATAATTACAACATGCTGCTGGATGCCTCAAATTCTATCTATCTATCTATCTATCTATCTATCTATCTATCTATCTATCT
>NC_056502.1:7116632-7122357 GCF_014905685.2 Nematolebias whitei | reverse complement strand
TCTATCTATCTATCTATCTATCTATCTATCTATCTATCTATCTATCTATCTATCCATCCATCTATCCATCCATCCATCCATCCATCCATCCATCGATCGCTCAATGCTGATGATCAGTCAAAGAAAGGTGGAGATCAGCAGGTATAATTACCTTGTGACTTTTATCTTGCTCCAGCCTTAAAAGGCCAGTGATCTCCAGACACAGGTGCTCAACAGGCAACACAAAGGCAACGTTGAATTGCTTTCACAACAATTTTTTTATACATTTGATATAAAGACAAGATTTTAACCAATCAAACACATATTTTGAGTTTGTGATCAGCAGATAAGATCTTTTACTCCCTGATGACATTTACATCAAACTCTTGCATCCTTACAGACACATAAAATATATGATAACCATATAACCAAAATGTTTTTTTCCTGTTTTTTTTTTTTAAGTAGTTAATGGTTTTATTAATATTTCCCAAACAATTCATTTTACACACCCCAGGAGACAACATTGTAAATAAGACATGCATGCAACAGTTCAGCACGTTGGTCTATAAATCAAAAGTTATTGGTCATAAAGTTTATAAACGCATGAAATTACAACCTGTCAATCAAAACTGCTTCATTATTGGAAGCTAAACCTAATTTAATAAAGTGTGTTGGTGGATCTAAATGATTTATCATCTCTTTAGCCTGCAGCAAATGCTCCTGGAAAGCTTTGGATCAAATAAACCTCAAATTAATGCAAATTACAAGTGCTCATCAGATGATAAATTACACTTCACTGTTGGTACGTGTCGGTGCTTGTGTGTGTACGTATGTGCGTTTTCAAGCACGAGGGTCTTTCAGGAACCAGTGATGGCATTCGTCAAGTCCTTCACATTCACTGAAGAGCTGTAATGTAATTTCCAGAGTGGAAAAATGCATCGCATAATCTAACTGCAACTCACTGCATTTAAGTTATTATTCACCGACAACTTGTCACCAGCACTTCTGACAAATTTTCTGGCGGCCTAGAACCTGTAGGGGTTCCTGCATGAACAGGGGAGTGATGGTTTAGACTCGTCTGCATTGTGCAGATGGTCAGCTCCAACCTTTTATTATCTCTTCAGTGAAAAAAGAGACTAAGAAAAAGGTAACACAATCACACAGGAAGCAATTAGTGCCAGGCTCTGTGCATTATTGAACTGAGAGGTGTAATTACGCAGATGAAGTTTGTGACAGTTATGAATGTCTACTATATGAGACGATGCCATTACCCATTCCTGTTTTTTAATTAGCACTTTGCTCATTTTTTTTTTTTTTTTTTGCTGAAACACAGGGTAATGATGCAGGAAGCAAAGCAGACAGACAACACAGTCTACTGTGAAAGGCATCAATTCAGTAACATGAATTAAAGTAGCATTATTAAGAAATGCATTTCTCCTGCTACCATGCATGCTAAAGTTGAAAAAAAATAGTTGAATTGCTTTTTCAACAGGAATTAGATGCAGGTTTTGTCTTCTTTTGGTCCCTGAGCGATACGGCGTAGCAGGAAGTCTCGCACATTATTTCCACATAACAAGCATATATTTAGTTTTTCTTCTTTTTGTTTGTGGTGTGACTCATTTCAGATGGAAGAGGAATGCGCTGCAGCGTGCACTGCCCGCAAAATTACAAAAACCTGGGCTGCATGTCTTGAGTGGGCTTGTAGAGAGAGCCGGTACAGACGACAAAGTTGACGTCTAAGATGGAGAAAACACGAAAAACGTGAACAACTTTGTTTCAACCTTTAGAGCTCAAATTGTGTGTTTCAGATCACTCTCGGGAACGACCACGTCCAATTTTAGCTCAGTATTTATAAAAATGACTGAGATAAAGCCTTTTTTGGTAACACTTTGCAATAAAATTTGAGTAACTACTAGGGAACGCCTCAGGAACAAATCAGGATCTAATGGGAAGTTAACAGTACTTACGGGGGAACACACAGCCAAGCCTTATTGGGAAACTACTGGTTTGTTCCTGTGGTAACAAACCAGTTTGGTCAGGCAGTGATTAAGTAATGACTGGTTCCTCAGTGGGCAGCACGGTGGCGCAACTGGTAGAGCTGCTGCCTCTCAGCGAACAGGTCCCTGGTTCAAACCCCGGTCCAGGGGCCTTCTGGGTGGAGTTTGCATGTTCTCTCCGTGCATGCATGGGTTTTCTCCGGGTACTCCGGTTTCCTCCGACAGACCAAAAACATGCATGTTAGGCTGATTGGTAACTCTAAATTGTCCCTAGGTGTGTGAGAGAGTGAATGGTTGTTTGTCTCGTTTGTCTCTATGTGTCCCTGTGATGGACTTGCGACCCATCCAGGGTGCACCCCGCCCCTCGCACAGTGATTGCTGGACATGGGCACCAGCGACCCCCGTGACCCAAAATGGAATAAACGGGTAAAGATAATGGATGGATGGTTCCTCAGTAAGTACTTGATATGATGCTTCACTACATCAGTGAACAAAATAATAGCCAGGCAATGATTTGGTACTCGGTGATAGTCAGACATAGTTAAGATGACACCAGTACAAGATTATGAAATTGATCATGACTTTCATCAACAGAGTTACAAAAGAGAAAATCCAATAAAATCAGTCATCACTAGGAAACTGTTTTTTTTACAATTATGAAATGTGACCTCACTAGTGCTGGATTTATTCAGAACCCACATTAGAGAATTTCTCTTCTGTTTATGTGGTAACAAACCAGTAGTCCTGTAATAAGGCTTGGCTGTGTGTTCCCCAGTAAGTACTGGTTAACTACCCATTAGCTCTTGATTAGTTCCTGAGGCGTTCCCTAGTAGTTAATCAAATTTTGTGTACCTTACTGTAAAGTGTTACCCCCTTTTTTTGTGATCGCTAAAGTCAGCTAGTCAGGTAAATAGTTTTTATATTTTATTTATTGTGTAAATATAAAACCTTAACACTGTTGAGATCCATTTTCCCCGTACATTTTCTGGACGGAACTCGTTCTGCAACTTTTGTGCTATTTCAACAATTGATAAATCAAATCGTTCAGCTCATTCAGGATATTCCTGTTTTGACTTTTGGTACGTGTGCAGTTTGCACTTTTTGAAAGTTTTAGCTTCGTCGGCCATGTTTTACTCAATGACAACGAATGGAGCTCTTCTGCACCCGTCAAAGCCTTTGTGCTGTTTTAAAACCTTTTACTGATCATTTCAGCTTTTCTGGTTCAGCTTTTTCAGCGTTCTGTGTAAAATTTCAGCTGCTTTCAGATTCTTTCTGCTCATTTCAACTTGGTTCGGCTAGTTCCCTGCTCTTTTCAGCTATTTTAAACTTTTCTGTAATCTATTCAGTCGCTCGCTGCCCATTTCAGCTTATTCTGCTCATTTCTGCTACATTCCTGTTCTATTCAGCATTTTTAACACATTTTTGCTATTTTCCTATTGCTTTTCACTTTTATTTTTCTGCTTCCAGCAAATGCCAGATGTTCAAGTTCAACTCTCATTAACAGTTTAGCGATGAAACCTTTTGAATCCCATTTCTTCCTTAAGTTGCTTTCAGCAAAAATCATTCAGCAATGAGCATTCACTCTGCATTTTCACAGGAAATACAATTTCTCTATTATACGGTACATGTGATTTGCTTTTAATCCATCATTCGAGGTAATTTTCTGTATATTTAGATTCTCTAACTTTAAGCTCTGCCACAAGTTCTTTTTCATTAACCATAGGAACCAAATGTAAACCTGCAGTCTGAGAGCAAAGTGCTCTGTTAGGAAAACGTGCTGCAAAGAGATTAGAAAATTATCAGGATACTAATTATCATCAATAGCTCATTTTACTATATATATATATATATATATATATATATATATATATATGAAGCATAAACATTCACATTTTTAGCTGTTTTGATACAAAGCAGGTAGAAAAATTACAAATCCTCAGGGAAACAAAAGTGGACTATAGTGGATGAGATCATCCTCTCTTGGTTAATGCACACCCTCTCAGACACTGAGAGTTCAGTCCACAGAATCTGAGAGCCAGGGGTCTCGCCCTTTTTGGAGAAAAAAGCTTGCAGTGCCTCCCATCTGTCATGAGCTCAGTGGCCAAATGAGAATGTTCTTTACTGGGAGCCAACAAGATGGATGGAGCCACTTCATCTCTGCTGTATGGGGCACGGTGGAGGCACTGCACTGCATGCCTCTTTGACAGCCTTCCATCCCCCACTGTGCCTCCCTACAGTCACCATCAGGGCAGTGCAGAGAACAGACAACTCGTTAGCAGCTTCACAATTCTGGGTGCATATTTCATTTACTAATTATTTACACCCATTAGGATAAATAAATAAAAAAATCTCTCCTTGGTTTATTTCATCCAAAGTAATTTTTTTATGTTAACATAAAAGATGGAAACATTAAAAAAAAAAAAGTTTTGTAGGCTCAGTCATCCAGATAACAACAAACAAGGTTAAACCGTGTCATCTGGACCAGTTTCTTTAAGTGATATAGGTGATAGAATAAAAGCCTACTTCTGAGATTTCAACAGGAGGTTAGCTTGAAACACAGCAGTGAAGCCTATGGGACAGATCTGGTTGGCAGGCGTCAGACTGATGAAGTCCTCTGGATGGGGAACGAAACGTTTCTCACTTAAAGAAACTGGTCCAGATGACGGAAACTGAAATTTTGTTCATCTGAATGGGCCTAATTACTTCTGTTTGCAGCATCCAAGTTGGTGATTGAGGCTGAAGTAACAGGTTGTAGATACCTTAAGAAAAACATCTTAAAACATGACGTGTACTGGTTAAACATTAAGTGAAAAGACACATCACAAGCTGCCAAAGAGGAAAGAGGAAGCCATAGGTTCGTGGATGAAGAGGACTTATAGAGAGTTAGTAGACTGTGCTACCAAGACAGTGATTTTCAAAAACTGCTCATTCAAAACACAAACTTCTCAGTGACTTGGGCACAAATAGTCAAAATTCAGGGAAACTGCGGCAACAAAATGCTTATTTTCTCACTATTTGAAGTATGAACTGGTCTCCACCAGCTGCAACACAATCAGACACTACCTGAGGAAGATAAATCCTTTGCTGCTGCTTTTGGTTGGACCAAAAACAAGGTTGAAGCTCAGAGGAGATTGGGCTTTTTCAGTTGCGAGCCCTAAACTCTGGAACAATCTGCCCCCCAACATTAGACAGACCGCTTCACTTCCTGCTTTTACATCTCTTTTAAAAAAACACACCTGTTTTCTCTGGCCTTTAACGCAGTATGATTTGATTTAGTATTCTATTATTCTGTGTTTTCATGTTTTTTCTTTTGATTCTTGTAAGTAATTGTTGGTGTTGTTTTTCATTAAATTACTGCTATTGGTTCTTATTGTTAAGCACTTTTGGTAACAGCTGCCATTTTAAAATGTGCTTTATAAATATTTTTGACTTGAAAGAGACCTCATCGTGAAAGCTGAGGCCAAACTTGAACCTTCATTCAAAAGTTAAATATGTCTACATTTAGAGAACAGATGAGTAAGAAATATCTAGATGACGTTGGCCTGTTTTATGTTTCTAGTACAACCACGTTCAACATTTAAAGCCTTAATATATTGTGTGAAAAATAGTACTTCAACCCTTTAATAATTATAAACATATGTGGTGAATTAAGCTTTATTGTCTAAATTTTACAAGATTCTACTTTCTCTAAAGTGAGGTCTATATATATATATATATATATATATATATATATATATATATATATATAT
>NC_056502.1:7098026-7116622 GCF_014905685.2 Nematolebias whitei | reverse complement strand
TATATATATATATATATATATATATATATATATATATATATATATATGAATTAAAAACAGCTTTATTGTTATGAGAGCTGGAAAAGTCATAACCAGCATTAACTGAAGGAGCAGTCAGCCTGTGAGATGTGATCTCACTTATCCTTCAACCACAAGTCCATCAGACGCAGATTAGTGCTCCAAAATCCCGTTCCAATATAAAGCACGTCTTTCATCACTAATATAAGACAGGATTCTGCACTTCCTCTTACCCTGACCCACAGACTGCATCAGTTTGGATAATTTGAGGATTTATATCAAGTATTAAATACAAGTGAACTAACTCATGGTGGCCGCAGTAATACTCTCACATTTTGAGGTCCAGCTGTGGTTGAATGAATAAAAAAAAAAACTGGAAATCAACTGAAGCAAGCAAAAAGTTGATGGTCAGAAAAACAGCAGAGCATCAAGGATGGAGGTGAACGACAAGCCAAAAATGATGCTGGATCTGAAAGAACAGAGCACTGTTGACTGTGTGTACTATGACTGAACATTAAAACAGGTCTCTCTTGAAAATGAGTTCTCGTGGCTCAATGAGACCACTTGCATAAATAAAGGTTAAATGAAAAAAAGAATTAGTCCTTCTACATCAGTATAGCTCAGCAAAGACAACAATTTTAAACAAATAAAACTAATACTTGTTTTGACATCCTTCTCTGTCACACTAACCTGCATTGCATGAAAAAAAAACTTGGACATCTACAAAAAAACAAAAAAAAAAAACCCACCATAAAATGAGTAAATTATTTGATCTGATGTGTTTGTATCGAAGACAATCCATCCATCCATTATCTTTACACGCTTCTTCCCTTTCAGGTCTCGGGGGGTCACTGGTGCCCATATCCAGCAGTGACTGTGCAAGAGGCAAGGGACACCTGGACAGGTCTCCAGTCCATCACAGGGAGACAGAGACAAACGAGACAAACAACCACTCTCTCTCTCTCTCTCTCCTTCTCACCTAGGGACAATTTAGAGTTACCAATCAGTCTAACATGCATGTTTTTGGTCTGCGGGAGGAAACCGGAGAAAACCCACTCATGCACGGAGAGAACATGCAAACTCCACCCAGAAAGGTCCACTGGACGGGATTCCATCCGGCAACCTTCTCACTGAGAGGCGGCAGCCCTACCAACTGCACCACCGTGCCACCTCTTATCGGAGACAATTAAAATGGAAAAACTTTTAAAGACAATTGTTTTAAAAAGAAAAGTCTCTTCTGCTTTGGATATTGTCTAAAAATCACTATAAGGACAGAGCCCTCAACTTAGAATAAAATGTTAAAGATGATTTTCACAAAATCCATGTCTTTTTGTTCGTAAAGACTTCAAAGATATTGGAAAGAACTCAAACTCTTCCACTTTCTTACCCAGTGTTCTTCTCTGCTCTGTTAGCACATTTTTTTACATTACATCCACATTTTACACATCTGTTTCATTAGTTTCATTCTTAACTACGTTAAAATTCCAAACATGGCCTTCCAAGTGTGCAGTAAGTATGGATTATGTTTGCTAGCAACCACTAAGACAAACGTGAGGGATTTGGTCGATGGTGTGACGAAGGACAGCTTATCTTTGCGTATAATTGCTTAGAGCTTCAAATCTCGTTCCATGATTTGGACATGGTGTCTGGATGAACAAGGAGGTTTAAGTTTGCGTCACTTCGTCTGTTTTTTCTCCTTGGAGAGCGCACCAAAGAGAATAAACTCCTAACTTGAAGGCAAAAAGATTGTAGAAAATTAATCCGTGTTTCAGTATTCCTGAGAAGCCTCTGCGATTTTAAACTGTCATGCTGCTCTGCTCCGCTAGCTTTAAATTATCGTAGAGATAATGCAAGCCTGTGACAGTCTGTTGCTTTAGTTCACTTTAATGAAATGACATTAAAGTGCTTCTATGGTTGGCTGAAGAGTGAACGCAAAGAAAAGGGGCATACGGTGACATCTTCGAGACACTGCTGTGCAACAGGGCGGTTACTGCGGCAACAGGCTCACCGTCTGATCAAACACATTACACACATCTCACACACGCAGGAAACTATTGTCTCCCCAAAATGCAAATCCAATTTTCAAGAGCGGGAGAAGAAGTGAACATGAACGGCAACCTTTGCCAGCCGCGGCACGTTGCGTGTGCGTCAGCTAATCGATTGTTGCTCTGAGAGTCAGCAGCTGTTTGGACGACGAGGCCCGTTGACCAGGACGCGCTTCCCATCGCCTGTTTCTCTTTCTTCACCTTGGGATTGAATGTTGTCTCCTCCCTTCTTTCTGCACAGATATATATATTTTTGTTCTGGCTGATGCTGTTTCTTCTTGGTGTGAGTACTCACCTCAAACCTGACAAAGTTAGCACGGCTTCCGTGGTGTTGGTGTGACCTCTAGTTTTATTCAGGCAACACGTTCTCTATATGTTCTCTTGGAAAGGGGTGAGTCACTGACCATACGTGCATATCATCCTTTTAGTTCATAATTATTATTATTATGATTAGACTTTATTTATACAGGTTAGTTCCCATTGAGCCTCTAAGACTCATTTACAAGAGACCTGTTACATACAACATACAGGCAGATGAGGAAAAAGAGAACACGAGGATGGAGGAAGCCAAAAAAAATCATGTCTCACACCATGTCCTGGCTGGGAAACCGTTTAAAAGATGCAAAAAATTGACCTTGCAGCATACAATGACATCATAATACATTTATGAATAGAGGTCGACAAGCCGGTGAGTTGTCCATAAAAACTCCAGAAAGTTCCAAAGTTCTGATAAGATGTTGCAGTGTCTATCAGCACCATGGTTCTGATAAGGCCACAGATGTCCGCGGGAGGGGGTCAGGCAGAGCTTCTAGTTTACGTATCCTCCAGGAGTAATTGGAGATAAGTTGGCCTGTCCAAGGTCAACAGAGAGGCCAAATTCAGATAAACAACAATTGTTTGGGCCGCCAGACTCTGTTTTCTGTCTGCCTTCAAGTTCTGCTGGTACACTCAATGGCGAATCCAAACAGCCAGAATTATTGGACATTCCGCCCGGTCCGTGCTCGATTTAGCCTTCTACAAGATTGAATGCTTCATGCTGGTGAGTTCCAGGAGCCAAAAGTGGCTTATGATTCTCAGAAATCATGGCCAGCTTGCGTTTGAGCTTGGAAAACATATGAATCTGAGCACTCGAAGCACAAATTAATCCTTCACGTAAGGGTGGCAGCTTTACCACGGCCGAAACTGCTGCCGACGTCTTCCTAATTTGTCGATATCCCAGATATCTGCTGATTCCAAACAGCAGAAACCCTGTTATCATAAATCCAGTAATGTACCCAACTGCATGGGTCTGTTCAGGGCATGAGGGCTCTCCAGAACCGTCGTCTGGTCGGAAAAAAATGTTAGCAATTGCGTTGAGGGACCAGCGTGCAGCTCATCCTTTTTTATTACAAATATAGAAGGAACAACCTTGCTTGTAATTCTTTTAGACCCATTTTAGCAACAGAACCTAATACTGAATCATTGTTGGACAGAGCTTTTTTATTTCACGCACCCCACTTCTTACAGTTTATCATTTCTTCAATACATTGGGCAATAAAGTGTTCTACATATATAACGGTGCTATTTTTTAACCCCCTTAATGTAAATTACAGTTGAAAGGTCATAAACTAAATGAAAGTTGATGTTCTCTTTAACAACTATTTGCCTTTTTCATAAGCTAACAAGTTTTCATGACAACTTTTTATTTCGGCTGGGCAGACGTGTTGTACATCTACAACTTTCAATTTTTAGAAAACAAACAAGACGATTTTATTTAAATTAAAGAACTCTGTCATCGAGTCACAAGCCTTTATCACACTTTTCGTTGTACAGTCACGCATAAAACCACAGACAGATGTGAGTTGATTCATATAAAACATGAAAATGATGAAGACACCCCCCACAACAACCCACTCTGCAACTCCTACGAGGAAACTGAGAACCCTTGTGAATGTTTCAAGACATTTTAGGGACACCCCACTCGAGAGGGGTTTGAAATCTGCTAAGTTAGTTTTGTTTCCATGTGCCCACTCCAGTTTTGTCCTATTAAACTATTTTGAAATGTCATCGTGAACGCAGCAGTTCCCTTTAGGTGCACTCTCCCCAACTAAAATGACGACTGTTACGACGGCAGAAATGATTAAGTTATCTGCAGTGACTTAGTTGTTTGTTTTTGTCCCTGTCTACAGCACCACCAAGCTGTTGAACATAATTTATCTTTGCTTCCTGAAAACTAAACTGACAAATGGATAAAGAGGGTCTTCCATCTTGCCTCGTTGTTTGCCCAGACTGTTGCAGTCCTACTCATCCTGGAGCTGTGCGCTGGACGTTTGTTCCTTCTTGGATCGAGCCTTTACAGAAAGCTTTCCATGCAGCAGCTCGGTGAGAAGTGATTACGGACACGGGGCGGCCCATCTGATGGGCAGCCTTTAAACTCACACTCATTTGCTTTTAGAGTGAGCGATGCTCATTGCATATCCTCCCCATCTGCACAGCTGAGACATAATGAGAGGCACGAAGACAAAGTGTTGAGAGGTTTAGCTCGGCTGTTTCATCACTCCAACTTTGAAGGGTATCTCTACCATCCACTACCTCCAGCTGGTGCCTCCGTCCCACTGGCACCGCCTCAGCTGCTGGAAGCTGACTGGGGCCCGGGGTTATGGCCCCTGTCATTGGCATCACGTGCAGACAGCAAATTAGCCAAGTGCACATGAACACGCTCATACGAACACATGTATGCACACACAGCCGACAAAAACAAGTTGGGTTGTTCTTATTCGTGAAGGCCATCTAACAGCTTGGAGGTTTACACGTGACTTTTCTCGCGTCTGCATTATAGTACACACGTTTGTCCTTGCAAGTAAATATTTGATTTAATTTGACCACGGAATTATTAAAAAGTCTTGAGCTCCAAAAACAAAATTGTTTTGAAAATCTCTGGCAGGTTTAAAGCTCATTTTCATTTCAGCTCATTCTGATGAGAGAATTTAAACGTCTAGAATTCTTCAGTAAGATGCAACGGAACAAATATATTTGCATATACACTTTTTTTTTTGTTAGATTGTAATGGTTATGTAAAATATCTGACTTATAACATCCTAAACTGGCAGCCATGACAGTTTTTAAGGGGGATAGCAGTCAAGATGGCAGCTCTTGCTTCTTGCATTTCTCTGCCATTTAGATCAGAGGAAGTTTTATCAGGACAGAAACAAACAATTAAAAGTTAAATCTAGTCATCTGCTTGATATTTGTAATCTATGCACTTTATGAACATCCAAATGATGATTTGTGAATTATCTAATGTCAGGTGGTTCTTTAAAGTATTTTTTGTTGCCCCCATCGCAGAGTGAAGAGGAACGCCCCCCTAATGACTGCGAGCGTTAATGTTTAAAAAAGTTCAAAAACTCGAGGCTTACCTGTTTAGTCTGGCTTTAAATTATTTTATTTATATAAAAAATACCAAGTCCGATATTAATTTTTATATTTTTGTTTTACCATGCTTCTAGTTTGACTTTTAACTTTGACCTGTTTCAATGAAATTTATTTCTGTCTTTATTAATTTTATTTAAAAAAATTAATTAATCCAAAACAACGTTTATATTTACTTTTTGTTTGCCTTCTATTTTTTGTGTTACGGTTTTTACGAATTGATTTTAGAACATGCATTTTCATACATTTTTTATTTTATTTATAATTTAACACGACCTCTGGTGAAATAGTGTTTTCACAGTTGTTTCACTCCCCTCGTGTCAAAGTTACCACATTTTTAACTTTCTGCAACTAACTGCCATTTTAAATTCTTAGTTTGCTCTAGTTTGCTGTTTTTATGTTTTTTGATCTGGTGTAACACACTTTGTGTGTAAAAGTTGCTTTGTTAATAAAATAAGATTTAATGATATGAGATTGCATAGATAAAACTAATAAAACATAATCAGGGTTGTTTTTCCTCTCAAACTTATTAATCAAATTATGAGCAATCCTATGAACCTTTAGATTCTCAGAATATTTGTTCAGTGATTAGTTTTAATTTAAATTTAGCTGTAAGATCAAATTATTATCAGAAAATTTAAGAGGGGGTTAAAATTATAGAACAGAAATATGAACAGAAAGCTGTTTTAACTGGCTTTAGATCACATTGTGTATATTTTATATTAAATCAAGGTAATTAATAATTCATCATATACTTAAAGGACAACACAAGTTGTTTGCCGTCTTCAGAGCACATGGATACTGTCTTTTTTCTCATTATTGTCAGAGATTCAGCTAAGAACTACGGTGGCCCTGAGGTGTAAATGAACAACATTTCAGAAAAACAGAGTTACATAAAAAAAAAAAAAAAAAGAAATTACATTTGAAAAACCACAACACAAACACAACATTTGAAAAAACAGAATTACATTAAGCCCAACTGGAAGAGGTGGGTTTATTTATTTATTTACTTACTTTATTAACAACATAAAACAGAACAATGTATGTTAGGCTCATTCCTACTATTCGGTGCCTTTTGAGTCCCCATGCCATAATGTGGTATATTTTGTTTAAAGGTGGGCTAATAATTATTTTATTAATCTCCTCTTATAGGATTGACTCGCCTCTACCACAAAACATAACCATATGTTTCCGAGATTAATTTTATTTATAATAATTAAATCTAATTTTAAATGCAACTTGGGTTTACTGCCATGTCCCCTTTCATACTTCCTGAAATTAAGTTACAATTATAATTAATAAAAATAGAAATATATAATTTAAAAAATATTTTTAATAGTACTATTTATAATAATTCTCATCCAGTGACTTTTTATGATATATTTTTATGCTTAAATTATTAAAAATAAATTGAGTCCCTGAGTCAACTCCACCCTGTTACTCTAAATTGCATGTTACCCCGGTTTGGTTTAATGTAATATAATTTTTTCAAATGTAATTCTGTTTATTCACCACTTACACTCTGTCTACTTCTGCTTTAGCCACATCCGCTTTGGCCACTTTCACTTTGGCTCAATGTAATTCCGCTTTTTCCACTTTGGCTACTTCTGCTTTTACTTCTTCCTTGGCCACTTCCGCTTTGGCTACTTCTGATTTGGCTTATTGTAATTCTGTTTTTTCAAATGTAATTCCATTTTGTCGCCACTTCCGCTTTGGCCATTTCCACTTTGGCCACTTCCACTTTGGCTACTTCCGCTTTGACTACTTCCGCTTTGGCCACGTCCGCTTTGACCACTTTTACTTTGGCCTAATGTAATTCTGTTTTTTTCAAATGTAATTGCATTTTTTCACCACTTCTGCTTTGACTACTTCCGCTTTAGCACTTCCACCTTGGCCACTTACGCTTTGGCTACTTCCGTTTTGGCCATGTCCACTTTGGCCACTTTCACTTTGGCTTAATGTAATTCCATTTATTTATTTTTTTTTCACATGTAAGTCTGTTTGTTTACCATGTCTGCTTTGGCTACTTCTGCTTTGGCTACTTCTGCTTTGGCTACTTCTGCTTTGGCTTAATGTATTTCCATTTTTTTCAAATGTTGTAAATACCGCAGGGCTGCTGTAAAAAACAAACAAAGTCCTTCTATTATCCAGAACAGACATCCAGTAAAAAAGAAGACAAACAGATTTCTGTTCAGGTTTAATCTCTGCTGCGTTTGTCCTCTTTTGTATTTCAAGTTAAGAAATAGATTTCAAACGGAGCCATGAGTGGATATCCAAACTGTCTGTGTGATCATTCAGACACGTTGTCGTGCCCACTAATGTGAAGACAACGACACGGAGAAGTTTGACTCTGATTGATCAGAGCTGACTGATCAGTGCATCAAATCACATCTCCCACTCCATCAGCTGCTTTCACAAACCGCTGGGTTGCTTCAGAAAGTGTCCACTTTCTGTGCACAACGTGCCAGAATAAAGAGTGGAGCATGCGCTGCTTGTTGCACTCATTTGCAGAAAGTTTTAATCTTTCTTCCGTTTGCTTAGCAGCTTAAATTGGGGACGTTTAAAAAGCCGACTCCATTTTTGCACTTAAGTTTTTACGCTCGGCGTTTAATGCCGTGGCACCTTTCATAATGAAACGGGTCAAAGTGAAGTGCAGAGCCAACATTTTCTTGGAAAGAGCAATTACAGCGGCGTATAATCTACAGTATTTTTATTTTTAAATTAAAGCTTTAGCAGAGTGGCTGGATGTTCCCCTGACAGAAAGATGAGGTTTATGAATCAAATCATTGTACTTTTAATTATACAAAGCTACACGTTCCCATGAGTCACCTCAATACGATGATGCTTCGAATGTTGGGTAAACCTGCAGAGGAGCTTTTTATCATAATGTTACGAGCTTGTGGTCGTATTTAACAACAGATTTAAGGAAAGGAAGAAAAAAACAAGCAAACACATGATTCATGACGTCCAAGCTGCTGTTTTTAGGTTGAATATTTTCCACAGTGGATTTTGCTGATCAAAGTATCTGCCCTCTGTTATTCTGCAACAACTTTATTTACCTTTTTTATTTTTATTTTATGACTCCATAGCTCTTCTGTCATACAGACGTACACTGATGGTGTTGTATCTAACTTTTCCTTTAACTTCAGGTCTCTCTTGTGAATGAGTCCTCAAGGCTCAGTGGGATTCACCTGTCTAAACAAAGGTTGAATGAATGAAAAAACTTCCACGGTAAACATATTCATACGATATTAACTCGTGACATTCAGACGAATGACTTATCCGTTTTATTGAAATAATGTGATTTGTTCCAGGGCGAGAGCGGGAGGTTATGTAACACACACTGAGGCAAACAAACTGAAGGTCTTTCAGTTCTGTAAACAGCTGATCGTTCTGCGGCTAAACACGACATCAGCTGAAAACATCTGGAGTGAAATTATTTTTACAAGATGTTCATAGTCCTGTACCGTGCAGTGGAATCCAAAAACCACTCTGGTCTTTAAACGTAAACGTGAAGATGTTCATAAGAGAATAATCAAAATGACTGATGTTATTTCTTGGTAGAATATAAACCAAAGCAAATTGGAGGCATTCACCTTCTTGACTCCTTTACCAACTAACAAATAAATAAAAACACAAATAAGCATGTTTGACTTTATTAAGTTATTTCCTGTAACACAAAATATATATGCTGGGTTTGATTTCTTAGTGCTGTACAACCTAAACCAGTGGTTTCCAAACTTCTCCATACCCACAAATTACAGGGGCAGAGATTTGCGTCCCAGCTTTGGTTGTTGGAAAAACAGATACTACTAGGACAGTTGAACAGGAGCACACAGATAATAAAAACGTAATATTTCTTGACCTAGAGTGGGGCCCCAACACCAACTTTGGAGACAACTGGCTTAAAAAACCTAAATAAGTAGCTGTTTATGTCCCTTGACCCATTCACTAATAATATCATTGATAGTTAAGACTGAAGTGGGTTATTGTGAAGCAGTTATGAGCCATCAGTATCTTACCTGCAGCAGAAAACAGAGTGAGGCTCGACTCAATTTAGATGACGTAAATTCACTTGTCTTGTTCTGAGCACTGGTTAACCTAAAAGTAAAATAAATCCCCCTAAGAATTTTTTCCTGTATCTCAAAAAAAAAAGAAAAAACGTTATTCTGACTGTTGTCTGCTGCAGGTAAGATACTGACAGTCTCTACTGCACATAATTCCAGTTCAAAGACTCCAACTACAATTTCAGATATATTTGAGCAACTTTAGATTTGAAATGAAAACATTTTAAATCATGATGTAAAGTGTTTCTAAGTGTGAGTTCTGAATTTTCTGCTTCACAGCAGGACAGTCGGTGCTGAACGAACTTCACTCCTGCTCACTCGTTTCATACACTTTGAGTAAAGCCATTAACTAAATGTTTGCAGTGTAAATGTATGGCATCTGTTCTGTGATACATTACAGATGAGCCTCTCACTTGCTGCACAGTTTGACTCTCATGAATATACCTCACGCTGCCGGGGTTCAAACCGAGCAGCACAATATCACAGAAAATTACAAAAGCTACGTTTTCTATTCTTCTTTTATGAGCACGGGTCAAGCAACGCTTAGGCAGAAGATTAAACGAGCACCAAAGTTGGGGTTACTGTGGTGCAGGTTGCCATTAGCGAGACTGACAGCAGTGGGAAATCATCTGCAATAACTGCAACCTCCCCTGCTCTCTGCAGATGCACAGTAATTAGCCCATCCGCTTCTAATAGCTTAACGATTAGTGGCATGTCACCATTTGTTATTCAGGAGATTTGCTTTGTTGACTCTTTTGGGGGTAAACTGATATGAGTTTCTGATGTGATTACTCATCATTAAGGATTTGGTTGTTGTTGTTACTGGGTGAAAATTTATCTACGGAAGACTAAAGAGAAAATCGTTTTTATTGTCTTTTGAACCTGTGGGAAAACTACTAAATCTAATAAAAAGTGCGGTTAGTTTTCATTACAACATTTTGACAGCTTTTTAAGGATTTCACAATATAAGGGATGGTGACGAGCGACGTGATGTTGACTGGCTGTTGTTGTTTTAAACTTTTTTCAACGAGGATACATAAACGAGAAAAACCACAAATGTTGCAGATTAAGTAAGGGTTTTTAATTTTTGCAACTATCTGGAGATGCCGTACCTTGGTGGTCATTGTTTTTATCTCAATCCTGTCTAATCCTGAAAAATAAGAATTTTTTGGAGCTATTTCCTTTGCTATCTATTACTTTACTTTATTTATGAAGGTTTGTGTCTTAAAGATCAGTTGTGTGAGGATCCGCAACTTCTCCTCCACCATTACCCTCAGCATTGGCTTCCCACAGGGCTGTGTGTTGAGCCCTCTCCTGTTCACTCTGCTCACATATGACTGTGTGCCTACCTATCCAGGCTGTCATATTGTAAAGTGCAGATGATACAGTGGTGGTGGGGATGCATCACAAACAATAATGAGTCCAGCTACAGGCAGGAGGTGGAACACCTGGAGAGCTAGTGCAGGAAGAACAACCTTCACATCAAGGTGAGGAAGACGAAGGAGATGGTCGTGGACTTCAGACGGAACAACCACACCTACCCCTCCCTGAACATAGGAGGATCAGTGGAAGTGGTCTCCAGCTACAAGTACTTGGGTGTGCACCTCAGCTGGGGCAACAACACCACCAGCCTGATCAAGAAAGCTCATCAGAGACTCTAATTCCTCAGGCGGCTGAGGCGAGCTGGTCTGAGAAGCTCAGTCCTCACCTCCTTCTACAGGTGTGCAGTGGAGAGCATCCTGTGCTCCAGCATCAACGTGTGGCATGGAGGCTGCGCAGCTGCAGAAAGAAAAGCTTTGCAGAGAGTGGTGAAGGCTGCACAGAAAATGTTGGAGTCAGTCTCCCCACCATCACAGACATCTACACCTCCAGATGCAGGAAGAGGGCCACCTGCATCATGAAGGACCTCACCTACCCAGCACACACACTTTTTGCCCCGCTCTGCCAACCAGAAAGTTGTGGAGCATTAAGTGCAGAACTGCTAGACTGAGGAACAGCTTCTACCCTGAAGCTGTTAATCACTGTGAAAAATCACATCTTGTTGCTGCTGATCTGTTTCATGTTGCTGTGTTCATTCGTACTTATCTGCTCACACAGACTCATGTTCGTGCTGCTGTACGGCATATTGTTTTCGTACTACTAGTGCTTAGTGTATTGTTAGTTTAGCATATTCCTTAGTTCATATCTTAGATCTTATTACTGTTTTTCTTTTGCAATTTATACTTTTGTTGGATTTAAGTGGGACCCTGTGTACACAATTTCATTCCACCACATGTACTACATATGCTGCGAATGACAATAAAGAAACATTGACCTTAAATTCAATATATACTAGTTTGTAGTTTGACAACAAGGAATATTTATTTTTACTTTAGATATTTCCCAAATTATATAATCTCTGAAGTAAACAGGAGAACTACGGTACAGTAACAGACCCGGTCTTTAGGATGGATGATTCAAACGAGAAGCTTGATTTATTCCAAGGATGCACAATCTATATTGAGTGAATCATAAATTGACACATTCTACAGTTAAAAGTGAGTTGTTTTGTTTGTTTTCCTGAAAATCCTGCAGTAATCCAGTAAACCAGGAGCTGGTTTAAAACTTGTGGCATCCAAATGTTACTTTCCACTGTTATGTCCCAAAGCTTTCCTCTGGGCTTCTCCAACATCTCCGTGTTTCAGATATCCTAACTGGTGCTGATTGGAAATGGAGGCAGCTGACCAGTGTCTCCAGAAGAGCTTCTGATCCTTCTTAAGATCCACCACTTGATCTCATTACTCCCTCTCTCCCTTCTTGACCCCTCTTCTCCAGCCAGCCATGATTTTTATTAAATAAATTTAATTGAAGTTATCCCATGTGTTGTTTCCCCTTTATTTGTTATGGTCCTAGAGCCAGGCCATAACACCATAGAAACTGTATCTAAACCCAGTAAGGTTGTCTCACTAGACTGCAATTGTTGGACACTAGTTTGTGATTCACGTTTTTTTTCTTCTTTCAAGTCAAAAGTAGTTTTTTCATGAATATAAGACCTTTTGACCCACATTTCCATAACAAAATAACCACATAATAATTCAGTACCAGGGTACGAAACATGCAAGTATTTATATTTTGTACATTATAAGCCTATCACAGCTTTACATATATAAGTTGTGCTCACCATTAATATTTTTACAGATACAATGCGTTTTCCTAGCTTTAAAAGCTTCATAGCTGTATGCTACAAGTAGCCAAGCCTTTTCTGTGGCACAAACAGACATTAAGCTAACATGAATTATCATCATCCGGTAGTTCATGCAGAAAGTGTTGCTGTATTGTACAATACAGTTTACAGATGAAAATGAAGATGTTTGTATCTTCAACTGCTTCAATTCCCAAAACTTGTTTACGGTAAAAACACAACCGCTCGTCCCTAGATGCATGAGACCACCTGCCACTTTCAACGGCTAAACCATCTTAATATCTTAATAGTAATAAAGACCTGCTATATTTCTTATTACGAATGTTCAGCAAACACCTTTCTGGTTCAAGAATACTTTCATACACAAATAAAGCTGCAGTTTTAGTGATTCAGATTGTGAAAAACGGGTGAAGTCTTCATTGCAGCCTGATAAATTCTGAACGCTTGTGTTCCAGTGACCAGCAAGCTTTGTGGCTGTGATTTGAGCAACCAGTTTTTGAAAGTTACCATATTTTCCTGCTCATAAGTTGCACCTTTTTTGTCCAATTTTACCCTACGACTTATACGCCGAAGTGACTTATTTATGTTTTTTTTCTCCATATTTACAACCCAATTTTTGACTGAGATATGACCATTTTCATCCATTCTGATATGAAAAATATTGAACGCTACCATTTTCAGCTGCTACATGGCACTTGAGTTGTATGGCATACAGTTGTGTCATGTAATAGGTAAAAGTGGCTATTAACGGGACAATCTGCTTGTCATAGTAGCCACCTTCGTCCAGCTCCGGGATCATGCCTGGAGCAAACGTCACATCAGCTTCATTTTGCTGCACCGCCCCGGCGAAAAGCAGCTAACTTGACCATTGAAATGCATTTATTAAGTAAAAATGAAACTGAGACACACTTTTGCTATAATTTTGAGCAAACAAATAATTGTTTTTAGGTGGTTATCTTGTTAAATTTTGAAGAACTGCACATCGAGTCGTCCCTCTGCGTGCTCCCACTTCTGCGAATAACTTTTAAAATGCAGCTGATTTGACCCTCTAAGTGCATTTATTAAGGAAAAGTTAGACTGAAACAAACCTTTGCTATAATTTTGAGTAAACAATTGTTTTTAAGTGTTAATCTTGTTAAATTCTTGTTAAAGACCCCCCCGTGCACGCTCGCGCGGCCGCCATTTGGCTGCCAATTGATTTTTGGCACAACAGCGGCCCATATTTCCAGGTTGTCAGTGGTGACGCATAACAAATGCGATTTTATTTATGGTTTTTCCACTTTATTAGACATTTTTGGTCTGATGCGACTTATACGGCGGTGTGACGTGTACGGCGGAAAATACGGTATTCAATTTTTTGTGTACAAAAGTTTGCAAAGCGATATTCTATCTAGGCCATGCACATTATTTTGTTGCCCACACTGAACCTGCCTTTGCCCACTTTTAATGATATAATTTGTAACTTGGCCACATTATACACACATTTGGATTCAGAAACCAAAAAAAAAATACATTAAAAATCAAATCACAGCCATGAAGCTGTGGTATGAGTTCTTGTGCTGCCCATACAGAAGTGTTCTGAGGTGAATCTGTGACAGAGAACAAACTTAATTGACTTTCCTCCAGGACAGTTTCTACTATCCTCACTCTTTCCTCTTTCTGTTCATCTCCGCTGCTTTTTCCAAATGAAGCTTCTGACTTTATTCCTCCTTTTGCCTCTCGAATGGCTGTTCGAGTCGCAGAGCACACGCACCCCAGCAGAATGTTAATAACGCATGTTGAATAATGTCATAAAATCATTGCTCGTATTTTTATAACCGCATTTCTGTGTTGCTGCAGATATTAAAAAGTCGGCCTGGAGGCAAACATATTGCCTGAGCTGCAGACGAGGGGGAATGATTCCTTATACAAATTTACTCTCCTAATGTCACCTGCTGTTTGGACAAATAATCTGTTTCCTAGAGGATGAGTCCTTGGTGGAATTATTTTCCAGGCCTGAGATGTTGACAGAAAATAGAAATGCCGCGCATAACAAATATTGATGAAGCAGACGTGTGATCAATAAGCTGTGATTAGTGGAAGAAAAAGGCAGGTGGAGCAAAAGGAGGCTTGTCCAGTGGCTGATGGGACTCTGGGTCAACACATGCCGAGCTATTTTTGCATTTGCACGCGAATGATCCACAAACAGAGAGACACACACGTGCAGGCGTCCAGTGTTGGTGAAGGGGAGAGGACAGAGGTGCAAACAGTGTCGCCTCAAATGCACAGCTGACAACAAAGACCATTAATCACACGTAATTTCACACGCACACCACAATCTGATGCATGAGATAAGGATCAGTGTATAAACTCGGGTGCAGCCTCCGCAGAGCCCCTCTATCCTTCACAAAGGCACGGTGACCTTTGTGAAACATTCCACACAGACAGAAGTAAACGATCAGCCGGCGCTCGGGATGAAGAGGGATTACACACACAGCTCTGCTAATCAAATGAAAGAGCAGAAAAATTGTATTAGGTGACAAAATAATTGAGTTGGAGCTATTGAAGGGAGGTAGCAGCTCCAGCTGCCTCGGCTCAGTGCTGCATACAGTATCAGATGGAGCTCCGTTCTCTTTTTACAGCAGAGGAAGAGACAACAACTTGTCGCGTTCACAAACATAAATGTTCTGTTTCAGGCGGTGAGAGAAAAATTTACGTGAAGGGCCTCGCTTTCCTAGAAGGAAGGCATATCTGAGTTTTAGACTAAGATCGTAGCTGTTTTGTTCAAACTTTGAAAATAATGCTATCTTGTGCATTATCGTGCAATCCCATGTGTGAATAACTCTCAGCTACTACCACTTCAAATTTTTAGTTCAGTATCTGTAAAATTGACTGAGTTGTAGCTTTTCTTTGGGTGGCTAATTTTGATAAAGTATGACAGAATAATCTTTATTATCATTGGACCGAAGTACAGTGAGATTATGTTCGTGCAGTCGTCTGAAAGATGGGCGGAGTGCACGTTGCTGCTGCTCCTAAGAGCGTGGCCACAATCCAGCACGGTGGCACAACTGGTAGAGCTGCTGCCGCTCAGCGAGCACGTCCCTGGTTCAAATCCTGGTCGGGGGGCCTTTCTGGGTGGAGTTTGCATGTTCTCTCTGTGCATGCGTAGTTTTTTTCCACGGGTACTCCGGTTTCCTCCCACAGACCAAAAACATGCATATTCGGCTGATTGGTAACTCTAAAATTGTCCCTAGGTGTGAGAGAGTGAATGGTTGTCTCGTTTGTCTCTATGTGGACCTGTGGTGGACTGGAGACCTGTCCAGGGTGTCCCCCGCCTCTCACACAGTGACTGTTGGACATGGGTACCGGCGACCCCCGTGACCCAAAATGGAAGAAGCGGGTAAAGATGATGGATGGATGGATGGATGGATGGATGGATGGATGGATGGATGGATGGATGGATGGATGGATCTTGCACAATCTGGTAGCACCCTAAACATGTGGAGATCAACGAGCACAACTGAGTTATAACCACATGAATCAGATTGACCTCAAAGAATATTTAGTTTAAAATGACTATCTGATAATTACCTTCTGCAAATGTTATTAAAATACACACATGCACAGGCAAAAACATTATCACCCACCCGCACTTTTTGACACTATAACCGTAATTTTCTTGATACGTTTGGAAGATTTCAAACGTTGTTTGGGGATTCTGTCTGGAGGTAGAGTTGCTTCCAATCAAAGAATGAAATATTTTTCCAGTTGGGTCAATTAAAAAAAGTTTCGGCCATTTTTCCAAGTTTCAGCGAGTCTTGTTGAGAAACAAAGGGAAACTTTGCTAAAAACATCCATCCATCATCTTCACCTGCTCTTTCCTTTTCGGGTCACGGGGGGTCATCGATCCAACCATCACTGTGCGAGGGGCGGGGGACAACCTGGACAGGTCTTCAGTCCATCACAGGGACAGAGACAAATGAGACAAACAACTATTCTCTCTCTCCAAAAAAGTTCAATCTGGTCCTCTGGACATTCAGGAAGATCGGTATAGGATGTCCAACCCCATCCAAAAAATTATGAAACGTTTCGTCTCTCATCCAAGAGACTTCCTCAGTCTGAGGTGCTGTTTTCAGCTCAGTCTCTTAAATAGCACCTTCTCAGGGTGGATCAACCAGTTTGCTGCTGACAACCAAAACCAGCTGATCACATGCTCAAGAAGGACCATCAGCATAACAATGGATCATTAGCACACTGATGGCTGTTTACTGTTCACAGAGGGCTGAGTGATACTAGCAATCACAGCATTGTAAGAGGGGGACAGTTGAACCCGGAGGCCTCCACCCCTGTTTAACGATGGACGATTTCTTTTCACAAAGATGGCCTCCTTTATTCCTCTCTCAAACCATCGTTCCTCTCTGTCCAGGATGTGAACATCTTCATCCTTGAAAGAGTGACCGCTGGCCTGGAGATGAGTGTAGACCGCAGAATCCTGGCCTGATGATGTTGATCTTCTGTGCTGGGCCATCCTTTTGGCCAGTGGCTGTTTAGTTTCCCCGATGTAAGACTGATCACAGCCCTCCTGACACTGAACAGCATACACAACATTACTCTGTTTGTGCCGGGGGACTGGATCTTTGGGATGAACCAGTTTTTGCCGTAATGTATTTTGGGGTTTAAAAGCCACTGGGACATTATGTTTAGAAAATAAACGTCTCAGTTTCTCTGATACCCCCTCAACATATGGAATGACCACTGGTCTGGGTCTGGGTTCCTCCTTTTCACCTGATGGCTGACTGGAGTCCTGTTTGGGTTTCTTCTCTGCTTTCAGGAAGGCCCAGTTAGGATATCCACATTGCTCTAGAGCCTGTTTTTGTGTAGGATTTCTCCTTCTGCCTGGCTCCTGAGCTAGTGGGGACGCTGTCTGCTCTGTGATACAGAGTCCTGATGACTCCTAATTTGTGCTCCAAAGGGTGATGGGCGTCAAACTGCAAATACTGGTCTGTGTGGGTGGGTTTGCGGTACACCTCGGTTTGCAAATGTCCTCTATCTGAGACTGAGACCTCACAGTCCAAGAAAGGAGGAAGTCTCTTGGATGAGAGACTAAACGTTTCTAGATTTTTTTGCTTTGTTTTGTTTTTTGTTTTTTTTGAATGTCTAGAGGACCAGATTGAACATTTTTGGATTTTTCTACCTGGATTATTGAGCATGCATCAGGAAATTCTCTCTCTCACTCAGGGACAATTTAGTTACCAATCAGCCTGCACTGATATTTATTCATCTTTTGAAAAACATGTTCTGTTTTATGGGGTTGGTGTCGTCACATGGGCAAACTTTGATGTGTGCATGTGTTTGTGCAAAGTGAAGCTCTTTCATAACTAAAATCATCTTAATTCAGCAAATCTTTTTGTCCTGTTTACAGCCATCACTCCATCACCCGGTCCTCCTGTCAAACCCCCGTCCTTTATTCTCGTTCCCTGTCATCTTCAGTTCCCAGTCCCTTCATTCTACTTCTGTCTCTGAGGTGCTAACTCCCAGCCACTCCCTCCGGGACTGGAACGGCTGCTGTCATTTAGGAGGATGTGACGAGGGACAGGGACAAAATTCCCTCCTGCTCAACGTCTGCCAAGATCCTAAAGTTTTTGCATCAGACAAAATAGTCTGTTGTATTTTTTTAATCAGACCAATAAGTTCTTGTTTTTATCCCTGCCTATTAAATGTCAGAAAATAAGTCAAATATATTGATTGAATACTCAGAATAAATTAATAACTGCACAGTTAGATGTTGAACTTTTGTTGTTTGAGATCATCAGCATCAATAAAGTGAGTTTCAAATTATTTCATGAGTGACTCTGACCTTTATTTCCCCCAAATAAATGAGAAATAATACGTTTTTTT
>NC_056502.1:7065483-7093026 GCF_014905685.2 Nematolebias whitei | reverse complement strand
GGGGGGGGGGGCATGTGTGTGTGTGAGAGAGAGAGAGTGTGTGTATTTTGGAGTTATAGACCCCATGGAAAAAAACTCCACCACCTGCAGCTACTCCAGCTACTGCAGCTCACACACATGGAGCAGGGGGCTGCCATCTAGGGTGCCCAGGGAGCAGATGAGGGGGTTAAAGGTCTTCTTCAGGGCCCAGAATGGGCCAAATGAGGATGCAGGCAGATGTGGATGCTTCACCTTTCCTACACACATTTTATAATGTTGTAGTCAAGGGGTTTAGAACCAGCAACCTTCCGAACTCAGGCTCACTTCTCTAACCTCTGTATCACTCCTCCTCCAAACTAACAAATGATGAACATGGCTTTAAAACAGAACGACCACTGCAGTTTTCAGTAGCTGTCTCAACAAAAATAAACGTAGACGCTGTGAATGAAAGAGTCGCTGAAAAAAGAGTCACCAATTACTGAATTTATTTGAATGCAAATAAAATAGTGTTTAATTTCAACAACCTCATGGCTCAACCAACAAGTTACAGGAGCAGATACACTGTTTAAGCAACATAATTCTAAAGTAACAGAAGCAAAAATGTTCATTATGCGAGTCAGTATTAGTTTATATATTCAGTGTGAACACTTGCGGTTGCAGTGTATATTTTAGCATTTTTATATTCAGCAGTGTTGCCTCAGAAATAAAAGATTAATGACAACAGACACCCACTGAAGGCTCCTGTGCAACTTTCCTGCATTTTATGTTTTAATTTTTTTATTTTTACAGATTTGTTCAGCCGTTGTTGACAGAAACCCTGACAGTTACTGGGAGTAAATTCTCAAAAGTGTATTCATCAGTTGTGTCAAACATTGAACAAACTCTATCAAAGCAAGACAAAAAAAAAAAAAAATCCAACTTTTAAGCACCAAAAATCTTTATTGTGAGAGACTTGGCGTTTGAACACTTTGGTTTCACTTCCCCTTTGCTTCTGATTTGTAAGATCTTGAGGATTTTCTATTACGGGCCTGTCAGTTCTTCTAGTCAGGTTTTATTTTGTTCTCAAAAATCACAAAGCTCCCCAGTCTCTTTGCTGTCAACACATTCAACGCACAGACGCCGGATTCTGTATCAGTGTGGCCCTAATCTGCTTTGATTCATTCACTCTGATACGACACACATTCACACAGAACTGTATCAAAAAGTTGGATTAGTCTTCTTGATTACCTGTCTCCAGTTAGACCTTTGTGAAATAACCTTCAACACCGTACATGAATTTACATACTTCCCAGTGATTAACTCCTCTAATTCAGATGGAGCGGGGGTGCCGGCGCGGTGTAGTGTCCTTATCACATTAGGTTTGAGTGCACCGTTGATTATTTTCGTACAATTCATGCATTTTCATTCGAGCAGGTGCCAAAGGCTGTTTAGCATTCAGATCCCCACTGTTTGAGTAATTTTAGCCTCTTCATCAGATTAACACCTGTGGTGTCAGGTGAATGCAATTAAAGAGCAAATAGGCTGATAAACAGAACACTGCATGAAGTCACTGCATCCCGCTAAATTTAGATCAACAACTGAAGCATCAGAGAATGCGTCCATCCATTCTTTCTTTTTCGGGTCGCAGGGATCTCTGGTGTCCATGTCCAGCCATCACTGCGCGAGGGGCGGGGGACACCTGGACAGGTCTCCAGTCCATCACTGGGACACATGGAGACCAACGAGACAAACAAGCATTCGCTCTCTCTCTCACACCTAGAAACAATTTAGAGTTACCAATCAGCCTAACATGCATGTTTTTGGTCTGTGGGAGGAAACCGGAGTATCCGGAGAAAACCCACGCATGCACGGAGAGAACATGCAAACTCCACCCAGGAAGGTCCCAGGCAGGGGATTTGAACCAGCAACTTTCTTGCTGAGAAGCGGTAGCTTCTACCAGCCGAGTCACCGTGCCCAGAGATTAATCATACATTAAAACTTATCCTTATAAGGATTTTGTGTCTATACAAAGCCAGGTTTTGCATTAATACCAGAATTTGGAGCTACAATTTTCTAACTGTCCAGTTCATTTTAATGAGGTTAACCTCAACAAGTCTGTTAAATCAGTGATTTTACCTACCATGTTCGTATTTTCTAAATTTTAGTTCTTGAAATCTTCACATGTTTAGTTTACCTTGGAAAAATAACAAAGCATTCATCCATTATCTTCTACCCACTTCTTCTTTTTCAGGTCATGGTGGTCACTGGTGCCTATATCCAGCAGTGACTGTACGAGAGGGGACACCTGAACCTGTTTTTTTTTTGGCTTCCTCCACCATCGTGTTCTCATTTTCTCATCTGCATTGTATGTAACAGGTCTCTCTTATAAATGAGTCTTTGAGGCTCAATGGGAACTAACCTGTATAAATAAAGGTCTAATGATAATAAAAAACATGGACAGGTCTCAGTCCATCACGGACACAGAGACAAACGAGACTAACAACCATTCACTGTCTCTCTCTCACAATATGGGCAATTTAGAGCAGGGGTTCTCAAACCTTTTGGGTTCAGGGACCCCTTACAGGGGAGAAAAAGTTTCAGGGGCCCCTCATAACCCTCATGTTTATTAATTAGTTTTCTTCAGTTTGTCTCTTTAATGCAATGGAAATATTTGTGTAACGTAAATACTTAAGACCATCCATCCAATTTTTACACTTTTAAACATGGGGTATTTTTCATTCAAGACACTTAATTGACAAAATTTTTATTTTCAATTTACAAAAATTACAATTTTGAGAAAAATAAAAAAAACCACTTTAAAACTTTACCATTTCACATGATGAACATAATAAATGTATCGCCACTTCTTCACATTATTACAGAAAACTCTTTACATAAAACTGAACAGAATCATCACAGCAGTAGTCATAGGACCGAGATGGTGATGGGGCAGGGCAGCCGACTCGGGACCCGAAGGTCCCGGGTTCGATCCCCGGTCATTGCACATCTCGTGGTGTCTCTGAGCAGGACACCTCATCCCCAGTTGCTCCCCAGGCGCCTTACATAGTTGCCCTCTGCGCCACCTGGTGGTGGATGGACTAAATGCAGAGAGATAATTTTGCCATTGTATGGGAACATACAGTGATGACAATACATAACACATTAACCAAGTAACAGTGCTTAACTTGTAGGGGAGGGCTGGGGGCCTTACACAGAATATTGTGAATAAAGTAGATGCGATTTCCTGCATTTTGGTGTATTTAAATGGGTTGTTGAACATTATGTGCTTGTAAAAATATTGTTTTTTTGCGGCTCCCCAGGACTGGCTCGTGGACACTCGGTTCCAGGGACCCCAGTTTGAGAACTACTGATTCAGAGTTACCAGTCAGCCTAACATGCCTGTTTTTGGTCTGTGGGAGGAAACCAGAGTACCCAGAGAAAACCCACACATGCACGGAGAGAATATGCAAACTCCACCCACACTGTGCCACATAACTAAAAAAACAAAGTGATTTTCTAAATTTATTATAAATTCTGCAGATATTTAAAATACAGACATGAGAAAAGGATTTAAATTTAAAGGCTGAAGTTCAAATGCACGTGCACCCTCACACATCAAAACTGTGCAGAGGAACTGATTAACACAGAGATGAAACAGAAGTCTAAGAGGAAGTCTGAACAGAAATATACAACATGGGATAGAAGTCTATGAAGAGACTTATCTTTGGTGGGGTTAAATTTGGAATGATAAAGATGATCCCAGAGACTCAGAGCTCAAGCATTATAGCCTATGTTGTTGGAATCGATAAAAGTCCGAGATGAGGATCTGAGCGGTCTTGAAGTGGAACAAGGGACGATGAGATGAGATCAGAAACGTATCTTAGGGGAAGGCCATGCAGCAGGCTGTCTGTGATCAACAGGATCTTGAGGTTTATCCTAAAGTTTAATAGCTGACCGTACAGGGACGCAACAACAGAGGTGAAGTGGATTCAGCTGCGAGTTCCAGTTAAACTACACGCTGTTGTAACCAGTTTAGAACAAAACACGAGAGGAATTTCAACCATGATGGACTGCAAACATCCACAAGACCAAGAAAAAAGCAATAATAAAAAAACCTTATCAGTGCTGGGCGAAAGCCTAACTTCAAAATATACTGAATACACCAACCAGAAACGGTTTGGTAGCAAAAGAACTGATTCATCTAAATTAAAGCAGGGGTGGATATTCTATACAGTGGTTAAATTTTGATTTATTTCTTTGCAGTTCTTTTTTCTCATTAACAACCAGTTGTGATCAGTGTTTTTGCTGTGATACATAAAACTTCTGTCTTCCTCTGATTTGTCTGTTTCGGATCAAAGGTTGGGGGTTCTGCTGATCATGTCTTCAGCTGAACATAAATTATTATTTTCTAAACGTACACGTTCAAATTAAGTTAATATCACCAATTAAAGACAAATGTATCTGGCACAAATGCTAATTATGATAGAACAGTGCCGAGGCAGGGTTGATGGATGGGTTATCAAAATAGATTTAACGTTCCTGTCAGTTAGCATTATGCTAAGTACCCGGACCTCTGAGGAGCGTTCTGTTTGGTTTGTACCTGATGAAGATAATGTGGTTTGGACTTGAGGAACCAACCATCCACAGGTCCCAGTTGGCAGACGATATGTTTTTTAAGCCAGCTCAAAGAAAATTCATCTACTCTGTATCTGTTTTTGTCTCCAAAATCGGAGCAGTTTAGTTTGGTTTGTACACAGAAACACACACGCAAACACACACAGACATGAGCAAAAGCATTTTCACCTCTCTCCTCCAGCGTCAGGCGAGAATAGAACCTTGTCTTTGATTAAAGTTGAACCTTCTGCTCACATCCCTGCTGGATGTTTTCCTGTGACGCTCAAGTTTCTGTATTTTACCTAACAATTTCTTCAAACAAGCTACAAACAAAGAGATAAGCCCGGGCCAGTGTCACACATCCTTCACGGAACGCACACGAACCTTCAGCGAAACAAGAGCGCCGCTTTTTAATCCCACAGTTCCTTCCTCTCTTTCCCCTCTGTGCATAACGGCTTCTCCCCAAAAGCTTTAAACAAGAAAATAAATAAATAAATACCACGGAGCGAACCCTGAACTTTATCTCTGACGGCTGCGTGAAGCGGCCTTATCATGTATGCATTGGAAACAGCCTCAGGTGTGATGGGGGCAGTAAAACAGGCCACATCGGAACGGCTGAGGTCTACAAGGAGTTTTTATTAAGTTGTCAGAAAATGAAGAGACAAGAACGTGCGTTCCAATTGACCTTGACTCGACAGCTCTGAGTGATAACACTTGAGAAATATTAAATAAAACCTGAAGTGCATTATACAACATGTTTGAATGGAGAACAATGCACGTGTGATACAAACTACAGCGTGTCTCATTTTCAAGATACATTTTCACTGATGTGCAATAAAGAAACTAAAGTCACTTTGAAGCTTTGTGTGTATACCTGTAGGTCATACAACTGTATTTTGAGTTACTAATTTTATAAAAATCACAGCTATTTTATTCATGTGTGCAGCTTGAACAACTTGAATAATATTGAATATACCTCGACCAGCTTTCTACCCATCTTGGCAGCCACCCTCATTTATTAGTACACTAAAAAAATGAAACAAGAGAGTTTTGGAACAGTATTTAAAATATTTATTATTTATTATTGACCTGACAACTCTAGGCTACAGATATCATGGCGAATCCGTACCATGAAGCCCCGCGATAAATGAAAAGCAGTCAAGTAGGAATCGTAGTATAAGCAGTAAGTAGTGGTTTTTTTAAACCCTTCCCACACGCTTGCAATATTCTAAACAATGTTTCTAAACGCTCTACAAGAGCACAGAATGTCATGATGTCAGCTCCCTGCCAGTGCTCTCGGCCACGCCCACTTCTCCTGATAAGGACACGCTGCAGGAGGAAGCTTCTCCTGCAAGCTGTGGGCTGCACACAAGTGCAGCAGGTGATAATTTATTTTAAATAATACAAAGTAATTCCATGCCGATCGTGCGACTCATCCATCAATCAGCCAATTGTGTGTCATGTCCAATCTTATTTTGAAAAACCGCGATAGAGCAAGTCCGCGAAAAACAAACTCCAAAGTAGCGAGGGACTATTGCACAGCTCTAGAAATTAACTGAGAAAGGTTTGAGACTACTCTGCAACTGTTTTGAAAGAACATTTGATGCACAGATCATCGAGCACCGCAACCCCCGAAATGAAGAATCGGGTAAAGATGATGGATATTCAGCTTTTATGCAACAACCCTGCACATCTTTGTGATTCACAAAAGGAACGTGAACATTTTAAGACGTTTTGGAGACTCGTGTCAACATATGCAGCCAGTGCGATACTGACCCAGGCATGGTATTCATTCATTCAACCTTTATTTATACAGGTTAATCCTTTTGAGCCTCGGGGACTCATTTACAAGAGAAACCTGATTTTAACAAAGCGCGATGACAACAGTGGACAACAAAAACAACAATAGACTATCATAAAAGATCAGTACAAATTGAGAATAACAAGTGAAAATAAAACAATATTTAAAAAAAATGTAAAAAAAACAGGTTGTAAGGCAATGTAAAAAAACTAAAACCATTAACATGTCTGCATTGGTTTTTCCCACAAACTTAGCAAATGTTTGAAGCCATTTAGAAAGTCAAGATCGAAAGCTTCAGATCTTTTTGCAAGATATTCCAGGAAACAGGAGCAGAGTAGGAGAAGATCCTTTTAACTACTGGTAGTTCAGTCCACACTGAGGGAACACTGCATGCAATAATGTTCTGAGAGCGCACGCTGTAGCTGCACTCACAAGGAGATGTATGAAGGCAGCAGACCAAGAAGTGACTTAAAGATGAAAATGTACCAGTGAGAGAGTCTGCGTGATTTTAATGATGACCAGTTAACCAGTGAATACAGGGTGCAGTGGTGGGTACGATAATCACAGCCAGTTATGAGTCTTAGTGCACCGTGATAGAGTGTCCAACATCTGCAGGGTGCTTGTAGGAGCGTTCATGTAAATAATGTCACCGTTATCAATGGAGGGAAGGAAGGTCACAGATACAAGGCTTTTCCTAGCATTCAGGGTTAGACAGGATCCATTTCTGAAAAAGAAACTCATTCTAACTTTCAGTTTCTACGAGGTTTTCCACGTGGAGTTTAAAAGAGAGATGTTAATCGACCAAGATACCCAAATATTTGTAGGAATCGACAAACTCAGTATGGACACCATTCGATGACAAAATCAAAGGAAGAATGCTGGGACCGACTTCCTGCCGTCATGCTCTGTTCCTCCGTTCTCCTTTTGGTTGTGAGTTTTGCTGCCATGTCAGCCTTTGTTTTTGTACTGATTTCAATTCAATTCAATTCAGTTTCTTTGTATAGCGCCAAATCACAACAACGTTGTCTCAGGGCCCTTTACAGAAACATTCACATACATAAAAGCCAGTTAGTAAAGTTCTCTATCTAAGGAGGCCATCAGAGAAGTTGAATCTTGGCTTTGTTGCAGTCTTCCATCCTGAGCAAGCACAGTGGCAACAGTGGAAAGAAAAACTCCCTTTTAAAAGGAAGAAACCTCCAGCAGAACCAGGCTCAGGACAAGCGGCCATCTGCTTTGACCGGCTGGTTTGATTTAATAAATACTTTCTTATGTTTACCCTCGAGTTCCCCGTGTCTGTCCGGGTTCAATGCTGCAGAGCTTGATAGTGATCGGATGGTCGGTTTTCAAATCGACAGAAAAGTATGTGGGGGAAAGGTGACGCACCCACACCTGCCTCCACCCTCATTTACCCCACTCTGCTCTGCTTTCCTTAACCCCCCAGCTGGGGGAAGTGCTCACATGTGCGACGAGTAAAATGCAGAGAATTAATTTCCCCATTGGGGATTAATAGATTTATTATTATTAGTATTATTATTATTATTTACCTGTGCTTTAACACATTAACAACTTTAACTCTTTTTTTTTTCAATTATGGAGCAGCTGTATTCAACTTTCAACCTAAAATATTTTCAACAAAACTAGCCAATCATTTTGATTTTGGATATTTTTACAAGTTATAACCAAGGTTTAACATATTTGCATATTTCCCACCTTTGTGAAGAGTTTTCATACAACTATCTAATAAAGAAAGATGATGAGGAGGAGTCCCTTCTTTTCTCCCGTTAAAACTCGGGTCCGTTTGTTTAAAATCGAGGGTCCTTCAGGTTCCATCTTGTGTAAGCATGTTGCTATTAAGCCTCATCAGTTTCACTCCCACACGGCTCACCTTATTTAAACATTCACCCCTGTGGGGTTAGCCTCCCCAAAGTACAAACTTTAACTTTTTTAGATCAACTGAGCAACACACACACACACCTCCTACTGAACCATGTGTTCTTCATTATATCAAGCCACTCCGACGAGCCTGCAGCTATCCAGTTACCTCCTGCTCCCCCACGTTTTAATGGAACTCCGTCTGTGTGTGAGAGTGTGGGGCTGGGGGAGTTGGAGAGGAGGTGGGTGGATGGAGGATCATTTGAGAAGCAACCTCTACCAATAAATTGAAGCCAGCTTAAAAACTTAGTGAACCTTTATACAGATTTAGGAGTGTCCATGTTCATGTGAGGGGAAGTTTCCACGTCTATCATCGAGGACAAAATGCTGATGTGTTTTGTTGAGTCTTTGTTGGAGTCTGTTAGCAAAACATCCTTATGAACCATTTTACAGATTTTGATGAGGCTCTCAGAAATTCATCACTGGAAGTGATTTAACTTTTGTAAACTGCTCAAATCAAATTGGCCTCCACATCTCTTCAATGTTTCCCATCACAAAAATAGATGTATACAGTCGCCCCTCGCTACTTCACAGTTCGACTTTCGTGGATTTGCTCTAGCGCGGTTTTTCAAAGTAAGATTGAACATGAGAAAAAAAATTGTACAAGACAAATGATTGTGAACATGAATAGTACTCACGTGATTGAGACAGTACCGGATACAATATAACGTTAACGAAAAAATTAAATACTTGGGACAGATGCATTTTTTAGTTTTCTCTCAATAAGCCTAAACTGTATCCTCACTCATTACAACTACATCTCCCAGAAGCCAACAGGGTCCCACCCAGAAGCCCCATTTCCTTCTGCTGAAAAACTAGAGGTAAAGTTTTGATCTGATCGGCGCCCAGTGGATGCAGAGAAGCTGCATGGAACCCACCGAACCGGAGCAGAACCAGACCTCCAGACCCATCTGTGATCTTGAGAGCTGGTAGCCGGTCCACGTGGACCTCCGAGCAGGGATGAGTACCGAAGGTCCAGCAGTCCATCCAGAGCCCACAACCATGTTTTTCATGTCTTTCAACTGGCCGACAAAGAGCCCTCAGCGGACACGCGTGGCCAAAGATCCAGTGCTCCATCTGGAGCTCACCTGGACATAGCCGTTGCTGTTCTGTAGAAACCGCAGCAATAAACCACGGGATACTGTATAACCAGAGGTGGAAAGAGTACTGAAAATGTGTACTCAAGTACTAGTACTGTTACACTGCTTAAATTGTACTCAATTACAAGTAAAAGTACTGGTGTTGTAAAAATACTTAAGCAAAAGTATAAAGTACTCTTTTCAAAAAATGCTCAGAGTACTAATTACTTTTTAACCAATTAAGTTTTATTGTGTTGTCATCGAAGACATTCAGTTGGATTTACTGTATATAATCGCTACATTCAAAGCACAAACTCAGAACTCCGTCTTATTTTAGTACCAGGCAAACCGATGGCAATGACAGTATCGAAGATCTTTGCATATTTAGCCAAACTAACAATCCACACATACAAACAATAAAAAGCAATATCATACAGGTAGCTGGAAAACCTTGTACACCGCAACATGTTTTTAGAGATTAGATGCTGAAGTCTTGTCAGCTGCTATCACTGTAGAGATCAAACAAAGTTTGCATCTGGACTCTGTCTCCTTTTGGCCCTCTGTACATAAACTCCTCCAGGTACGGCCACGGGCACTCGTCCTCAGCCTTTCCCTCGTCATTTTCTCTGTTTGTCTCCATTTTGGCTTTTTCTCCAAATCTTAGGTCCATAAATGGCTCTCTACTCTACAGAGTTGTCCTTTTGCTTATGTCAAAAGTAATTGACGTGTTCGTGATCTGAGCCTTATTGGCTACAAAGATGCAGATGAACGGTTTTAATATTAATTCAAATTGCAGCCGTACTCAGTAGTGACTTCTGATTTTAAAAGTAATCACATGGTCTAAATTGTACTTAAGTATGAGTAAATTTACACACTTGAAAGAAATACTGATAAAAGTACAAGTACCCAAAAAATCTACTTAATTACAGTAATGTATTTGTAATTTGTTATTTCCACCCCTGTGTATAACTAAGTCTAATTTGTAGCTACTAAGTTAAAACTGGATTTGGTAGAAGATGAGAGTTTTCACAACATAGAGCTCTAACAGCTCGTACAACATCTGGTAATAAGATTGTGCCAAAAGTTTTTGTCAAGGTTGGACCAAAACTGCTGAAACCCCTTAATTTCTCAACATTAAATGGTCTTACATTAGCATTAATTCAAATCTAAAAAGTTTTGCACAACTTGTTTCTGTCAAGTTTGCATTTTAACCCCTACAAACTATTTCTTTGCTCTTCATTGTCATCTGTACTTTGCTCTATAAAGTGCTTTGAGTTGCACCTTTATTTGAAAGATACAATGCATACACAATTAAATCGAGTTCATACAGTATTTATTTCAGTCTTTATTAGAACTATATGTAGCTGCCTTTTTCTCATAAAGCTTCAATGATGATTATTTTAATTATTTTTAAGTTTTTTTTATATGCTATCGGTTACTGTGACCCAGTTTTACAATTGGAGTCTTGAAAGTTTCATAAGGTTACCATTTTCCCACATTGATTAATTAGTTCCAACAGTCCCACCACCATCTCTTCCTGACTGTAACTCACAGAAACTGGGTGGCTCAGTCATGTCATGTACTACAGCACTTTAAAGAAATTTAACTCACGCCAAATTTCCTCCCATTGGTATGGGACGGGGCAGGCAGTGGCAGAGGGGGGCCTGAAGCAGTGATGTGCAGCTTAAAGTAGCTGTCACGCTGATTTGCCGGTCTGGAATCAAGGCTGTGTGCTGCGTCACCACTGCTGTTATTAGAGAGCAGAATCTGTAGCTGCCTCTCAACGGGGAGTCAGCTCCTTGGGTGCAACAAGGCACAGATTTTTTATTTTTATTTTTTTTCCTGAGCTGATCAGGCTGACTCGTTCTTCAGACAGCCAAAGGGCAGAAACTGTGATGTGGAGAAACAGAAAATAACTCGTCTGCCGGCTGTTGTCGCAAAAACACTTAAACACATTTTAAAAATAAAACTTAATGGGCTCTGCTGTTCGTGTTCTTTATTTTGTTTTTAAACTAACACTTTTTGTTATCTTAGCTCGAAGGTTTGGTTTCTATAAAAACTGTAGATTGTATCACTTTAAATTGAATTGATTGATCATTCCTTGAAGAAATGCATATCGCCCAACGCCTTTAACGTCAGAGTTTGAAATGAAAAGCATCTTAAGATGAAACAGACCGGAGTTGCACCACCTCAGAGTTTAGCTCAATATCTGTAAATGTGACATAGTTAACTATCCACGTTTGTTTCGGTTAAAGTTGGTTAGCTGTGGCAGACATCTTGAACTGGGTTGGCTCTGAAGTTGATCAGAATCAGAATCAGCTTTATTGTCACTGCACCAAAGCAAAATTACATTTCAGTACAGCCCGTCCGAGAGAAACATAAACAAACAAACAGATATGGGGAGATGATTGTGATCGAGGCCGTCGGCCTCAAGAGGCACAGCCATTTTTTTTTCAGATAAGGAAAAAGAAACACAAGAGAGAGTGTAGGTTTAAAAAAAATCAAATCTCACACTGTGTCGTATGTGGGACACCGTATGAAAGTTGCAAAAAAATGACCTCATCACATGAAACAGCAACGTACTGACGACATCATAATACATTTATTCATGAGGAGGCTGATTAGGGCAGTGAGTTGCCCGTGGAAACTGCCAGAAAGCTCCATAGTCATGATAAAGATGGCACAAGGTCTGTCAGCGGACTCAACTCTGACACAGATCCACAGGTGTCCTCGGAAGGGGAACAGTTTTTTTTGTTTGTTTCCCTCTATCCTCTGGTGAAACCAGACGTGTTTCCCTGTCTGTGGGGTTGTTTTGTGTCATGCACTCCCCTTTTTTCTCTTCCTTGTGTTCTGTTCCTGTCACACCTGTCCTTAGTCCTAATCACCCCAGGTGTTTGTCTTTCTCCCTCATCAGTGTCTCTATATATTCTGTGTTCTTGTTTCTTGACAGTTTTCTGTGGATTGTCCATAAAGGCTTTCATGTCCTTTCTCCCTCCGTGTCTCATCTACTGCCCTGCCAGCATTTAGTTATGTTTGTTTAAAATAAACTGTTATATTATTTTAACCATTGGAGTTCCTTGTTACCTTCCTGCACATGGGTTCAACACATTAGCCAGATCATGATACTTTCTGTGGTTTGGATTTGGATGAAAACCTCACACTTCCTTTACAAACTTTTTCACTAAGTAGATGCGTTAAAACAGGTCTCGCTTCTAAATGAGTCCTTGAGGCTCAATGAGACTAACCTGTATAAATAAAGGCTGAATTGAATTAGAGGTATTTCCAAGAGACAGATTTGCAGAGTTTTGCCTTAGGTGTTATTCTGGATTGATAAAAGTGGATTCCAATACAACTCACTAAGTTTTTATTTTAGTTTGAAAATTAAAGCAGGAGCCAGAACAATTCAAGCACCCCTGCTTGAATAATGAAGCAGGTTGGTGTGTCCACAACTTATTCAATCTGTGAAATCTCAATAACTGCTCAAATGCAAATTGGTGAAACAACGTATCCATTAGCTCAGTGCAAATCAGTTCAATGGTAATATTCTGGTTGACATAGAATAATTGCAGCCGAGAAGGTTCAGAATCAAAACCACAGGAGGCTGCGGTTTCTCCTGAAATCGCACCACAGTCACTCATGGTGGTCCCAGCAGGAGTCTTTAAAGACCCAAATCCTGGTATTTCTAATGTCCTTTTCTACATATGAAGCTTTTGTATAAGCGAATTAAAGGTCAAACAACCCCAGTCTTCATCAGTGAAGGCTCTGGATATTACATGAGCACTTTACAAAAAAAAGCCCATTAACTTTTAACAACAAGCAAGATAAGAAGTCACATTGTTACTGTTGCAGTTGTGTATTAACTCAAAAGTGTGTTGAATGTTTTTTTTTTCTTATTTAGAATTTTTTTTAAAACAACTTATATGGTTGTTAATTTTATATATATTTATGGAATAAAAACATCTCATTTGCTTGATAACCAAAATCAAACATACAACTGTAAAATATGTAGTGATGCAAACTTCATACAACTTTTATCTAGAGGAAAACTGATCTCAAAATCAGTAAACTCATTTTTTTTTAGTATTATCAATAATCCACCTGCAGGTCCTGATGGTTTCCTTTAAGGGTGGGGGGCGTTTGTCATCACTTATTAATCTCTTCTCTTTGCCTGAGGACGGGAACGTTTAAAACCAGGACACATTTGTCGTGCTTGTGAATTTAAGTTGCCTGCTTAGGTAATTTTAAAATCCTGGAGGTATACTTTTTTTTAATGCATCTGATTTTAAAATGATGCATTTAATCAGGAAGTGCTGGTTTGAAATTCTCTAAAGTATTCCCACCAAACTGCTGCGGGGGTTCACGGGAAGGTTGTCATGTTTTGGTGCAGTGAGGGGCTGAGACGTTTAACTTACTGGAGCTCCTCACCCCCTGCAGTGTCTTACATACATAAAGATGTGCTCAGAACGAGTATTTTTAGACGCCGTCTAGAAGAACAACTCGTTCAGGCAGGAAAATTTCAGCAGAAGAAAATGTACTTGAGGCGCCGCAGCAACAAACGTATTCTCCGTCTTTCCCAGGCCTTGAGCGTTGGAGCTTTCCCTTCAATCAGGAGGTTACTAAATAAACTTGTACTTCAAGAAAGAAAAAAAACAACGGTGGCTGATGAATCGGTGGCTCTGTAGTCATGAGGGCGTTGCTCCAGTTTGTTGTGGTGAAGAAGAATTCAGTTGAAAGGCAAAGATTTTGATTTACATTTCCATTTATGTTCCAACCCTCACCTAAGGTCATAAGTTGTGGATTATGATCAAAAGAAGGAGATCATGGAAACAAGCAGATGAATGGAACTTCCTCCATAGGATGGCTACGATCCACCTTGGAGATAAATTGAGGAGCTCCATCATCCAGGAGATCTTGGAGTAGACATTGCTCCTTTACAGTGAAATGAGTCAGCCGAGGTGTTTCAGGTCTCCCTTTAATGGTCTTCTAGGCATACTGGGAGGAGACTCACTGGAGGGCTTGCGTCCTCCGTGGCCTGGGGACACCTTGGGAACCCCCAGATGGAGCTGAAGCGTGATCCTGGGTAAATATCTTGGTTTCTGTGGTGACCTGCTGTCTTACATGCTGTAAAGACATGTTCCATGGACTGTTATAAAAGTCTGTATTTATGTATCCTGTTATTTATTTAAACAGTGCTGCACAACAACGTTGCATTTTAGAGAAATGATAACTTTAATGTTACTCACGTCATATGGAGGAAGGAATGTGACCAAAATAAATAAGTAAATCCATAATAATTAAATGTATCACTTAAATGTTAACGACATAATTAAATCATTAAATACACAATTAAATTATTTCTTGATTTTATTCATATTTTTGGAGTAAAACAATTTCTTGGTATATTACATTTTGGTTTTATAATATTACTTTTGAGTGTCACACACCAGTTTTCTCCAGGTCGTTCAGTATTTTTGTGTTTAAGCAACAGTTTTCTTCATGAATGGTCTAATCTGTTTCTGTGTGGTCTTTTGTTCAATCCTTGTAAGAAACATTGTTTGTTTTAATTTATTTAAACTTTCTGCTCACAACACTGAGCATCTTGGGTTAAACGATATTCAAGTAAAGCTGCAGTTCTGACGTCTTTCACTCATTCATGTTCAAATAGTGTTAAACCTTCCAGGTTTTAAAACGTCACCCGCAGAAATATTTTTTACAAAGATGTGCGGCATCATTTTTCAATTCTGTACGTGTTTTCGGTTTTTAAAACGAGTTCAATCTCAAATATTTGTTCCAGAATGTTCTCATCCGTAGCACGCTGTTGACACTGACATGAACCAGTTCACCCAGCAGTTATTCCAAATATTTTATTTTGCTTATGTTTCATTTTAGCCTCCTAGAAGTCGTCCAACAGATGTTTATTCTCACAAAGATTATCTAAACTTAAAGAGACATGCACAAAAACACACTATTGGGTTCACGTTTCTACAAAACGCTCAAACGTTTTAAATTATTTTATTTTATTGAATGCATTTTGTCCAAAAACGTCTTCTGATGAGGCCAGTTTTACAACCAGTTCGGTCAAACTTTGCAAATAATCTTAAACGCATTCTCATGTGATATTGCGTAATCTTGTTTAAAGTTCACATTTCTCTTCCGTGTAAGCAAACTGCAAATGACTGCTGCGTGCATCTTGAAGGTTTTTTTTATGAACACACAAATAGAATAAAATCTGTGATTTGCTTTGTGCTAATTGTCGTCCTGCATCGTGGACAGCGGCTCAGACTGGCTTAGTTCAGCGCTGTGGCTCGCAGAATTACACTCCTCTTAATAAGCTCTGTTGCTTTAAACCCAAACGCTTTAATGAAATATTCCTGAATACTCTGCCTCCCGCTTGTGAAAATGTCAAAATAGTCTCTGCTGGTATTTGACAGTGTTCTTCCCCCAGAGTACCCCAGATTATTTAAAACCATCACAAAAACCTCCGCTGGACCAACGTGTTGCTGTGAATAATTCCTCCCACATCAGCTCATTTCTGACATTTTCTTCAGTGCAGTTCTGGTGTTGGACTTGTTCCATTCAGCCTGATTTATGTAATTATTGCTCCAGCTTTCCTTTTTCAGGTCGTAAAGAGCTGATGCAAGAAACGACCAAGACGTGGGGTCCACCATGAGCAGGTCAGCAGCTTATTGCAGGGCCCGTAGAGAATGGTTCATGTAATGAAAAACAAACATGGGCAAGGTTTTATATGTGCGTGGTGCTATTTCTTTTAATAATTTTAGAATAACTGAGACAAGCTGAGCTTTCCAGTTTTATCCTTCTCTGCAATTCATGCAAAAGTTTCCATGTTTCGTTATAGGTTATCTCTGTTAGCGGAGGGTGTGTTAGGGGATCATTCTCAGACACCACCACAACCAAATGTTGGCTCAGGATGTGTAAAAAGGACCGTAATAAACATTCTTGTGATTATGAAGGTTAAATGGCTGTGACTGTGAGGGTTGTGTTCCTTTGTGCGTCTCCCTCTCGTGGTTCGTTCCTCCGCAGTGTTTCTTGTCCCTGCCTCCTCCACCTGTTGTCCTCCCCAGGTGTTCTCATTTGTCTGTCATTAACGTTCCTATTCGTCTGCGTCTCGTAGAGGTTGAACGACTACATATATTTTTTTAAGTTTATTTTAGCATGATAAAAGTCGAGTCGATGTCGATGACGTCATAGTCTTGACGTCAAGACGCTATATCATATTCGCAAAAATAAATTAACAAATAATTTATTATTTACACACAAAAGAACAGCAAAACATTGGGCGCATATTTATACTCTTACAATTTATCATAGTCACAAGAAAACCAAAACCAGTATTAAGCTGCAAAAGTGAAAGAAACGTGCGGCACGTAAAAATATAACTAAGAACAGCGGGATGAGCGGTGGTGGAGCACCTTTAAATCTTATCGTTATTATATTATTAAAGGTCATCGGCCAATCAAAAGCCCGACACCAAACCCGCTCGCCCATCCAGCACTTTGTTTGGCTCGGGCGGGCGCAGCCGTGTTAGAAATGACAGCTCTACCGCCCTGCTGTTTTTTTTAGTTTTATTTTATTTAATCCACACGGGGATTGGATGGAATAGGGCTGGGAAGAGCGGGGCGGGTGGTGGTGACTGCGACTAGTCGACGCGAAATATAAAAACTTGTGAGATGTCCTAGAATTGACTAGTCGATTCAACCCGTAGCGTCTCAGTGTTTTTGTTCCTTTTTAATAAATATTATTACTTTACACTTGAGTTTCCCGAGTTTCTGTCTGCACTTGGATCCATCCATCAGCAGCTTCCGACAGTGATGGCCATCTTGAATCGTGTTAATTTCAAAAGTTAAAGGTTTGTAGATGTAAGTCTAATGATTATAATTCACTCACCCCCACTGGTTCATGAGATATAGTTAATATACAGACAAATGCACACACACGCCCAGCTGGTTGATGATGATTAGATGTGGTAGCCATCTTGAATGGGGTCAACTTTAACAGTGAACCACTGGCAAAGAGAGGTGCATGTTCACTTCATGACATTTTCTACATTCTCACACGAGCAACAACTTCAGTAGCAGATAATAATAAAATCAAGGTATTTGAGTCATTAACATAAACGTATAGAAGCCTCCAAAGACTGTATTGTTTTCATTTTGAACACATTCTCTTGATAGGTTGTTAATATTGCAAACTTGGTTTTTATTTTTAAATTAAAATAATTAATATAGACCAGTTAATTTTGTTTTTTGACCCCTGACATCATCTTTGCCCATTTCTCTCTGCTATTTCACTCATGAAAGTCAGTTTGCTTCCTCCACACACATTAACCACTTCGTGCTTAACTCCATCTCTTGCATTTTCCTTCCTTTGTTTTGTCACGTGTTCCTTCGTGTGCTCATGACACCAAGGATGTAATCAAAGAAGAGTCATGACCATAAAATACGTGACGCTTTTGAAAACAGCAGGCCACACTTTGTTTTCTGCCCATGAAAACAGACCCTTCAGTCTGATAGAACCTGCAGCTTAGCAGCGAATGCAACCCAGTGGGGAGATGACATTAATTTTATTATTTTGAGAATGCAGCCTGTGTGTAGGTGGTAAAAGCATCCATTTCCATAAAACACAAACAGACACAACATTTAATGTACTTTAGAATTTTATTGCACCAGTAACTCTGTGACAATTGTTGCTAAATGGACATTGTTTTGTGACAGTCAGCAGAATGGAGCTTTATGATAATGTAAAAACTGCCGAAGTATCCATCAAGCAAATAGACTCAAAGTGACAATGAGTCGTTGAAGCTAAAATGTTTTGTTACCGAAAGCAACCACTTATTCTGGAGTTAAAGCATCTTGTTTCAGAAGCATGAAAACCGCTCGTATACAAAACATTTATACAACTTTTGATTAAATGTGTGTGTGGGTGGGGTGGGGGGTAAGTCTGTCTGGACATATTTAAACACATTTGCAGGAAGTAATTATTGGATGTACATCTACAACTGATTTACTTTAGGAATAAACACAAATCAAGATAACAGCTATAGGTAATTGAACTTTAACGCAAAAAGAGCTATAACTAAATTAGTTTTAAAGATAATAGACTATAATCTGGTGTGGTTGTAGCGCAAACTGGTGCCCAATACATACTGTAGTCTAAACCAATGGTTCTCAACCCTAGTCCTTGAGGAACACCGTCCTGCATGTTTTCCTGCTTTGAGAGACCTGGTTTGAATGAATGGATGATTAGCAGGCTTCTGCAGAACGCGAGGAAGTTATTAAATCACTGAATCAGGTGTGTTGGAGCAGGGAAGCAACTAAACCATGCAGGGCAGAGATCCTTGAGGACCAGGGTTGGGAACCACTGGGTGGGCGGCATTCAGCCCAACGGCCAAAAGTGGCCCTTGGACAAATTCCATTCATTTAAAATAAGTTCATGAATTAATTTTCACTGAAACATAAAGAAATCTAAATTTAACTTCTTGAGAAGATATATTTAAAACTTCTGGGTTAAAAAAGGTCAGGAGCTTTCCTTTTCCTGGTAATTCATTGTTTGTGTTTGCTAAACTGGACTGAACCTTAAATACTCTGTAAAGCAAATATTTAACATTTTATGCATATTTTAAGCTAACCATTTTTTTTTTTTGTCACAAGAGCCAGTTTACATAAAGTTTGTCTAGAAGGCATCAGGGAGAATATTTTTTATTTTTTCCAAATACACTAGTTGTGCTACAACATATCCAAATAGAAAGTGAAAGAAAAGGCCTTGAAATGTTTTCCAGTACAGTAGTCCCTCGCTACTTCACGCTTTGACTTTTGTAGAATCGCTCTATCGCAGTTTGAGGACGTACAGTACTGTACATAATATTTTCCTCAAAAAAAATTAAAATGTGTCACCATTTTCTTGTTTTCTTTCCTTAAGCCTACACTGTTTCGCCAGTCTAAAGAACTATGTTACCCAGAAGCCTTCAGTTCACTTCCCAGAAGTCAACACTGCTTTCAACTGCTGCTTGCTGCAAATGGAGGGAAAGTTTAGCAACACAAAGTCAGAAGTTCTGTAAGGATCAGCTCACAGAACTGGCAGGAAAGTCTCAACTAATTCTGAAGCTGAACTCATCCTTCTGGAGGATATTTAAATAATGAATCTTTGCCTCTGCCCCCCGAGAACATCTGTGGACCTTATCAGAGCTGAGCCGGCTGATAGACACTGTGCCATCTTTATCAGGACTATGGAACTTATTGACAGTGTTCCAGACAATCCCACCACCCTTGTCAGACTTCTGCCCCCACTGCAAAATGTCTTATGTCTATGTTGCCTTTTTTTTTTTTTTGCTAACTTACACTGTGTCCTGTGTGTCAAGGACACAGTGTGCGAGACATTTTACATGCATGTAAAATGTCTCGCACACTCTGTGTCCTTGACACGTATGCGTATATACCTCATGTTTCTCTTCCCTTATCTGAACGATAAGGGCAGCGCTTCACAACGAAGCTGCAGCCCCCGTACACCCCCGTCTACTCTTGTTGTCTTTGGACAGCTGCACTGAAAAGTATTTTCACTGTGCTTAACTGTGCAACGAAGATAAAGTTTGTTCTGTGTCTGATCCTTCAAGCTGTATCTTCACTGCTGAGTAGCTGAGCTGCAGCTGATGTGGACTCAGTGTGACCCGGATCGTTGGAGCTGCAGGTGATGGACAGCTGTGGGGTTCAGCCTGGTTCTGGTCGTGCGATGCTGGTCCAGACCAGGCCAGAGGTGGTGGATTAAATCATGGGCAGTGTCTCCTTCCTGGAGCGGCAGCACATGCACTCAAAGCTGGATGGGCTTCATGTTGCACCCGGACTTTTTTCATCTACTGAGTCGGACGGAACCGAGCCGCTGTTGTTCTGCAGAGCCCTTGTAAGTAAAAATGTAGTAGCTACAAATAAGTATGTTGTTGAAATTAAGGGTTTAAGTGTTTTTAGGGGACTGATTTGTGAGCTGCATCGCTGCAGGGTAGTCTGCAGAAACGACCCGAGTCTGAATAGAAAGGAGTCGGAGCGGAACGAGAGCCGCTGCTGTTCTGCAGAGCTAGTATGTAATATTTAGTAACTACATATACAGTACTGTACATATGTTGTTAAAATGACGTGGGTTTAAGAGTTTAGAACATTGCAAGAGTGTGAGAAGGGTTTCCAAAGCTTTAATATAAAGTTTACTGTGTTTGAACTTGAACTTGGACTACTGTATTCCTACTACGCAGTTTTTCACTTATCGCGCCGGCAGGGTACAGAACCCCCGTGATAAACGAGGGACTACTGTTTTTTTCAGTCTGAAAGAAAATGTGTTTTCCAATTTCCCATGTGGCCCTTTGCTTGCTTTAAATAACTTTATATGGCCCTCTGGATACAAAGTGTTGCCCTCTCTTGGTCTAAACTGGTAAAAATTGTGCAAGGTGTTTGTTTAAAACTTTTCCGTTAGAAATTTGGAGTCAACTTTGTGTGTCGGTTGGCAAAATATTTCATAAATTACTGGAAACATTTTAATGAAGCTTTCAGGAAATAAGCAGTGAATGCTCCTCCACATCTGATTGTAGTTTGTTTCAAGATGGCTGCCTCAGCCAACAACAGCAAAATAGTTAACATCTCACAATCGCTCAAAATATGCCCCGTTTTGTTTCTTCTACGTTCTTCTACGTTTTGGTTTTGAACGACCTTTTGTCACACCGAGGGAGACGTTTTGTTTGTTACTCATATACTGAGTTTCATGATGGCAGCTTTGATTTACAAGGAAAAAATCTGCAAGATATTTACTCTCCTGTTGTGAAACTTTAAATCAGTCTTTTGTACAGGCGGTAACATTTTCCAACTGGTCATTGTTTAATAAATGTTAGTGTTCGAAAATGGGGAACACTTGTATTCTCCATTACAAGTGTGAGGATCTGGAGTGAATATTGTTTTATTACCTGTCAAGCACAAGAATGAATGTCAAGTTCAATAAATGGTGTTTTTCTTCTTTATGTCATCTGTATAATGTGCATTCATCAGTGAGATGGTTTGTCAGTGGCTCAACTGTAAATACATTTCTGCTGCTCAGTAAACCAGCAGCACCATCAAATCCTGGCGCTGAACATTGCAGCACCATTACAGCCATAAGGAGCTGAACTGGCTGCATCATTGTATAGTTGTGTTATACGGGAGACGACCTCAGAATGAATTAGTTTTGCAGCACATCTTTTACACTTGATGCACAGAGAACACAGAGGGACATTTTTATGGTTTTATAGAAATTCAAAGTGGAAAATTTGGAGCAAAGCATCATTAACAGACTGCAGTGGTATAATATGTTGACAAGCTTATTTATGTTTTTGATCATTATTCATCAATTTTATGAATCATTATTAATTATGAATTCATCATCCATGGAACAAATGTCCATCCATCTGTTTTAGCTTGTAGCTTTGAGAAAAAAATACATTTGATGTCATCTCCACCCCAGCATGTGCAGAAATTCACTTGGACCCATAATACCGATTAAAAGTCTAGAATTCCCTGAAAGAATGCACGTTACTTTTTAACGTTCATATCAAGGTTTTTAGACCAAGATCACCAAATGACAAAGTTGTAGCTTATTTGATCAGTTCTTGAAAATAACGTCATGGTGTCATTTACTTTATCGTGAAACGCGACTCTAAAAAAGTTTCTGTTTTTGAATAAGCCACGTTTATATCTTTACATTAAAAAATAGTTATCTGAAGAGTGTTTTTCTTTAAATGTTAATAAAAAAACTGTGAGTGGAAAAATAAATATTGATACTGATATTTTTGGTTTATTGTTGTTTCAAGATAACTTTTTAAAATAAAAGTACAAATAAACAAAGAACTTTCATCTAATACATTTTGATTTTGTTGACTGTAAATCAATATTATGTTCATGTTTTGCTTGGAACAAACTAAAACACTAAAAAAATGAAATGCAGTAGTCCTTCGCTATTTCGCGGTTCGTTTATCGCCAACTCGCTCTATCGCGGTTTTTCAAAATAAAATTGGACATGACACGCGATTGGCATTAAAAAAAAAAAAAGAAAATTATTTAGCTCCTCCTTTGTGCAACCCATAATGCAGGATAAACTTCCTGCTGCAGCTGATCAGCTGTTCCTTGTGCAGAGTAGAGAAGTGGGCGTGGTCAAGAACGCTTGCAGGCGCGAGTAGAAGGCGCGTCCTGTTCCCGATTAGAAAGAAAAATATAAACGAGGGCAGAAGAGCTGCGGTGGCTGTGGACAAACTTTACATCAATGGTCAGCTGTTTAGAGATCCAGAGGTTACTCCCTGGCTCTATTAATAATATAAATAAGGTAAGTATGATCTTCAGTTGCTAATTTTACTTAAAATGTATTAGCAAGCATATATATTCATATTACTTACCAGATATTTATGTAATTTTTCAGCACAGCTCGGTTGGTGGGTTACACAGATGGTGGTGGTACACGGTGGCATGACACTTAATGTGGTAAGGGGGTTCTTTTTTTATTTTTTCTTCTTTTATCTTTATGTGTTTATTGTGTTTATTATCATCTCACTTTATTTTTTTGTCTCTATTTTTCTGACTCAATAATTATTAGCACACAGGCACAAAGGCTTACATATATCCATATACATACATACAAATACCTCATAAAGGAATACATCCATGATTTACCTTCAAAAACAGCACTTAGTTTATCTATAAATCATAAATAATCAATCATTAAGGATTATGTTATTGTCTGGGTGTTTTACTATTTTTGATATTTGTGATAATGGGTGTGGTTTAATTATATTTTCACAAGCACAAATATGGGCATCTTAAGGTTTGTCACATGGAATATTAATGGAGCCGGTAGCCAACATAAAAAAAATAGAATCTTTAGCCAGATTAAAAGATTAAAGGCAGATGTTGTATTACTCCAAGAGATTCATAAATTACCGTCAACTGTGGATGAGCTAAAATCTCCTGAGTTTCCTCATGTATTCTCAGCCTGCTATAACTCAAGACAGAGAGGAGTAGCAATATTAATACATAAAAATGTGAACTTCACAATATTAGACACAGTTATAGACCCGCAAGGTAGATATATAATATTAAAATTATCCATACTCAGTCAAAAATATTGTATTGTTAGCTTATATGGGCCAAATGTGGACGATGCTGCTTTTTTTCATGATCTCTTCTCTACTCTATCAAATCACATGGATTGCTCGCTGGTACTGGGAGGTGATCTTAACTTTGGTCTAGATAACAAAATAGACAGGCTGAATGCAGTAGGAGCTCAACGCAGTTGGCAATCCATAAATGTAGTTAAACAGTACATGAGTGATTATGGACTCTGCGATGCATGGCGGTCTCTTCACCCTAATAGTAAAGAGTATTCTTTCTTTTCACATGTGCATCACTCTTACTCTCGTTTGGATTATTTTATAATCAGCAACTCATTGCTGACCAACATTTCAGACACTAAGATACACCCTATTGCTGTCAGTGATCATGCACCAGTTACTTTAAATTTAGATAATAAGAAAGAAATCCCAAAAAGTATAAACTGGAGATTAAATACCTCACTGCTTATGGATGAAAAATTTATACAATACTTTAAAAATGAATGGACATTGTATTTAGAGTTTAATGACTTGCCAGGTACATCAGCGTGTACACTCTGGGAGGCTGGGAAAACAGTTATGAGAGGGAAAATAATATCCTACGCAACAAACAAAAAGAAAAAAGAAAATAAACGTATTGAGGATTTAGAGAAATCTATCAAATTATTAGAAAGTTTACAAGGAGAGGAAACACAGACAAAACTACGCAAGATAAAATTAGAACTAAATGAATGTATTGACAAAAAAAACAAATTCTTAGTACAAAGACTTCGCTTGGAACATTTTGAACACAGTAATAAATCCGGTAGCTTTTTAGCTAATCAACTCAAATTAAATAAAGAAAAAACGTCTATATATGGTATTAAAGACACAAATGGTAACATAACTTATGACGAGGAAAAAGTAAATAGTGTTTTTAGAGATTTCTATAAAACTCTATATACTCCACAAATAAACCCAACAGATGAAGATATTAATCAATTCTTGGAGAGAGTAATACTTCCAAAACTAGACAGTAGTCAATCTTCAGAACTAGACTCACCATTAACATCAGATGAGCTCCGTGAAGCCATTAAAAACATGCCTAATAAGAAATCTCCAGGCCCAGATGGATATCCAGCAGAATTTTATAAAGAGTTCTGGAACATCCTGGAACCAATATTTCACAGAATGCTACATGAGTCAGAAGAAAATGGCAGGTTTCCAACACATATGAACTCAGCCAACATTAGTCTACTATTAAAACCAGGCAAAGACCCAGTACTACCTACCAGTTATCGCCCCATCTCTCTTATTAATGTAGATGTTAAAATAATTAGTAAAGTCCTCTCTAAAAGATTAGAGAAAATAATTCCTCTCATTATTCATCCTGACCAAACTGGATTCATAAAAGGAAGACACTCGACCACAAATACACGCAGATTATATAATTTAATAGAGTATTCATATAGTAAAAATATTGAAACGGCTATTTTGTCTTTGGACGCAGAAAAAGCATTTGATAGGGTAAACTGGAAATTTTTATTTTCTACATTGAGTAAATTTGGTTTTGGGGACCATTTCATTAATTGGTTAAAAATATTATATAACTCACCAAGAGCATGTGTAAGGACAAATAATCAAATATCTTCAAGCTTCTGTTTAGAGAGGGGGACCAGGCAGGGATGTCCACTTTCACCTGCACTATTTGCTATTTTTATTGAACCTTTAGCAGCAGCAATAAGACAAACTGCTGATATTAAAGGTATACTGTGTAGAAATATAGAACATAAAATTAGTCTTTATGCTGACGATGTCTTACTTTTTCTTCAGAACACAGAAAAGTCAATATCTAATCTTATCGAATTAATAAACTCATTCTCAAAAGTTTCTGATTATTCTATAAATTGGTCAAAATCCACAGCTCTTCCAATAAACTGCGTGTTTAATACTTCTCTCAATGAACGACTACAATCAGGTAACATTACATACTTGGGCATTAATATTTCTCCTAGATTAGAAGACTTAATAAAATTGAATCATATCCCAATTTTAAAGAACATTGAAGATGATCTTACTAGATGGAAATCTCTGCCCATATCACTTATGGGAAGAGTTGCCTCAGTAAAAATGATGGTCCTGCCGAAAATAAACTATTTATTCTCAATGATTCCAAATAAACCTTCAACTGAATGGTTTAAGTCACTGGACTCTTTGATATCTAAATTCCTTTGGAAAAACAAAACTCCACGTATTAGCTTAAAAGCATTACAGAAATCTAAAGATACCGGAGGGTTAGAACTTCCCAACTTCTATCACTACTATTTAGCCAATAGGTTACAATATATCTCAAAGTGGTTAAATCCAAATACATTAGATGAAACTTGGATAGACATAGAACAAACTTTATGCAATAATATTAAGATTTCAGATCTACCGTTTATTAGCACAAATATAAAAAGACATGTTTGCTTTAAAAGCATCAGTATTAGCTCTTCTCTGACAGCATGGTGGGAGTATTTGAAAATGACAAAATCTTCACTACTCCCCTGTAGACATACACCCATCTGGAACAATCCTGACATCCTACAAGAAAATAATATGTTAAATTTCCCAGGTTGGAGAGTCAAGGGAATTGAACGTCTGGAACACATATATGAAGGTGTAGACTTTATTCCATTTAATAATTTAATAATACAATTTGACATTGAAAATAAATACTTCTTACAATATCAACAAATTAAGTCTATCATAAAAAAGAAATTTAAGCTTAATAAAACTTTGTTAGAAACACCAATATGTGTGTTAGAGTTCCTTAATCTTAAATCCCCCAAATTATTATCTAAAATATACAAGAAATTGTCTAGAATCAATGACTCCATAATGTTACCTGTTGCAAAATGGGAGTCAGATTTATCAATCAATTTTGACCAAAACACCTGGTCTCAAATATGTTTAAGAACATTTAAAATGACTAGAATCTCCAACTTACAATTAATACAGTATAAAGTTCTTTATAGAGTACATTATACAGGTCAGCGAATGTTTCGGATGGGATTTACATCATCTAACAACTGCTCACAGTGCACAGGCAATATTCCTGATGATTATATCCATGCACTCTGGTTCTGCCCACCCGTTCAGAGGTTCTGGGTCCAGGTTTGTGAAGACTTGTCTAAATGTCTGAAATGTAATATTCCACTCTCTCCGTCTGTTTGCTTATTGGCTATCTTGGAAGATGTTACCCTGGAAAAAAATACATGTCGCATGATTTTCACTGCCTTATGCATCGCAAAGAAAACCATACTCCTGAATTGGAAAAATAAAAATAATCTTAGTATTAATCAGTATAAAAATCTGCTGTTAGATCATATTAGTCTTGAAACAGCATCTGCCGACACATTGGATCAATCTCTGTGGGCTCCTTTGATCGGCTCCGTTACATAGTGAGGGTGGGTAGTCTGGGATCTGACCTTGTGGGGCCTTGGGGTTGATGTGGAGGTGGGTGTATGGGTTTGGGGCCCCGGGGGGGTTGCCGGGGGCTGGGCTCTTGGGGGTACCTGGGCAGGGGGGCACTGCTTTCCCTCTGGGGAGGGCCTGGGTGGTTCTGGGGGATGTCTGCTGGTGGCTGCATGCAGGCCCTCAGGTGGTCTATGGCGGCGGTCGTGGGTCACCGATCTGGTAGCCCGGCTGTGCTGATGTGGGTTCGGGGTGGGCGCGGGGGCTTGGGGTTCTGGGGGCTTGTCGCCCCCGGGCTTGGGCCTGTGGGGTTCAGGGATCTTGGGCTCTGGCGGGCGGGTTGCCGGGCTCTGGGCCGGCTTGCGTTCTGGTGCCCGGTTCTGGGCGGGGGCCTTCGGCTCGCTGGTGGGTTGTGGGTCATGGGCTGGGGGGTTGGGTGTTTGGGGGCGTGACCAGTAGCCCCTAGGAGGGGGTAGTTTGACCCAGCCTAGGTGTCTAGTGTGCTATGTGTTTTGAGAGATGTCCGAATGAGGGGTGGGTGTAGTATTTCTTCTGGAGTGGGGATGGGGTGGATGTCCTTGGGGGCGGCCCGGGAC
>NC_056502.1:7063488-7065383 GCF_014905685.2 Nematolebias whitei | reverse complement strand
TTATTTCTCCCCATCCCTCACCATGCACCTCCACCCTCTTCATTTCAATTCCATACATTTAGGGTTGTTTGGGCTCGGGTGTGCTGCAACAATTTTACATCTTTGTTGACCATAGCCACCTGGGACTCAATTTTATTGTACACCTTAGACATTCATTCATAACATCCTCATGACATTCATATATAGGAATTTGAGGTGGGCACATGGCTATGGGTGGTGGGATGACCTTACTCTCACCCCCTGTGCCTGTGCTCACTTACAACGGTTACATTTAGACACTAGGGTTTGGATAGAGTTGGGGTGGAGGGGAAACTGGCACCTTGCCAGCCTTTGCTCCTTCTTCTTTCCTTTTTAATGGCACTATACAACAACACACATCAACAGCACATCTAGGGGTGGGGGTGTATGTGTCGGGGTCTTATTTTTAGTTATTTATTTATTTTATTTTATTTTTTTCTCCTCTTCCTACCCACCTAGTTCCCTGACTGCCATTCCGGGGGTGGGGTCCGGGAGAAGGGCAGGCCGTCGGGTGTTGACCAGGACTATGTGGGGGTTCAGGGTCTGGGGGTTGCCATGGGCGGTGCTGGCGCTGTGCTCTGCCTGGGGTTGTTTGGACCCCCTGAGCTTGGCTCTTGGGTGCCATGGTTGGCCCGCTGGCCAGGGTGGCTGCCGGGGCCTGGCGGGCGGTCGGCTGGGGGTGCGTGCTTGGTTGTTGGCGGTGTGTGGGGGTGGTCGGTGGCGTGTCCTCTTCATGGTGGGGGGGTATCCTGTCGGCGGGGCATGGCCTGGGCCGGGTCTGGGGTATTGGCTCTTCTCCACTCAAGAATGAATGGGTTTACCTCCTGGGTTTGGGCATGGGCTGCCCCCTGTAGAGGGCGGGTACATGTCTTGGACCTGGGGGGTATAGAGTGTGTATCGGGAATAAGAATGAAATGTATCGTTATTGTATGTCTTTGAGTGAATGAATGTGAGATTGAGGTTGGGATAGTGTGATTGTGTATGTGTATGAATGGGTATTTGTTAGGCCGAGACTCGGACTGCCCCCTCTTTGATACAACTGGGGGTGCTTGGCATCGCGCCCCTGTCGCGCGGCCCCCTGGTGGGGTGTGCCCTTGCCTGCCGGCGCGCTTGGGGCCCTTGGTATCGGGGGCTGGGCGCTTGGGCGTGTGTCGGCTCGGCCTGGTGTCTGCCTGGTGGGGCTCGGGTCCTCTGGCCCTGTCAGGCCTTGGCCTGGGTGGTGTGAGTCCTCGGTGCCCGGGCCTCGGTGCCTGGACCTGGACCTACATCGGTGTGGCGGGTGCCGACGGAGGCCTATGAGTTTGTCGCTGTTGGCCCCGGGGGGTCACTGTATGTGGTTGCTGGTGGGGATCTTCCGGTTCTCCCCTGTGGTCCCTTCTGGGGGGTGGGTGGGTGGTTCGCCCTGTGTGGGTGGCTCTGGGGGCTCCGCGGTCGGGGTCCCTCCTGGGGTCTTGGGCTCTGGTCCCCACTTTTTCGTCTGCCTCTGGTCTTGGGGGTCGGGTCTCTGCTGCTTCACAATTACTAATAAATGTTCTATTAGAGAAGCCTTATACACTTATGCATGCTCACAACCACACACAAATAGAAGCAGGGATGTTTATGTAGGCTTTATATGTAGATATATAGATATGTATGTGAGTGTATATTCATGTGTATGTATGTATGTATGTATGTATATAGGCGTAGGTATGGGTATATATATTTATTGAAACTTACTGCAAAGCCATGAATATTTTAAGTTCTTTATACATATGTATTTTGTTGCTGTGTTTTGTCATGTTCTTTGCAGGTGAACAGACAGTGGCCGGGTGTTTTGAAGTGTGCTCTATTTGTATATATTTCTTATATTTTGGAGTCTTACTTTGTCTTTTCTTTTT
>NC_056502.1:7037146-7063388 GCF_014905685.2 Nematolebias whitei | reverse complement strand
AAAAAAAAGAACGCTTGCAGGCGACAAAGAGCAGAGGAGGCAGGGAGCTGAAATCATGACAGTCTGTGCTCTTTTAGAGAGTTTAGAAACATTGTTTAGCATTTGCAAGAGTGTGGGAAGAGTTTCAAACTCCTTTATTTATTTATATATAAACTGTTACTTGTACTACCATTCCTACTTTGCATTTTTTCACTTATCACGGGTCTGCAGAGTACGAATCCCCCACGATAAATGAGGGTCTACTGTATTTAAAAAAATAATAATAAGTTGAATAAAAAGTATATTTTAATTTTTAAACAATAAGTTTTAAACTATGTGAATTTAAAACTAATATAAATTATTCAAAACCAATGCATATTGTGATGGAAAACTTGTTTAATGATATTGTGCAACTGTCCACAGATTGAATTCTTATTTAAACAATGATAAATAATCAAAATCACGTAATGCAAATCCATACCAAAAATTGGGGCTGTACTTTTTGCGACTGCAACTAACATGCATATTTATTTAATTTTATCTAAAGTAAAATCTTTTTAACACTGACATCGTGACAGAAGTAAAACCTGATTTTTATGTATTTTAAATAAACAGATCATTTGGAAACTAACATTACACTTTTTATTTTAAACCAAATTCATCACCATTAAGAACTAAAATAGTTGCATGATGTGCAAATGTAAAAATAAAAAAAAAGCTTAGATGAGAGAGAAAGAGAAATGCTGAACTTAATTATAAACTTGAACAAAAGTATCACTGATACTTCATGATATTTCCAGGACTCTCACTTTGAACTTAAAAAAGTATCAACAGCTCTTAGGAAAAGAAAAGCCCTTCTGAATTTCTTGGATCTTTTTTTTAATTTTTTTTACTTTGCTTAACCTTTCAAATTTAGTCATGAAGCGATATTCCTCGCCTCTCGTTCAGTCCCCGGGTAACGTAGTTCAAAATGAAAGGCAGGAATAAAATCAAAGTGTAAAAGTACTGCTTGAGAAAAACAGGTTAGGAAGTGAAGAGAACGGGTACAATTTTATGTCATTTTTTACTTCTGAGATCTGAAAATTAATCTTAAGAAGCGAGACTTCGCTAAAGGCTGACGCAACTTTTAGTAAGTCAGCAAAAGTTGATTAGCTGTTTTTGTAATTTTCAACTATTTCAACAACTATTCAGCAAAAATAAATACAGTATATTCTACTTTGAACAGTTTCTGCTGGAAATGTATCAAACAAGCTGAGTCATAAAGTAACGAATTAATGCTCTGAGGGGTGTTTTATGAACGTTCTCTCCGAGTCGTCTTCACACTTTCTGTGAGTAATGTTGGATTTATAACACTTGAGAGTTGCACTTGTATCAGTTTCAAGGCAAAGCTGTTAGGATGACCTAACTTCTGATGAAACAGCTCTGCTGTGCAAAAAGCTTTGGTTGTGTGAGTATTCTTGGATATCGTGGATGGATACTTGCATCCAGCACATTGTACAGCCTGTCCGGTCCAGAGAAGGATGCCATGAGGCAGCGCTGCACATTAAAAACATCCTGGCAGCAGGTATAATCCACCTCTCCACTTCTCCAGATGGTTTCTTTTTTGTGGAGAACAAAACACCGACATTCTGTTTAGATTACAAGGGTTTAGATCTTATTACCATAAGGAACAAACATCCCTTGCCTCCAATTGACAAACAGATTTTGAACAGAACTTTCTGCAATAATCTTCACAAAATGATCTTTGTAATGCTTTTTCACCTGGTACGGATCAATACGAGAGATGAATGGACAACTGTTTTTAAGAACGCTCTGGCACATGATGAGTACTTGTACCATTTGGACCAACTAACTCTTGCCAGCGCCACTTCCGGTCCGTCACAATAAAAGCCCTTTGTTGGTTTTCTGCTCGGTAATCTGAACATTGACTCAGTACTGCTTAAATTTTGACAGGTTGTTCATCTACAACTTTTTACATTTAAAATTGCTGCAATGGCAAAGCAAATAAAAATTGCTAAAACTCCGATAAATGTCTGGATATTATGCAAAGCTTTGGTGTTGTAGTAGCTGCCAGTCATAGCACATACTGTATTGTACCTGCTAACAAAGATGAGAGATCTTGCAAGGTATTGCAATAAAACATGGTTGTTTGACTTGTTTGTCTCTATGTCCTTGTGATGGACCTGTCCAGGGTGTACCCCGTCTCTCGTACAGTGATGGATGGACATGGACACTTTGACCCCTGCAACCCAAAATGAAAAAGTGGGTAAAAAGGATGGATGGATAAGGTTTGATTAAAATGGCTACAGCTCCTTCATTTGTCAACATACAGCATTATCTTTGTCTTGAACTCTGGCCTGAAAGGCAGCAGCTGACACGTTATCCTTTGAGGAACGTTAATTTTAAATTTATATTGCGTTCACAACCGATTCTCATAAATTAATGAGAAACAAACGCAGCTCCTTCAATGCACAGCAAAGCAACTCGTGTCGATGCAACCTCAGTGCCACTTCTCAAACCAGTCGGAGACAATTTTTCAAAGTAAACCTTGAGTGATCTCATGTTTTTTTTTTTACTTTTGAATGTGTCAGAAATGAGAAAAACACAGAACATGGTGTCAGATGAATTCTCTCTTGGATCTTTGCAGCTGCTAAGTTCCAGCTGAACAACTTCTTGCTGCATATTTGATGTTTCAACTGATTCCTGCTCTAAATGATGATAGGGCTTACTGTACCTTAAACATTTATTCATAGTAAATTCACAATCTACTAGTTCTTTTCAGGTATTTGGTTCTTAACTCTGCTTGAGTCATTTATTGGGACAGTGCTGACGGTTTTGAGCTGAAATGAAGGATGCAACGCAGTAGACTATCAAGTCTACTGAATATTCTGTGATAATGGAGGAGTGCATGAAACTACTGATTAATGTACTGAGAAGAAACAGAAAAACTTTTACTTGATCCATCAACCTTAATAGAAACAATTTTAATGAAAAAAAGCTTCCGTTATTCCCAGTAGACCCGAGAACAGAGGCCACAACAACAACAAAAATTAACTGTGTGAAACAAATTAGGTCAAATTTTATTAGCTCGTGATCACAAGTAATTATAAGTAATTTGTCCTGGGAGCTCGATGGTCCCTGCAGGATAAAAGACAGCATATTATTTTTCCAAAATTAATTTAAACAGAAACTCCCTAAAACCACTTTTATGTGTATAAACAGGAAACGCCTCAGTGGGTGTCACTTTTTGAAAAAGACAAAATAGAAACAAGTGTGTTGATTAAAAAGGGAGCATCGTATAAATTACTACGCATCATCAGAATGGCTGAACTGAAGTTTACAAGTGGATTTAGAAGTCGTGCAACTACACATAAATCAGAACTGAAGGCAAACAATCTTCTCTCCATTGGACAAAATATTTAGAGTGAAAGTTACAGAATATGTTGCATCACAAAACAGGAGGCAGCCCTGGCAGAACGCAGCCTACCGTATTTTCCATCGTACACATCGCACCGCTCTATAAGTTGCATCAGTCCATATTTGTCTAATAAAGTGGAAAAATCCATAAATATGTCGCTTCGCCGAATACGTCACATCTATCATGCGTCACCGCTGATGCGTCACGTGTGTTTCGTGTCACCGCTGACAACACGGAAATGTGGGCCGGTGTTGTGCCAAAAATCAATTGGCTGCCAAATGGCGGCCGCGGGAGTGTGCACGGGAGTACTTTAACAATAATTTAACAAGAATAGCACTTAAAAACAATTATTTGTTTGCTCGAAATTATAGTAAAGGTGTGTCTCAGTTGAACTTTTACTTAATAAATGCACTTTAATGGTCAAATTAGCTGCATTTCGCGGGGGCGGTGCAGCAAAATTAATCTGGTTTGACGGTTGCTCCAAGCAGCAAGCCAAACGAAGGTGGAACACTTTGGCAAGCTTACTGTGTCATTAATAGCTGGTGAAGATTCTCAGTCATCCAGGATATGGTATATTCAATAAAGTTCAATAGAAAAATAATAAAGTAAGTATAAAGTAAAGTATAATAAATAGTCCAGTTGTTTTTGGCTTGAATTTTTTTGAATTTGTCATTATAGCCACTTTTTCCATTACATGATACAACGGCATGCCATACAGCTACTACTACTACTCTGCCGCCATCTAGTGGCTGAAAATGATACTGTTAATTTTTTTTTCAGTCTGAATGAATGAAAACGGTCATACCTCAGTCAAAAATTGGTTTATAAATATGGGAAAAATCCATAAATACGTCGCTTTGGCCTATAAGTCACAGGGCATACAAATTATGCAAAAAAATGCAACTTATACAGTGAAAAATACAGTACTCGTGGGTCAAGCTGGACTCTGGAGAATCCAGACACAGCTATTTATTTGGTTATACGTCAACTGGACCGGCCTTGAAAGTGACCCTGGAATCATGTATTTGTTCCGTTTTCTCTTCATCCTGGTTTCTAAATTTTTGAGTCAAAACACTTTGTTTTTCCTTTACAGCAAAACGGTAAACGGCAGATTAAAGAATGTCTGAACAATAAAAAGATTCAGGCGCAAGGTAACTGGAATTGTTGATGTGTGAACACTGAGAGCTGACTTCCTTAGCTCGGGTCTACTCCAGGGCTCTGTGCTGCTCTGACAACCAAATCTCGGCACATAACTGAGGCTGCGCTCCGTCAGCAGGGATGAACAGGTGGCTGTTATGCCCAACTTTATTAAAAAGAATGTTAGTATTGTTCAAACATTAGTGCTCTGGCTTTGGCTAAAAGCTGGACAAAAGGGAGGGAAATTAAAACGAGCAAGAGCCAAAGGCAGGATGATTCTCCCGTCTGTAGCAGGGTCACTCAAACTCATGATTAAAAGCACTTCTAAACTCCGTGTGACTGGAATGCTGATGTGAAGCTCTGCAGATTGACAACGTGAAGCTCGTGATCTTTCAGTCTGCTCTGTTTGAAGATGAGCCTGTTAAGTGGAAATTATGTTTTAACTTTTTTCCTCGTGTGAAAGTTCAGTCCTCCCACATGACTTGCGTTTTCATCTTTTGAGTGACACAAGTGTCTGTGTGAGATTCCTGATCAGATAAAACGACTGAGTGGTGAAAAACATTGGATTTTTTTTTTTTTCTGTTGCCTAGAAGAGCCTCACAGTGTGAGACGGACAGCTGCATTGTTTTTGCAAAGGCCAGCGGGTCATTATCTTGTTCTCAGGTTGTCTTTGAAGATTCTCCAGTTATCAGTGACGTGCTCATTCAAGCACACATGCAGAATACACACAAAAACAATCCAACTTGCATGCATGTTAGCTTTCAGATCCAGGCCTCCCTTGTAAAAGAGAGCTGTGATCTCTATGGGATATGCCTGATTAAATTAAAGTTAATTTTACTACAATAAATGGAACATTGACCAACATATTTGATGGCACTCGACAAAATGTAATGTTTGTTACTGGTTTCTTAATTGGTGACTGTACGTTTTTATGATGTAAAGCACTTTGAATTGCATTGTTGCTGAAATGTGCTATACAAATAAACTTGCTTGATTGATTAATAATAATGTCACATTTTGTACATTGAGTCTATTGTTTTGTAACCAGACATATTAATAATATCCATAATCCTGGCGCAGTCTTAGGTGTCACTGAGCCCTGAGAAAATTGCATCAAACCAAGTATTACAATGATCTGTCACATTTTAAATTTGTTTAGTGGGTTGCATTGAATCATAAGTGCAAGAAACAGAGCCCAAACCCAGAACCCACATTTTTTATTTTAATGAACTCATTGGTGTGTCGGACTGAAGTTCCGGCCTGCGGGCCACCAGTTGAATAGCCCTGGTTTACAGCTTTGCTCACATTGTCCCATTTGCTCCTTGTGCACTCGGTGCTACCAAAGGACAGCGTGCCAAACAAAATGTTTTACATGATTTTTATCATGTTTTTCCACATGATGTGAAGAGTGAGCAATAAAATAAATTGAATCAAATCCATGAAAGTATTAAAAAAAGTACATAACCATGATTTTACCCAACATAAAAAGATGCAAGAAGAACCTATATACGAACAGCAGCTTTTACCTTTTGATTTTAGGCATGATCAGCTCACCGCCATCCTTCTGAACAACTTATTTGTGACGTCTACATATTCTTGCTCACACAAGTAACACAGCAGTTTATGATCTGCCATTCAACTTTTCTCCCGCGAGCATTTTCTTTCTGTGAAGCAAAGGTCTAAGTCAAGGTGCCCTCTGCATGTGCATGTTGGGATACTGAGATTGACCCTGGATGCTATTTGATTATATCCAGCAATATCAAAAGTTGAACTTCAAAGGAGAATGGTTTCTCTTTTACAATTTGAACCAGTGGAATATCTGAAAAAAATGCATATAAAGATAATTTCTATTGGCTAAATTATCTTTTCACTTGTGCAAAAGCTCCAAGAAAAGGATGAAGACAAAGAAGTTGTCTGAGAAATGTCACCATTTTGACATCTGCAGCTCTCTCACTTTTCTCCACTGCTGCACAAGAGCTTCACATTTCAAATGCCAGCAGGCACGCAGGAGCTGCAGGGGGAGATGGTGGTGAGGGGATAGTGTGGGAGGGCTGATTCGATCAAGCGGCAGGCAGCAAGAGTTCGCCCCCCTCAGTTCTCACCATCCATCTCTCATCCACAGAGCGAGAGGATAAAAGTGACAGAGTGCAATCACTGTCTCTTATCTGCCAATGAGGAGAATGGGTAGGGATGAGATTGAGTGACCAGCCGACTGTGGCGTGTCGGTCATATCAGCCTTATTGAATTATGACTCGGCAGGATGTGGGATGTCATGAGCAGTGCGGCGCGGATTCGGTACGAGTCGACAAGACAGAAAAGCAGCTGAAAAGAAACCTGTCTGTATGTAAAGTCCGTCTTTTATTGGGTAATGAGATTTGAAAAGATATGATTTGGCTGTGATGAAAAGATGAGCTACAGAAGATTTGAGGTCATGTAAAACATTCTGGAGTAGCAGTGGTGAAATAGGGAAGGTCCACAGCTCAAAAATCAGAGGCAGTGACCGTTGGATATTTTTTCTCAAAGCATGATTGAGCAGGTGACAAAATGATAAAGACCTGATTAGTCCTTGTGACTAACAAAATACAATCTATTACAGACATGAAAAAATGGTTTTGGATGAGTTCCTTGGCTCTTTTTCTACCATCCACACTATCTGGGGTTGCATTCCATCTTGCGTCCACATCCTGGGAGGTTGACTATTGTCCCATGATCTTTGAACCTCTTTAATAGTACTGGCAGTTGTGGCGACAGGAACATGAAGCTGCTCAGAGATGGTCTTGTAGCGTTCATCTTCATCTTGCATAGCTATAATCATTTTTCAGAGCTCTTCAGACAGCTCTCACCTTTTTGATTTATCTGCTCCATGTTCAGTACGGTGCACACGATGACACCTTTGCTTTCTTTAAATTATCTGAAGAGCAGATAAAAACTTTGAAGTGTGGGAGTTCAGTTCTCTCAGCTTCCTGAAGTCCCAAGATGGCACCAAAAAGCCACGCCTGTGGACCATCTCCTTGATGGGCTGCAGGAGTACAAAAGGCTGCAGAAGACCTCCAGTCGCCGCTGGAGCATTACCTGCCTATCGGTAGTTGTGTTTCTGGCCACTTTGCATCATCTGATAATGGATCATCTTGTGCTCTTACATGTTTTCAGCATTAACTGCTGCCTTTCTTTTCCTGGACTCTCGCTATGACCTCGAGATGACCTCGAGCTCCCTTGTGACTTCCTTGTCTCCTCCTCAGACATCTTCCTTTGCTCACTGGAACCATTGAACCACCTTCTCCTTCAACAATCCACAAATCCTTCTGGTTCAAACACTGTTAACACTTGGTCTTGAAGTCTGTTCTCTTCAGTCCATATTCTCTGGGTATTCCATTAAACGTTACATGAAGGCACCAGTGATACCAAGAAAGGTCAAACACTTAGTTTGAAACATGATGGAAATGCACATTTTATTTGTTTCTTTAAGAGCATCAAAAATATGTCCATATATTTTAGCATATTTTAATAAATACCATTTATTTCTCAATTTTTTAAACTTTATTATATACTAAAGACATGAAGCTTTATATTAGACTGTTGCTTTTAACTGGATCACTTTTCACAAGAAATGAAGGATGGAGTCAATAAGCCGTCACCTTTGTGCCTCAGCTCTAATCATGTTTTTATACATCTGAGAAAACGTAATTAATATTTACGTCTTTCACTTATGATTTGAGTAAACATGAGACAGAAAATTTGCAAATTGCACTGTGCACACAAGTAAAATTAGAAAAAAAAATGTCTACAAATGGGTTGTAAATCTACCGGAAAGCTCAGATATATCCATGGATATACAATAGTTCTTCCTTTTCTTACTGCAGCTGCTTCTGTTGGGGTCACTACAGTGGATAATCTGTTTCCATCACTTCATGCTCATTGCATCTCCTAACCTGTGTGTCCTCCCTTTCCACATCTATAAATCTTGCCCTATTCTTCCTGCCTGGCAGCTCCATCTTCTCCCAATACACCCAAAGTCTTGGTTTGTACTCTCTGCTCTGTCCCTGTGATTTACTCATTCCTAACCCTGTCCATCCTGATCTCTCCTAAAGTAAATCTTAGTATCTTTGACTCAACTGCCTCCAATTGTTTTTCCTGTCTTTTTATCAGTGGCCTTGTCTCTAACATTACTACCCTCACGATCATGTTGTAAACATTCCCTTTCACTCAAACAGGCGTCTTTTTATTTGGAGAAACTCTGGCATTTTTCTCAACCCAGTCCATCCTTCTCGTGATTTGTTTTTATTTCTTTTAGCATCAATGAAACTGACATCAAGTATTTAAACTCAGTTTTCCTGCTTTCACATGCTCCTTCATCCACATTTTTTTCTTCTGTTAAAAGCACATGGTCCAATAAATGTTGACAAACCAAAGCTTGGTTATAGCTCATTGGTTTCATTAAAATAAATAAAAAAAAAAGCTGTATGAGCTAGCAGGTTTATTTAAAACCTTATTCCTTTCCAGTTCTTGATTTTTGAGCCTTGATAAAATAACAGATTAGTACAACAATGATAAAGAGTAACCTAGATTAAATAACGTGACATCCCTCTAGAAGCCTCTGAGCAAACTGTTTTATTGAACACATAAATTACTGTATCAGTCCGGCTCATCTTTGTCTTGTCAATGTTGTGAGGAACAACTGAAATCAATACAACAGGTTAAAAGAGTTTATATGTGTATTTTCACTTCATCGCCCATTGCAAAAATAAACCCTAGACTGCTGTTTGGGCCAAATTTGACCCATTTTGTCATTTGATATCACCAACAATACCCTAAATATCATCCTTTTACTATAAAAATTTGATGGTCCAAATACACAAAAAGGAATATATTTCTAAACACAGATATTACACATTTTGCATGGATTTGACTACTGTATATCAAAGAGATTTTAGATCTAGCAGTGTGGGTCAAGCCAAGGGAAAATGGCGGTTTTAGGGAAATTGTCTTTGTTTCTGCACAAACGCCTGCTAGAATTCAAAGTGTTATGAGAAACTCTTCAAAACAGTGGATGGGTAAAACCGCATAGGAGTGATCAAGTACTGTATATAACACACACAAGCGCGCACGCACCAGTGACCGGTTGATGATTCCATGCAGGGCCCACATAACAGGTTACTTCACTCAGTTAAAACATGTTTTATTTATTTATCCATCCATTATCTTTACCCACTTATTCCTTTTTCGGGTCACTGGGGTAACTAGTACCAACATCCAGCTATGCGAGAGGCAGGGGACATCTTGGACAGGTCTCCAGTCCATCACAAGGACACATAGAGAAAAACGAGACAACCATTCACACTCTCACTCTCACCTAGGGACAATTTAGAGTCACCAATCAGCCTAACATGCATGTTCTTGGTCTGTGGGAGGAATCCAGAGTACCTGGAGAAAACCCACGCATGCACAGAGAGAACATGCAAACTTCGTCCAGAAAGCTCCCTGGACCGGGATTTGATCTGGCGACCTTCTCGCCGAGAGGCAACAGCTCTATCTGCGCCACCGTGCTGCCTTTATTTATTTGTTTGTTTATTGCATAATAATAATAATAATAATAATAATAATAATAATAATAATAATGATGATGATGATGATAATGACAATAATAATAATAATAATAATAATAATGATGATGATGATAATGACAATAATAATAATAATAATAATAATGATAATGATAATGATGATGATATTAATAATAATAATAGGGCAGGATTTATCCACAGAGTTGATGTGGTCAGTAAAATGACACTTTTTTACGTGCATTCCTGTTGAGGATGCAGTAGAGGTGGTCAGTTTAAGTTTAAAATCAGACACCACTCTGAGCAGCAGGACCACGCTTTCCACAGAACAACTGTGTCAACTCTTGAAACTGTGCCTGCAGTCAACCTACTTCACAAATGGGGAGCATTATTATAGGCAGAAACATGGGTGTGCTATGGGGTCTCCAGTTTCTCCTATTGTTGCCAACCTGTACATGGAGGAGGTAGAAAAGAGAGCCTTGACGTCCTTTTCAGGGACACCACCAAGTCATTGGTTCAGGTATGTTGACGACACCTGGGTTAAAATTAAATCTCAGGAAGTCCAACATTTTACTGACCACAGACCAGTATTTGCAGTTTGACTCCCATCACCCATTGGAGCACAAGTTAGGAGTCATCAGGACTCTGTACCATAGAGTGTACCACAAATGGTCAGGAATATCATGGTCAGGTAGAATATTCATAAATAACTTTGTAGTTTTCAGATTCAGAGTAGTCACTAAATATGAGGGAATCATTTTAAACAAACAGTTTTGTGACTGAATGTGACTCTGATCCACTATAACAGAAGATGTGTTCATTGACTCACTACAAAGTGTTTGCTGCAAAACCAGAGTTAGAGATATTCTACCATTGAGACATTTAATAAATAAATGCAGCAGTTATCATTTGTCATATCTGTGCCACATTAATAATCTCTAGCAGGATATCCCAGGATACACACCTTAAAGACGACATAGCATGGTTTTGCTGGTTTTGGTTGAAAAGAAGGTACAATTAATAGCCGTCTCTTCTACACTGATGTAAAATTTTATGACTCAAATGTGTGTGCACCTGTTATACTTTCTGGTATTCATTAACACAAGCAGGGCCTGCAGCTGTAACAATACAGTGCACTGAGCAGGAAATATCCTTGGTCATGAAAAGCCTTTAAATGAGCCCGAACAAAACCAAAGTTTCTTCAGAGACTTACAATCAATCCATATAATTGCTACTTGAACGGCTGCAACAGCCGATGGGCTAATTAGTGTTGTTTTAAGTATTTTTACACTACCGTATTTTTCGGACTATAAGGCGCAACCGGGTATAAGGCACAATATCAATGAACAAGTCTGTTTTTATTTTATTTTTATTTTTTATTTTATTTATGCATTCATTTAAAAGAAACAAAACAACTTCATCAAAAAGTTTAAAAAAAAACATTGAATGAAAAGGGTGCAGAAAGAAGAAAATATGATATTTGCCCTTTATTTTATATATATATCTATATATATATATATAACATAAACAACAACTCAGGCTTGAACAGTCCCCGAAGCAAAAACAAATAACATCAGACATTCTTCACATGGCATCATTCTTTCCAACAACAATTTTTAAACATATAAATTGTTTTAGAAAATTTTATGGCAATATCAAGGCAATTTCACAATCCTATAGTTTTCATACATAAGGTGCACTGGATTATAAGGCTCATTAAGTGAAACAAGTTCATTTTGACAGATTTTTGAGCACCGTGTACCACATAAAGTCTGTTTGAGGTCAGAAAGCACAACCAGAATTGATACATAAGGCTCACTGTCAATTTTTGAGAACATTAAAGGATTTTAAGTGTGCCTTATAGTCCGAAATATACAGTACTTTAACTGCAGTGAAACAATCCAGCTGAATTCTTTAATACCACAGCAAAATGGCTGATGGTGGATAATGAATAGACATTTCAAACACAAAGAGTGAAACCAAAAAAAAAAAAAAGATGGTTAATAAAGAAGAAGACAAAACTTGGACTTCCTCTATAAATATCATTTGATTTGTAATTAATGAGCACTGCAGGGGGTGTGCTGTCAGTGTTTGTTATTGCAAAGCAAACACATCATTTACTGACACAGAAGGAAACAGGGAAAACCGTCCTGTGGTGCCTCTGCCAAATATTTAAAATCAAGGGACATCTGGTGCGTTAGGTCTTGATGGCAAAATATACAAAATGTGTACAAAATAAAGAAAAACACCTTGGAACACAATTTGAGACTGAATATAAATGTGTGTATGTGTGTGACACAATTCAGCAAAAGCAATCTGGTTGTGCAGGTTGTCTTTTGATAGATTTGTGCACATTTCTGGGCTGGTTATTAAAAATGCAACATGGAAACGTTTCTGTTTGGTTCATTTTCTTCTGATAAACGAGCACGTCCTGCCACAAATCTTTGCAACGCAACTCCTGCTCACACAGTGCAATACAGACAGATTTATTTACTAACGAAGAGCCTGATTTTCATCGTCTGTCAGTTTTAAATGGCATCTGAACATCGATTTTGAAAGCCCTCCTGGCATGTTTGTCTTCAGGGTTTTGTTTTAACTGCTTGCATCATTTGGACAAACAAGGCAGGAAGCATAAGGAGCTGGAGCTCATCGTTTCACTCAGTTTGTCACAAGAATTCTGGTGAAAAATTCATCAAATCCAAGTAAACAACAGCAGAAAGAGCACACCATCGCTCTGAGGTTCCTCTGACAAACTATGCAGCCGTCCTCAGAAGGTCGTGCAGTAAACAGGTCTTTTTGATAATGACAGCCCTTGTGCCCTGTGCATAAAAAAGTTCATGCATCTTTAATCGAATGGGAAGTGAGGTTCCTCAAAGAGAAGCATTAAATCATCCACCCACCAGCTCCACAGTCAGATGTGTTACAGACTGGATAGATGTTGATAGGCAGGCACGGGGCCCTTAAGGGCATGACAATAACAAAATAAGAATGAGAATGATATTTTAGTGGGAGTGAGGAGCTTTGTGGGAGCTTTGGGTTCTTCATTACGTTGCCCTCACCTCATCTGCAGAGCTGCGCCTGGTGGGCTACAGGTCAAGGCTGGGTAAGCGCCCTGGTGCACCTCTCCCCTGGGATGTAAAACAGCCGGGCTCGGCAGCTCACATTGGGCTGACCTTCCACTGCCTCCTGGCTTTTGTTGCTCCCTCTCCCTGCATCACTGCTAGGCAGTTAAACAGCGAGTCAGAGAGTCACGTTACAAAACGAGCCAGAAAAGCTCTCATGCTCTTAGTGGCCCAGGGGCTGTATTTTAAACAGATCCCATCGCACAATTTGCAGCTTTCCACAGTGCTGGCTGCAATCTTTAAGCTTTTAAAGAGGGCTGATTAAATGTTTTACAGATGCTTCTGTCATGAATGTAGAGAAGGAACTGGCAAAGTGATTTTTTTTTTAATTTACTAACTTATCCAGTGTTTCAGTCTTTTATAGGATACACTTTATATATGCATACGCTGTAAAAAAAAAAATCTGTATTTTTGTTGTAAAAATTACAAAATTATTTTTACAGCATATACACACACATACATACAGTAGTCCCTCGCTAACTCACGGTTCGTATATAGTGGACTCGCTCTATCGCGTTTTTTTCAAAATAAGATTGGACATGACACATTTGGCTGATGGATGGATGAGCTGCACGACTGGCATGGAATTTATATTTAAAATAAATTATTTTAAATTATTTATCACCTGCTGCACCTTTTGCGCAGCCCTTAAAGCAGGATAAACTTCCTGCTGCAGCTGATCAGCTGTTCTTCGTGCATGATCAGCTGTTTGCCATGCAGAGCAGAGAAGTGGGCGTGGCAAAGAGCAGAGGAGGCAGGGAGCTGAAATCATGACATTCTGTGCTCTTTTAGAGCATTTAGAAACATCGTTTAGAATATTGCAAGAGTGTGGGAAGGGTTTAAAACACATTTATTTAGAAATTGAACTTGAAAATTAAGCAAGGAGTTGACTTTCATTGTGGTATGTGACTGCTTCTAGATGTAAAAATGTCCCTATCAAAAACTGGGTTGTCACGTCAAAATCCAAGATGGCCAAAAACATTTTATTATGTAAATCGTCCACCGCAGTCTGAGAAAACCATGCATTCTAGTTTTTATATTGCTTAAAAGTATTATTTCCTCAAATGAATGGGATGGCTGAAGATTAGTCTATGATGGCAAAGGCCACCACTGGCCACCCCCCGTCTCCGCCATTGCACCAGATGATTGATAAAATGTACTTTGTCTGCTCACCAGGATCCGTCTCTCTGCGGCGACTGGTAGCTTTCTTATTAAACAGTGTCCCTCTTACCTTTTTGAACATCTTGCACCAAAAACATTTAGGTTCATTTGCATTCGCTGTTCAACTTCAGTCCATAAAATTACTCATCTCAAAAACTAAAATCAAGAAATCATCACATTAATAACAGGAAGTGTAAAACATAACAAGGTTGTTTATTTTGAGTATTTAGTTTTGCGAGTTTGTTAACCCATATGGTAATTCCTGGGTTAAAGTCTGAAAGATGATCTGATTTCTTGGTCTTCTGGAATATTAGAAGAAGCAGAGATGTTTGTAAATAATGAAAATACAGATAATTTCGCCACAGACTCACTCAGCCTCATAACACTAATACATCTGAGTAAACTCTGTCTGCCAGTCTTCACATAATGAGGCTCTGAATTATTTAAAGTTGCATAAATGTGTCAAGATAAATTGCATTTTCTGTGTAAGTTCATGGTGAGGGCTGAACAATGTTGAAATCTGCAGAAGAAACCTGAAACCATGTTAAGGCTACAAAAACCAGAACATTGAAGCTAAAAGGATCAAAATAATAACTAAAGTGAAAAACGAATGAAAACACTAGCTAAAAGGAGCTAAACCGCAAGTGCTAAAAGTAACAAAAGACTAGTTAAAAGTAGAAAAACGTTTGTGTCATGATCTGTTATTTTAGTGAAGCTGAACCCACGTGCAGGCAGAGAACAGGAGACTCTAAAGTAAAAGTAAATTCAATTTATTTACAAAAATGAAACAAAAGCTGATGGGACAGCAAATTTAATTTTTAAAGAGTAGGCGAGGAAACACGGAGGGAGACTGAACAGGAAGCCTTCACAGGACAATCCACAGACAAATGAAAAGACACTGGGATGTCGAATAAATACCACGAGGCGGGAGAACACGGCAGTGCATGAGACATGAGGATGCACTGCCCAGTTAGGCAGCAACACACCAAAATGAAAGCTGGAAAGTCTCTTATTTTTCAAGATATTATGCTCACAAGGTTAACATATATTCATAAATGGCAGTAGCCATCTTGGATGTGGCAACCCAACCCAAAAGACAAGACAAAACCCAGAAACTCCACAGCTTGATAAAAGCAGCAACATATTTATTTAACTTTATTTAACCAGGTAAATCCCACTGAGATTACAGATCTCGTTTGCAAGGGTGGCCTGGACCTGCAGGCAGCCTAACATGCATGTTTTTGGTCATTAACCATAGTAAAAGCAAAAAAAAAAAAAAGCTAAAGGTTTTCTCAAAGCTAAAGGTAACAAAAGGCTAGCAGAATGTAGCAAAAGACTAGATAGAAGCTGATATAGCAAAAAGCTTTCTGAAAGCTAAATGTAACTAAAGGCTAGCTAAAAGTTTGAAAGGAGAAAAAGAAGACTGAAACAACCTGTTTAGTTATAGGATTTTTTTTTTACATTTTATATTTTAACTTGTGGCAGCACGGTGGCGCAGTTGGTAGAGCTGCCGCCTCTCAGCGAGCAGATTGCCCCGGTTCGGGGGGGCCTTTCAGGGCAGAGTTTGCATGTTCTCTCCATGCTGCGCAGGTACTCCAGGTACTCCGGTTTCCTCCCACAGACTAAAAACATGCATGTTAGGCTGATTGGAAACTCTAAATTGTCTCCAGGTGTGAGTGAGAGAGTGAATGGTTCTTTGTCTCTGTGTGTCCCTGTGATGGACTGGAGACCTGTCCAGGGTGTCCCTCGCCTCTCGCACAGTGAGTGCTGGACATGGGCACTAGTGACCCCCACGACCTGAAAGGGAAGAAGCAGGTAAAGATGATGGATGGATGGATGGATGGATATTTTAAATTGGTTTATTTGTTCATCATAAAATTGTTGCTGTTTTAAGTGCTTTATGTGTAAAGTATTTTGGTATAAACAATGATATTAAGACTACTACTTTATTTCCACTGTACTTCAAAAACACATTTAAAGTAGAAATGAAGGCACCTGTGAAAATCTTGATTTTATGTTTTATTTAATTTTTGATAGTGACCTTTCTTATACATAGGCGCAGCAACACACCAAAATGAAAGTTGGAAAGTCTCTTACTTTTCAACATACAACGCTCAATAAACGGCGGCAGCCATCTTGGATGTGGCAACCCAATTTTTGAAAGGAATTTGCTTACACCTAAATGTTACCACACACCAAAATAGAAGTCGGCACCTCATTTATTTTTCACGTTATTAGTCGGACGGGCTGACCGAAGAAGGGTATCTCCAATTCCAGTTCCCTCTCTTTTCTCGTCAACAGAGGACAAAAAGGTCTTGATAACCCATTACCCATCAAGTGCCTCTGTCCTCACCCTCCCATTGAGCCCTTTGTCCTCCATGCCCCCAACTCACCTGTTTAAAAGCTTCTAACAGACACACACATGTTTCAACACACAAACGTAGCTCGGAAACACTACTTAGACTGACGGGGAGAAGGCGAGAGAGAAGGCTGTGGCAAATATAACACAGTTCTCCCCCTCCTTTGGTGAAGTGACACCAATTATTATATTATTGCACGAGAGCGTCTGTGCCTCTCCCTCCTCCTCCCCCACTGCCCACCCTCCTCTCCAGCACCTCGAGGTGACAGGTCCACTGACACATCACGGCAGCTCCGCTCTTTCTTCGGGCTGTTATGGAAGAAGAAGAAGAAAAACAGCAAATAAACAAAAGCCTCACCACAGGAAGAGACGTGGCAGCAGAATAATGATGTGGGTAAAACATATTGCGTCTTCATCTGCGTGGTATCATCTTTTTTTTTTTTTTTTTTACCTGATTTGAGCTGACGGTTGATGGCGCGGTGATATTAGAAGTCCTTGATGACAGTGGATGTGTTGGAAATGAGATTCCTTTATAAAGAGTTAATCCACGCCGTCTTGATTTATTCTTCTTTTCATTTTGTCATCATCCTCACTAAGCTCTCACCATCCACGGTGTTTCTGTGCAGCTTTGTCCTCACAAAGATCACCTGTCAGTCAAAATGCTTGCAAAGCTTCCAGTTTTTTTTCTTGACAACTCTGCAGATGGCACTCATTTCTTCATCTGTTTTGCAATAATTTGTCAGGATCTGTGTTTTTATGGGTTAGTTTATGGACTTTCGTGGTTTATTATGTTTGTTTTTTGTTTTTTTGGTGATCTGTGTGTTTGATTTACTCTTTTTTTTTTCACATTCCTTTCAGCTCTCCTGTGTTCCTTGTGCCATCACTTCACTTCTCCTCAGTTGAGCTCCTCTTGCTCCATCCACTCTCACCTGTTCCCATTTTGTATACAGAACAGGTTTCTCCACTTATCGTCAACCAAGTTCGTTATTTTCTGTCTGCTCTTCTTTTTCTTTCCCTCTTCAGGGGTCGCCAAAGTAAGTCATCCTCCTCCATCTCACTCTGTCCTCACTCCAACTACCTCCATGTCCTCTCTAACTGCATCCATATAGCTCCTCTTTGTCTTTTTCCTGACAGCTGCATTTCTAACATCCTTCTACCAATATACCCACTGTCCCTCCTCTGGACATGTCCAAACCACTGTCCCTCCTCTGGACATGTCCATACCATCTCAGTCTGGTCTCTCTAACTTTATCTCCCAGTTGTTTAACCTGTGCTGTACCTCTGATGATCTCATTCCTAATCTTATCCATCCTTGTCACTCCTAAGAAGAACCTCAACATCTTCATTTCTGCCACTTCCAGTTCTTCTGGACTGTTGGAGTCAGTCTCCCCATCATCACAGACATCTATACCATACCATACCATACCAATTTATTTATAAAGCACTTTAAACAGTGACAAAGCACACCAAAGTGCTGTACAGGGACAAACAGAACAAGCACACAGCAACAGATTACATAACAGGACACCAAAAATCTACACCTTCGGATGCAGAAAGAGAGCCACCTGCATCATGAATGACCCCACTCACCCAGCACACACACTTTTTGCCCCGCTCCCCTCAGGAAGGAGGTTGAGGAGCATTAAGTGTAGAACCACTAGACTGAGGAACAGCTTCTACCCTGAGGCTGTTAGACTCATGAATCTCTAACTAGAATAATCACTGTGAAAAATCACATCATGTTGCTGCTGATCTGTTTCATGTTGCTGCTGATCTGTTTCATGTTGATATGTTCATGCGTGCTCATCTGCTCAAATGATTCTCACGTAGTACCACATCACATTTTAGCTCAGTATCTGTAAAACGGACTGAGTTGTAGTCAATACTGCGTTTTTTCAGGTCAGCTGGCTGTGGTGGCCGACTTGAATTGAGTTGACCCTAAAAGTTAATCAGCTCTTGATGTACATTCAATAACTACTTTCTGCAAGTTTCAGTGAGATTTGTCCAGCGGCTCATGAGTCATTTTGGTAACAGACACAAACACACTCTCTCTCAAACACACGGGCAAAAACATTATTTTCTGCCTTCGCCTTTCGGTGGTGGGTAATAAAGATTAAATGAGCGCCTGCAGTGAAACACTGTCGATGTAGTTTAGGTTTTCTCCTAATTTTGGACACTTCTGCTGGTGTTGCAAAAATAAACTGACAAAAAGAAAAAGAAGTGTTAAAAAAAAAAGTGAGAATATTTAGTTGGTGAGCCAAACGTCAAAGTTTTTACAGTCATACAATCTCTGTTCAAAGATCACCATGGTAACGTGGCTGAATTAATAGCTCAGAGTTGTTTGATTTTCAAGTTAAATCGAGTGTTTAACGCTCCGCTCCTTCCCAAATTATTCTCCTGATAGTATTAGACACAATGAAATAAGATCGAAACATTATTTAAATGCCACCAGACGGAAACAATAAATTGTATATTTGTGCTTAATGCTGAAAACAAATTGAAATAGATTGATGTCACAGTTGAAGAAAAAGCAGTTCCACTTTAACACAGTTTTTAATGAAACAGGTCAGCCCAGAACACAATGCCACCTTAAATACATTCCAACATTAAATGAGTTTGTTTTGATTTAATTGCAAACCTAAAACCTTCCATTTTGCCAAGCCATTGTTGAATTTATAGTATAAAATTGTGATTTAAAAAAAATAGTAACTGGCATATTCAAACTCAATGAACTGTGGGTTATTCCACCAATAATTCAGAAAAAAAAAGTATTTGACAACCATAGGAACCTTGCATTTACCATAGAGTGATGAAATCCTTGTTTTTATCATCTATTTTACTGGTAAAAGGGGGATTTTTTTTTTTTTCAAAGCGTAATTTATTTAACTGTTACGTGTCAAATACATTTAGACTGTTACTGTTATGTGTACCTGAATGACAACCTCAGCTGGAGCAACACCACCAGCCTGATCAAGAAAGCTCATCACAGACTCAAATTCCTCAGGTGACTGAGGCGAGCTGGTCTGGGAAGCTCAGTCCTCACCTCCTTCTACAGGTGTGCAGTGGAGAGCATCCTGTGACTGGTGGTGTTGTTGCCCCAGCTGAGGTTGTCATTCAGGTGCACACCCAAGTACTTGTAGCTGAAGACCACTTCCACCGCAGATCCTCCTAGGTGTGTTTGTTCCTTCTGAAGTCCACGACCATCTCCTTCGTCTTCTTCACATTGATGTGAAGGTTGTTCTTCCTGCACCAGCTGTCCAGGTGTTCCACCTGCTGCCTGTAGCTGGACTTGTTGTTTGTGATGCATCCAATTACTGCTGTATCGTCTGCAAACTTTACAATGTGACAGCCTTGATGGGTCGGTGCACAGTCATACGTGAGCAGAGTAAACAGGAGGGGGCTCAACACACAGCCCTGAGGGGAGCCAGTGCTGAGGGTTACAGTGGATTAGGAGAAGTTGTGGATCTTCACTGACTGCGGTCTGTTTAAGAAGTCTAGGACTGAAACCTCTGCTTCCTATTCTAGTTTTAGAAAATCTAGGAACCACAAGTAAACCTGCAATGTAAGAACAGAATGCTCTTTTAGGAAAACATGAGACAATCAAATCTACAGAATAAAGTTAAGCTTGATTATTTAGAACTTTGCATGTTAGATGTAAATAGTTGAATTCTGTTGTGAGTTTCACATGGAGCCAATGAAAGAAGCTAAAATTGGAGAAATGTGATTACTCTCTCTCTTTCATCTGAAATCGGAATATGATTTATGAATAAATGAAAAAAACATGTTCTTCATTATGTATTATCCCATTACTTTAATGCATCAGTTCGTAATGGAAATTAAAGAAAAACCATTGAAACGTGGCTATTTATTTACAATGTAAATTTAACCAAAAAGAATTAAACATATTTATCATTATTTTTTGCTCAGAGTCGTACTTTAAACAGGATCATTACAAAGAAAACACAAAAGCTCATCACTGGGATACGCACGAGACGGGTTTGAGCGTGGACTGAATGCTGACAACTAAATAATAAAAAAGATCAAAGTATGTTTCTTTTTTTTAATAAAACTGCCTCTGCAGATTCATTTCACACAAACACACACACACAAAATCCATAACATCTCATTAGTTTCAGTTCTTTGCGTTACTCAGGAGTGAGCAAGCAACCAGGTACAGACAGAGAAAAGATAAATGTCATTTAAAACATTATCTCAAGGAGACATGTTTCTGTGGAAGTGAGGAGTATTCTATATTTATTTGTAATTTATTGGTGCTGGCACTGAGTTTTGACAGTTGTGGGACTAAAGTAACGCTGCCAGCGGTGACAGCGGCTCCCTCTCTGCTGAAGCAGATACTTGTGATGGTTTTAAATGTATTTATTAGACCAGACAGCAGCGATCTGTGATATGACAACGACAGTGATCAACAGAGAGGACAGTCCCACCCCCTCGTTGACTCCTTCTCTTTGTTACCCTCAGCGTGGCTCCTTCACTCCAAGCTCTTTTCAAGGCAGAGCGTGTAGTGGTGCCACAGACCTGCTGGTATCCATTCCCTCATGGGTTACCGTAATAAAACCTTTGCCCCGTGCTCTGTATATATCTGACTAGACAGTGACGGTTATATTCCTGTCATTTTCCCCACATTCCAAGTCTGAGCTGAAGAAAAGACTTTCATCTAAACTGAACAAAAATGTAAACACAATATTTTTGTTTTTGTTCCTATTTTTCATGAGCTGTACTCAAAGATCTAAGACTTTTTCCTTGTGCACCAAAAGTCTTTTTCTTTAAAATATTGTTCACTAATGTGTAAATCTGTGTTATTGTTCTGCTGAGATAATCTATCCACCTGACTGGTGTGGCAACTCAGGAAGCTGATTAGACAGCATGAGTATTGCACAGGTGTGCCTTAGGCTAAAAAGAACAAGAACCAAGAACGAGAACTACAACAAGAACATGGACAAGAAGAAGAAGAAAAAGAACAACAAGAACAATGAGAACTACAACAAGAACATGGACAAGAAAAAGAACAAGAAGAAGAATAACAAGAAGGAGAAAAAGAACAACAAGAACAATGAGAACTAGAACAAGAAAAAGGACAAGAAAAAGAACAAGAAGAAAAGAACAACAAAAAGAACATGAAAAATAATAAGAACAAGAAGAAGACAGAGTTAATCAGGTTGTTGATTGTAGCTTGTGTAAAAGTGCTCACTAACAGATTTACACAAATTTGTGAACAATATTTGAGAGAAAAGGGCCTATTGTCTATCCGTCTGTCCATCCATCCATCCATCCATCCTTTGTCTTTACCCGCTTTTTCCTTTTTGGGTCGCTGGTGCCCATTTCCAGCAATCACTGTGCAAGACGGGGGACACCCTGGACAGGTCTCCAATCCATCTCAGGGACACATAGAGACAAACAAGACAAACAAACATTCACTCTCTTACTCACACCTAGAGACAATTTAGAGTTACCAATCACGCTCACACAATGATGGGAAAATAAGATTTACTAAAAATGTCAATTATTTAGCAATAATGCACAATTTGTCTACATTCAGCCTCACTGACAATAATATATTCATTTATATAAGTAAAAAAAGAGTTTTTTTTAATTATTTTATTATTATCATTATTTACAGTACATTTTCAGCACTTTCAGTGCTTTATCCAGATATTTTCAACTCAATAACAAAATATGGGGATCAAATATTTTTCAGTTGGTAAACTGAACTAACATTATTAAACAATTTTCTGCAGGATCAATAAAGTTCTATCTTATTTTATCTTAAAGGCCTTAAATTGTAGAAACAATGCAGAAGGTTTTGTAGCATCAACCAAAGGCAAATATCTGTTCTTGTTTGTTTTTTTCTTTAAGGTTCCTTGATTTTTCTTGTCAACAGGAAATAAGAAAATGTAGAAATTCTTGATAAGAGAAGAATACATTGTTTTCTAAAAAAATCTAAAAAAACAAAACAAAACAAGAAATGCATGATTCTTCACTAATAAAAAAAACTTTCATTACAAAACATTGCAGATTTATAAAATCCTACTTTACATTCCATGTTGTAACTTAATTTAATTAATTTAGTTAATTTAGACCAAGGAACCAACATTTACTTTGGAAGTCTCAGTGGAGTTTCCAAAGACCATCACCTCAGTCTTTCCATCATTGAACTTTAAGAAGTTCACAGCCATCCAGGTTTTGATGTCCTCCAGACATGAAAACAGAGGGGCCAGAGAGAGTCATTTTTCTTTAGCATGACATAGATCTGTGTATCATCTGCATAACAATGAAAGGAGAGCCCATATTTTCTAACAATAGAGCCAAGAGGGAGCAGGTACAGCGTGAGGAGGAGGGGGCCTAAGACTGAGCCCTGTGGAACCCCACAGAAGAGAGGAGCAAAGGAGGACAGGTGGTCACTAAGGCGGACACAGAAAGTACTCTCCGCTAAGTAGGGCCTAATCCAGTCCAGTGCTGCAGCGCTGACATCCCCCAATTGCATCAAACGACAAAGTACGGTGTTATGGTCCACGGTGTCAAAAGCAGCTGATAAGTCTTAAAGCAGGAGGACTACACAGTCACCAGAGTCCGTTCCTAAAATACGTCATTGAAATAATTTGAAAAAATGAGTTAAATTCTCTGCAAGTTTCACAATGTATCATTCTTTGGTAAAGTGGAAGGGATGTCTGATTCTTAAAGCTGATTAATGATGACATAGATGTATAAAATTTTTTTTTTTTTTAAATGGCTGATTACTTGAGGATCAGCTGTATTTTAGCATCAATTTTCCAAAATATTGTCTGTTTCTTTCATGCACAGCATGTTTCATTTTTAAATATGTACAGGATCACTTCATATGAGACTGCAATCAAATCAAATACAATCATTTCATCATTGTGGTCAAATATTTATTAAGAACAGAAAGTGGTGCTTATTTATCTTTGAATTTAAAAAAATCCTCTTTAAAAATGCAATCGCTCTTAAATGGGATGAAGTTTTATTATTTGAAGCGTAATGAGCTGTTTAACGGCTCTTTTTTTCTTTATCTAAGAAACTCTTCAGCTCAGTAGCTGCTTCACTGTCATGTTGTTAAATGTGAAACATTTTTTAAAGAATTATAAAAGAAAAATGCAACAAAGAGGCTTCGAGAGAGGCACTTCTGGGCACAGACTCAAATCTGCTTTTTACAGTTTTATTTTTTTATTCATCTCTCCAAGGAGCATTTGCACAGATTAAATGTGCTCCTCCAGCAAAGCTCCAGTAATAAAAAAAAAAAAAATCCCATAACATTTTTTTGTCTGTTTATGAATATTGAAAATCAAATACTTTTAGGAAACGGTTGGAGAGGGGATTTTCACGTTCGATCTACTTCTACTGTTCCAGTTATAGTGTGCATATGGGTGGTGTGTGTGTGTGTGTGGGGGGGGATTGGGGGGGTCTGTGTGAGTCTGCAAGTTTAGGTTAGGCTTTGATTAGGTTTAGGGCAAAGGTCAAGGTTAGGCTACAGAACAGAAGGGAAGTCAACAGCACAGCAACATGGCAGTGTTATGGCTCAGTGGTTAGCACTGTTGCCACACAGCAAGAAGGTCCTGGGTTCAGTCCCTGGTTTGGGCCTGGGGTCATTCTGTGCAGAGTTTGTTTGCATGTTCTCCTCGTGTTTGCGTGGGTTTTCTCTGCGTACTCCACTTTCCTCCCAAGGTCCAAAAACATGGGTGTGAGGCTGCCTACAGGCCCAGGCGTCCCTTCCAAAAGAGATCTGTGATCTCAGAGGGATTTGCCTTTTAAAGTCAAGTTGAATAAATAAATAAATAAATAAAGTCGGTAGGGAGTGGTGGCGCAGAGGTTGGAGAAGGTGGGCCTGTGATTGGAAGATCGCTGGTTCAACTCTTTGTACTGACAACATCAAAATGTGGATGGGATGGGTGAAGCACCCACATCTGCCTCCACCCTCATTTGTCCAACTCTGGGCCCTTGAGCAAGGCCCTTAACCCCCAACATCTGCTCCCCCAGGCGCCCTAGGTGGCAGCTCTCTGCTCCACACAGAGGACTGTGGTAGCTCAGTGGTCTGTTGTGTCAGGAAGAACATCTGGTGTAAAAATAATCGCTAAGTCTTCTTGCAACTTAGTTCACTGAAGAAGGGAGCAGCCGAAAGAAAAGAAAAAGTAATACAGCATCTCAATAATAATAACAGATGCTCTGTGTAAGGGCAGCACGGTGGCACAGTTGGTAGAGCTGCCGCCTCTCAGTGAGCAGGTCCCCGGTTCAAATCCCGGTTCGGTCCGCATGCGTGGGTTTTCTCCGGGTACTCCGGTTTATTCCCACAGACTAAAAACATGCATGTTACACTGATTGGTAACTCTAAATTGTTCCTAGGTGTGAGTGAGAGAGTGAATGTTTGTTTGTCTCGTTTGTCTCGATGTGTCCCTGTGATGGACTGGAGACCTGTCCAGGGTGTCCCCCTCCCCCTGCACAGTGATGGGTGGATATGGGCACCAGTGACCCCCGTGACCCGAGAAATGAAGAAGCGGGTAAAGATAATGGATGGATGGCTCTGTGTAAGCTTTTTTACACAACAGTTCCTCAAGACAACCACAAAGACTATTCCGTCTTTGTTACCTTTGGTTATTCATAAACTGATAATGTGAAACAAACGTCAAGGAACCAACCTGGAGCAGAACTCAGCAGCACTGAGACGAAGCACTAAATGCATGACACGTCAAACCTCACACCTCATTCACATTCACTTGTCCAGATTTTTTTATTATTAAAAACTGTATCCTGTGTGCAGTATTTAATGCCTCGTGCTCACATTGCAGTCAGAAAAGTGGCTTCAAAAACAACCCAGGAATCAGCGAAGGAAAGCAGAATGAGATTATTTGTGTCGTAAAAACTGTTTTTTATTGATGATAAAGGAAGTTTTAACCATTTTTAACTAAATGCAAGTTTGTTGTGCACAATCAGTTTTAGTCTCATTAATGAATTTTATTTATTGTTATTTAGGCTTTTAAAACCCAGGGGTTGCAAAAGAATTATGCCAGCACGTCAAAAGCTGCAAAAACAGCTTAGCTTTGCTCACGTCGACGGTTGCAGCTCTTTTCAGCACAGCGGCATAAGAGCAGTGGGTTGATTTCAACAGTCCCCCATTCTACCTCAGTCCATTTCAAAATAACACGGAGACGTCCAGACCTGGGTTGTAGTGTCTTGTGAAGTGCCGTGTGTGTGTCTAAAGAAAGAGATATTGAAGAGATAAGACAGAAGTTTCTTTCCTGTGTGAACAAAATGGGTTTTGTCACGTGTCCCTCATGAGCCAAAGTAAACTTTTGAACAACCCTCTGAGTAATAATCCCTGAACTCCTGTAAATAATCCAACAGTGATGGTGATGTGAAGATAGCAGCTCTTCTTCTTCTTCATCATCTCTGTGTGAGCGCCAGCCTTTATATATATATATATATATATCGATAGATCTATATATATATATATAGATTGTGTGTATGTATCTGTTGTTTT
>NC_056502.1:7005216-7037046 GCF_014905685.2 Nematolebias whitei | reverse complement strand
TTCAAGGGGGTGCAGCCTTGACAACTCTGCTGAGATAATCTGTCACTATAATCTCCTTTTCTGTGAACGGAGCCTCTCCATTGCCAAAACTATTTTTGAAGTGTTGTTGAGAAACGCTCACCTTTGAATTACGTCACTCATTCCCCATTTCATCGTCCATTTTATCTTCTTGGCTTTTTTTTTTATGTGTATTTTTTTCCGTCATTCCCACAGCAAAAAGTTAATATTTATTTTACAGATTGTCGTCTTTGCCAGGCATTATTCTTTATGAACTCCATCTGAAGTGTTTACACATAAATCCGTCTCGTGAGACTCTGCCAAGATTTGTCAACAGAGTTTCTAAACCAGCGTGAGGTGACGGTTCAGACAATTATGATTGCTCATAACAATCAACATGTCTTCTGGCAACATTGCGTCTTTGGATGCCTCGTCAGGTAGGAAAGGGCGAGGGAGTCACTGGGAGGAGAACGTCTACTGCATATTTGGAAATGATGATAATGATGAAGAGGAGGAAGAGGAGGAGTATGGTGATAGGATTAAACTTGTTTCATGACTGACAGCTTTAAGGGGCTGCAGTAAAGACAATGCATTCTGATTTAATGGGCATCATTGCAACAGTATCTTAAAATAATGCAGTAATCTGTGCTCTGACTGGTAATAAACCGGCTAACTGGTTAAATGTTAATTTGAGACTAAACATCCCCCCAACATACACACACACACACACACATTTGTTGACTATTTGTGAACACATTTCTATTAAACTTCCAGTGACATTATCTAACAATTGATTAGTTCTTGTGTACATCTTGTAGGATTTCTATGTTCTCTGCATTGATCACTTTCCTTGCAGCCGGTAAACAGTTGGACAGAGCCACCCTTCCACACCTGCACCTCATCCTGGCCGATGACCTGTTGGGGTATTTAAGGACGTGGGAGCCATCCCTACTACGCTGGAACATTAAGCTACCTGATGGTAACTAGTGTCAGTCTGGTAAACTCATCTCTGAAGGAGAAAATATACATTTTGTGTTTTTACCTGTGTTTTCAAGTCCTGGTCCTCCGTGGCCTCCAAGTTCTCTACGCTCCATGGGACAACACCAGCCACCACCTCGTCAGCCTGTGACCTGAATGTTAGCCTGGATCAGTTCATGAAGTACCGTCGCCCTGCCACTCGCTCCAACTCTACTCACCTTCTGAACCAAACAACCAACTTCACTGGGAACCTCTCGCTCCCCCCTATCCAGACCTGCAAAGCAAAACAAGAGTACGGTTTCTCCATCGATTTACCATCCAATCCTGCCCACCTGTCCCTTATTTCCCTTTTCACAAATCAACTCTAATCACTTGTAAATGAAGACACTTGTCTTTTAACTCTGAATTCTCTTCTTCAGTCTGCAGTTCTTTGTGACTTAACTTACTCAAACATCTTACATCTCCATTAAACCTACATTGCCTTGACACTAATCTAAAGCATAAAAGTTACAGTTCCTCTTCTGGTAGCAGAAAATAAACAGGCTGCTCAAAAACAACAACAAAAGTCATTTTCTGACATATTTAATAATGCAGTTAAACATATCACAGAGTCAACAAGTACTCTGTGCCAGTGTTTTTCAAAATGGGGGCCATGGCCCCCTGGGGGGCCTCCAGGGATGTGCTAGGGGAGCCTCAGAAAGCTGAAGAGAAAAAATAAAACGAAACAAAAAAAAAAAAAAATACTGCAATAAAATTGAATCTATTTTTCAATAATAATTTTAAAATATATATTTTTAAATAAAATATTGAAATATTTTTCACCATGCATCTTTCTGATTGGCTGCCAGTCACATGTATCAAGCTGCTTTATTCTTCAAGCATAGCAAGGACGAAATGGAGAAGTTTCTAAAAAGACAGAGGGAGCAGACCAGCAGCCCTGCTGTGATGGAAACTGCTGCAAAAAAACAAAACAACTCATGGCCAGCTAAAATTCAAAGATACGAGGAAGCAAACATTAATTTTGGCTTTACAGTCATGCAGAAAAATGACCACGATTGCCAGAAATGTGTCGTCTGTCTGGAGACGCTCGCAAACGAGTGTTTAAAACCTTCAAAACTTCAGTGCCACAAGAGTGGGAATATAAAAGTTTTTAAAACAAGTTAGTTAATAACATCGTTATATGCTCAGCAGCTGTAATAATTAATTGAATATAGTGAATTGAAGTTAAAACATTCTAAAAGTTGATGTTTCTTTACATATTTTGTAGCATTGTTTGTGGGTTTGTGGCCTCAGCCAGAAGCTAATGGTGTCTGGGGGACCATGACATGTAAAAGTTAAGGAACCCCGGCTTTGTACTATTTAACTTCATACACATGTACATCAAAACAAATAATGTATTATCTGTTGGTGATCAGTCTCTTGATTAGCATTCCAAATTTGAGGTCAATATCTATAAAATTGAGTGTTAGAGCTTATTTTCAGGTCCATTTTCTGTTGGCATCTTGATTTGATTTGACTTTCTGCAAGTTCATTCAGAGGTTACTGAGATATTTTCTTAACAGATGTGCACGGACATGGATAATGTTTGTCTGCCTTTTGGAAGCAGGCACTAAAGAGGAATCCTGAAGATTAAATGGGGCAAAAAAAAATAAATAAAAAGAAGACAAAACTAAATGTACACATAGACTGCATGAAGAGAACAAAGGGTGAAGATTACACATGATGTCAATTGACAATTCAACGACAAAATGAAGAAGAAACAAACTATCTAAAGCTCCCAAAGAGCACACACACGACTGAGGTTGAAGAAGCAGAGGGGAACAATCAGAAGACAAAAGGCAATCAACAAGGACGAGAGAGCGCACAAAGAGCTGTAATAAACACAGCAGTGGCTAACGGAGAACAAAATTGTACACACACATTGTAATCCAGACACAGCAAGAACTTCATTGCTTATTCTCAAGGTTCTGCAGAGAAAACAGATTTCCATATGGTACTTTTAGAATAATGTCCTGCCTCCTGTGCGTCCTGGACATGTGTCTTTTCTCCCTCTTATTTCTTGCTGTGAGAGCACCTCTTCATGACAAAATATTCCTGCTGTGAGAAGCATGTGCAAGTTCAGGAAATGCCCTGACCAAATGGTCCACCTATTCACCTAAACATCCCTTGAGCATGTGTGAACAAACACAAACGAAAGCCCTTGTCCAGGCTTTGAAACTGTTTTTGATGAGATTGTTGTGACGGTCGTATTTAATCTTAATCACCTGCGTTTTTAATGCAACGCCAAGACGGTCAAATGCAAACAAAAACATGACTGAAGAAGAGAGAGGAAGCCCAATGAAGCTTTATTTTAGCTAGACGAAAATATCTTCATTTTCTCACTTTCACAAGGCAAAATGAGATTCTTTGAGTATTTACTCTTGAAACTGGAGACACTTGAGGACACGAGAGGACAGACTTCATACAGAGTGCAGAGTTCTGTCTGTTGGGCCCATTCCCCTTGGATTAGTGAATGATGGGACACCTATTTACCTGAGTTAATTTAACTGAATCAGGTGCTAATTTATCATTTCAAGTAGTTTATGTTCCTAATTAAAATAATTAAATTCAATTAAGTTTATCTATTTAGCGCCAAGTCACAACAGAAGTCGTCTCAGGGCACTGAACAGAAACATTCATACATAAAAATAATAATTTAAGATTATCTGAGGAGCAGACTGCTTTGAATTTAACTCCATCACAGAACTCTCATCTTGAGCAAGCATGAAGGCGACAGTGGAAAGGAAAAACTCCCTCATGAGGAAGAAACCTTTAGCAGAACCAGGTTCAGGACAAGCGGACCATCTGCTTCAACCGGCCGGGTTTGAGAGGAACAGATACACAATGGCAGGCCAAGAATCACATGTTAAGATAGAAATAGTATCAAATGAAAACTATTCAATTTTAACAAATCATTTGAGGAAATTAAGTCAATTTGTCCTCTAGTAGACTAAGCTTAAGACAGCATGACAAGCCAACCCTAACTATAGGATTTATCAAAAGGGAAAGTCTTAATCCCAGTCTTAAAACTGGACAATGTGTCAGCCTCACGGACAGAAACTGGAAGTTGGTTCCACAAGAGACGAGCCTGATAACTGAAAGATCTTCCTCACATTCTGCTTTTGGAAACTCTAGGGGTGACGAGTAAACCTGCAGTCTGAGAGCGAATTGCTCTGTTAGGAAAAAATGGAACAATAAGATCTCAAATATAAGATGGAGCTAGGTTGTTGAGAGCTTTGTAGGTTAGAAGTAAGATTTTGAATTCAATTCTGGACTTGACAGGGAGCCAATGGAGAGAAGCCAAAACAAAATAATTGGCTAAAGCACAGCAATAACCTTTACTTCATACAAAGCTGTTACTCTTACACCACATTCAGCAGTCATCTCTGCGTGTTAAAACAGGAGCAGTTCATGTTAAAGTTCTCTTTAAAAGCAAAACAAGATTCATTCATCGATACAATCCCATGTTTCCATCACAAACGTAAATTCCAAAGCACAGGCAGGGAAGAAGTGTCATTTAAAATAAAAAAAATTTGATTTGCCAACAATGGATCATCCACAAAGCTGGTCGTGGTTGGAGCTAGGACTCTTGTTGAAAACAGAGCCTTACTCAGCAGTTGTAAGCTCTGAAGGTTTGTTCCACTGGAGTAAAGATGTGAAGAAGTCTGGGAAGGGAGGAGTCTGGGTGCCAACAACAGACGGGTTTAGACGGGATCTCGAGAAAACTGGTAAACAAAGCCTCATGGGTATCACCATGGTTCCCCAGGATGGAGTGAGGATAGCTGGTCTTCCATTCTATTTTAGCAGATAGCATCCATCCTCTTTTTCATCAGTTTGAACCTCTGAGCTCAGCAAGGCATTGTAGCTAAAACAAAATAGTTGGCTAAAACACGGCAACAGCCGTGCAGAGTACCTCTGGCTACGAAGACCATCTATAAGAAGTCATTTATTCTGAGTGCAATAATCATTCTTAACCAAACCAAATGATAGCATTTACCTATGGTATGCAAAGTGTTTATTCTATGTACAAATTGTTCATATTTTGACTGTATGAAAGTTGTTTTATGTTTGGGGAGCCACCTTGGTGGACATAAAGTCTTATCTTATCTGTCTACTGGGGCTCGTGTGATGTGAATCCTCCCATCACAGATAACATGCCTCTCCGTGTTCTGTGTCAATGACTGATTGCCTTATTGATGTGGGTCGCCTCTCCGTGTTGAATAATACTCTAGAAAACATAGTCCTGGAGTCCTGCTCTGAGAACTGGACTGGGCTGTGACAACAAGTACTGGTGACTCTCATTCTGGGCTCAAACCTCAGAACTCAATCTCTAATGTGGTGCGATGGTCTTGCTTTGTCTTTGCCTAAGAGTATGATCAAGTGAGTATTACTGCATGTGTGCAATACACAGCAAACTGCCGTCCATCATGGGGGAAACAGTTTGGAGGACATTACTGAATGAGCTCTATAATGGCGGGCAAGGTGGCTGACAACAAAGGCAAGCAAACAAAGAAAAGAAGCAAATATGAGTAGGAGCATTTGCTTGCAATGAATCCTCCATACAAACCTGTTCTGTTTCTTATTATTGGGATGCTGTCTGGTCATTTTACCGTTGTGGAAGGGTAGCAGCAGTAAAAACTCCATTGATAGATTCAGGCATTTACATTTCTCTTCTTATCAACTCTAGAGCATTGCACGGATACGTACAAATAATTAGCAGCACACAACTAAATTTAGATATGAAGGAAACCTAATGAATGCATCAACAAGTTTATACAGGGGAGTGGTGGTGCAGAGGTTAGAGAAGATGGGCCTGTGATCGGAAAGTCACAGGTTCAACTCCCGGTACAGCCAACATCAAAATGTGGGTGGAAAAGGTGAAACACCCACACCTGCCTCCACCCTCATTTGCCCCACTCTGGACCCTTGACCAAGGCCCTTAACCCCCACCATCTGCTTCCAAAACCAGATCTTTCTTGTAAATGAGTTCCCGTGACTCAATGAGACTACCTGTATAAATAATGGGTAAATGAACAAGTTCCTGACGACAACCCCAAACCTGACATGCAAGGCACCAGCAGGTCTGCAAAACTCTTCTGAACATGATTTATTGGGTACTGTGTTTGATTAAATAGCTGTTCTTGCCAAAGAGTGGCTTTATTTGTAGACAAAAACAATCTCTTTAAAGAAATGCCTTCATGTCTCCACTCCTCAAAGAATGAATCATCATCTGTATTGTTCATCTCTGCTCGCTCTCATATGATCTCATTAGAAACCTCTTGTTTTCTCTGGTTAACCTCTGTTTTTTGATTGTTACAAGGACCTTCCATCATTCTGTCACAGCAGTGCTTTCCGGGCACTATGCTCATAACCCTTGACCTTCTTAGTATTGGTTTCTTGTAATGATGGTGATCTACTGTCGGGACTGAAGTTCATTTTGCTGTGGGGTTTGCTGGAATTTATCAGCTAAAGGTCTACAGTGTAAATGAAAATAGATGACGGAAAAAAAAAGCCTCTGGAGAAAATGTGCCATACAGAACACAATAGATTGTGTTATTTTCTGGCAGATTACCTGAATCTCATGGAAAAAATAAGAAGAAGAAGTGAAAAATGTTATAGGCTATGTAAAACAGTTATATATGTCAATCAGAGTATGTCTTTCTATAGTGTTGTTTAGATGCTGGATAAAATTAAGCTTTTTAATCAAATATCCCTTAAACACAATAACAAACTGGGACATATCAAGAAAATATATAAATATATAAATTGGTTTGTGTCTGCAAAACATTTTTTTTTACAATGACAGATTTTTTTTTTTGCACAGTAAAGTTTTTTGCAAGAAAATCAGTATAGAAAACAAACGCTGTATATATTTGGTTTAATGTTTATGTTCATTTTTTTTAACAATTTTGGACTTGTTTTTGTTTACATGTCGGCCGTTAGTTTGTATAAGGTGCACTAGTAATTAGTATGTAGTGGTTTTAGATTGTGCTGGATTAGCCTAATGTTGAATTAAAAATTGAATTAAACTAAGAAGGATTTCCTAATCCTAAAAGTATACATGGGATTATCAAATCTGGCTCAGGCTGATCCAGATTAAATGTTTTCAAACAACTGAGACCACGGTATTACACCTCCGAGCATATAAAGAATCAAAACATGCAAGACGTTTCCAATTTCTTACGCAGCTAAAGGAGATAAATACAATAAAAAAGATGTGATAATCAAATTTGTAAAGGACTAGAATCATATGCATGTAATATTTTTAACACAATCTTGGACTTTATTCTACAAAGCAACATGTTTTAGAGATTTTAGCCTTGGAAAGCAACTCTTTAAACATGAAGAAATCATGCACAACCTGGCACTTGTGTGCACACATGCAGATTATTCTGTTAAAAACCAGTAAATAAAACTGATCATTATATCAATCCATTCTGATGTAATATCAGTTCAAATTGGCTTATATCATTTTCCCAAGCAGCATGACTGTATTTGTTTATGGATGGTAACTGACAGATGGGGATGTGTCCAGTTTGCATGCAAACATATTTTAAGAGGCTCACAAGCTCTGAGGGTGAAGTCACCAAAGTCTCGTGGAAAACTGCCATTATTATGCTGCACCCATAGTCAGCTGTCGTCAGTGCCTTTGCTTGCTCATGAAGACCCGTGGGATCGAACAGAAAATATAAAGCTGGTGCCCATTTTTCATAATTGGCTTTAAGGTGAGACAAGTATTGGAGTTGTTTGTGCAGACTCCCAAACAGGCTGTTTGAATTCAGACGTTGTGCTTCGAGGTCCTCAGTTCTGCGCTTGTTGATGCACTGCAGCTCGTTCGTCCTCAGCCAGGTTCCAGAAGGTTTTCGTGCTCTCACGATCACAAGAACTCTCACTTGTATTCGGACGTTTGGTATTTGGATTGAAGGCTTTGTACGTTGTGTACTGTGACAGCGTTGAAACAAGCACTCCAAGGAGGTGGTGGTAGTATAGAGTGATCAGCAACAGGTTTATTAAAAATGATAAAATATCTTTATTTAAAGGTCAGTTTTTAAAAAATTATTCTAGAATAGATTAATAAACAATTTAAAAAGAGCTCTTGAAATGTGTAAGGTGCATTCAGTTTCAACACAAATTGTTTCCTTATTTTATTATTGATTTGAGCTTTCCATGAGCTTAAGTGATGAAATTGTGTATTTAATTTAACAATTTAACAAACCATCAAACACAGAAATGAAAAGCTAGTAAAAAAAAAACATCAGTACATTCCAGAAATTTCCTTAAACATTTTAACTTTCGCAGATTTGTTACTTAAAAATGTACCGACATATGGTTTGTAAATCTGAATGTGCTTTTAAATGCACAACAGAAAATATTTTAAATCTATTTTATGCATTTGTTTTGTATAATGTATGTTATAGACAAATCTACATTTAATTTTGGAGATCCTGCTACACTATTGACATTTTGATTACCGTACTTACACGCTTCACCGCCGTATAAGTCGCATCACTCCAAATATGTCTAAGAAATTGGAAAAAAACAAAAACATAAATAAGTCGCTTCGCCGTGTAAGTCACATCTATTAAGCGTCACCGCTGACAACCAAGAGATGTGCCTCGGTGTTGTGCCAAAAATCGAATGGCTGCCAAATGGCGGCCGCAGGAGCGTGCAGGGGACGACTTTAACAAGATGAACACTTAAAAACAATTATTTGTTTGCTCGAAATTATAGCAAAGGTGTGTCTCAGTGGAACTTTTCCTTAATAAATACACTTTGACGGTCAAATCAGCTGCATTTCACCTGGGCAGCACAACAAAATGCAGCTGAGTTGACGTTTGCTTCAGGAGTCCCGGAGTGAGACGAAGGTGCATCTCTATGGCAAGCCAAATGTCTCATTAATAGCCACTTTTACCTATTAATGAGACACATGGCTTGCCGTACTAGTCGAGGACCCTCTAGTGGCTGAAAATGGTAATGTTAAATATTTTCAGTCAGAATGAATGAAATCATCAGATCTCAGCCAAAAATTGGTTTATGAATATGGAAAAAAAATATATATATATATATGCCGCTTTGCTGTTTAAGTTGTAGGGCATGCTAACTTATGCAAAAAACTGTGACTTATACAGCGAAAAATACGGTACAGCTCATTATTGCCCATATTATCAGCTGTTCCTTATAATTCCCACTATATGTTAGTGCCTTTTATCCCGCAGAATGAATTTATAAGTGATCAAATTATGATTATTTTTTTTTTATTAGAAAACAGCATCTCAAAATTCTTGCATTCAGTAATGAAACAACCAATACGATGGTCACGTAAAACAGTAATGCTTCACCGTGTGTCTCTGATATTCCGGGGTACTCTTTGTTGCCAGGTAAATATTTTTGTGAGCTTAGTATGTCATCTCTCTTGTTTCTATGCAAACACGTGAACAGTATTGTGAATGATGACAGCCCACAACGCCGCTGCCCTTTTCCAGCCATTTATTGTGTCCAAATTTCACAACACCTCCGTTGTTTGTGCACGGAGTGCGGTTAGGAGATACGAAGGCACGAGAAGAAAGAAAGTTCATTCCCCTTTGTACACTGAAAGTCACAAAACAAAAGTGAGCTGGCTCATAAAATAAAATGTCATCAGAAAATAACACCGGGAGTCACGGGGTGAGCAACCATCGCTCTCTGAAAACAACAGCTTATGTACAAAACAAAAGCATCTGATCTGAAGATTTGATGGGAAAGATTTCCCTACATTTGGTTAAATCCAGGCAGGGATTCAGCTTTAATATTAAATTAGGGCAAACAGTTATTAACTGGTCCAGCATTCAGATACGGGTGCTCGTTATTTACAAGAAAACCAATATCTTCATATTTTTAAATGAGCTCTTTAATGTCAGTCCAGCAATTATTTTTAAGTGTAGCTTTACTTGGCATGATCTGAAAAAGCCACATTTTAAAGAATTAGCTTTTCCCCTATAATCTTTGGGAACGGAGCATAACACAATATGGTCTGTCTTATCATCTTAAAGTCAACTTAATGATAAACACACACCCATTAATCATTGCACAGGCATCTTGAGCTGTTGTCCTGCCGGTGACTCAAGAGCATTTTTGACACAAGAGACTGCCTGAAATTGAAATGCAAAGGCCAAGGATGGATGAGCCACTCAGGTTATGGCCATCTTTTAGATTATCATCAAGCACCGATGCAGTCAGACCAAATGTCTCAGCACTGCCATATTTGCACAGGTGTCTCATTAGTGTTTCTGGCAATATCCCACATATCATTAAGTCCAGATGATTAACTGTTGTCGGTACGCTTTGTCCGTGAGTTTCAAAATTAATTCACCTATTTTAATTTAGAGGGCATGCTGGAAAAGCGTACCTGAAACTGTGTGCACCAAAGTTTGTCATGCGTGAACTAGAATGATGAATAGATGAATAGTTGTAGTTTCAAAAACGTGTGGATTTGTTTCAAAATTCAAGGTTTACATCATTTGTCTCAAACGTTATTTTATATGTACAGCAAGGTCCAAGGTTCAAGCTGCTTTACTGTCATTCACCTCACATGTGGTACATGAGGTGGAATGAAATTGTGCACTCAAGGTCCCAGTCAAACCCAAAAATAGCAAAAATATAAAGTATAAAAAAGAAACACAAGGATCTAAGATATATACTAAACAATAATAATGTAAAATAATATGATGTATTAAACAGCAGCCTGAACATGAGTCTGTTGTGAGCAGATGGGAATACAGCATCTTAAAGGCAAGAAATCAGCAGCATGGATAATCAGCAGCACAGATACAGTGACATATCAACAATTAAAGTGGCAATACATTGATTTGACTAGATCAATCAATCAATCAATCAAACTTTATTTATAGAGCCCTTTCCAGCAGCCAAAAGGTGCACAAAGTGCTGCACAATACAGAAGTTAAAAACAAACAATTAAGAAAAAAAAATCAGCCAGTTAAAAACAAAAACAATTAAAACATAGCAAGATTGTCAAAGAACTACTAGGTATTAAAAGCCTGCCTGAATAAAAAGGTTTTAAGATTAGATTTAAAATGCTCCATATCGGTGATGGAGATTATTGAGTCTAATAGTTTCAGGATAGAAGCTGTTCCTCAGTCTAGTGGTTCTACACTTAATGCTCCTCAACCTCCTGCCTGAGTGGAGTGGGACAAAAAATGTGTGTGCTGGATGAGTGGGGTCCTTCATGATGCAGGTGGCCCTCTTCCTGCATTTGGAGGTGTAGATGTCTGTGATGGTGGGGAGGCTGACTCCAACATCTTCTGTGCAGCCTTCACCACTCTCTGCAAAGCTTTTCTTTCTGCAGCTGTGCAGCCTCCATGCCACACGTTGATGCTCGAGCACAGGATGCTCTCCACTGCACACCTGTAGAAGGAGGTGAGGACTGAGCTTCCCAGACCAGCTCGCCTCAGCCGCCTGAGGAAGTAGAGTCTCTGATGAGCTTTCTTGATCAGGCTGGTGGTGTTGTTGCCCCAGCTTAGGTTGTCATTCAGGTGCACATCCAAGTACTTGTAGCTGGAGACCACTTCCACCGCAGATCCTCCTATATTCGGGTGGGGTAGGTGTGTTTGTTCCATTTGTAATCCACAACCATCTTCTTCATCTTCTTCACATTGATGTGAAGGCTGTTCTTCCTGCACCAGCTCTCCAGATGTTCCACCTCCTGCCTGTAGCTGAGCTCATCATTGTTTGTGATGCATCCAACCACCGCTGTATAATGTACAAACTTTACAATTTGACAGCCTGGATGGGTAGGTGCACAATCATATGTGAACAGAATGAACAGGAGAGGGCTCAACACACAGCCCTGAGGGAGCAGCAGCAGCAAAATGTAAACAATGCAACAACTCCAAATGTGCTGGGCAAACAAAACAGTCAGAATTAAAAACATGCATAAATAAATAAATAAATAAATAAATAAGAGAAAGAGCAAACATGAAAATAATTCAATCTACTTTTTAAAATGATGTGCAATGCAAAATGTTCAATCTGCTTTCTGTTCTTGACAACTTAAATTTTAAATGGTTGGTAACCTTGGAAAACATTGAAAACATTACTTTGTTTTAAATTTTAAAAAGATAGTCATGTCATTTTTGAAGGCATGTTCTGTCAAAAGTTATTAGATAGTACTATATCAGTCACTACATGAGCCATAGAGCAGGGAGTATAAAAGGAGATGCAAGTCTTTGTTCAGATGAAACAAATGGCTATTCAAATGGATGACAATAATTTATCAGACTAAGAAAGCAAGCATTAAAATAATGACATAACAGTGTGAGAGAAATGCACATTAGCTAATGTAGAACAGCAATAAACTAAACAAAGAAAGTCATGAAAAGGGTTAGAGGAATAATAATAGCTGATGTAGGGGTTCTTTCCCATAGGCCCATCCATCCATCCATTATCTTTTACCCGCTTCTTCCATTTTGGGTCACGGGGGTTGCTGGTGCCCATGTCCAGCAATCACTGTGCGAGGGGCGGGGTACACCCTGGACAGGTCGCAAGTCCATCATGGGAACACATAGAGACAAAAACCATTCACTCTCACACACACCTAGGGACAATTTAGAATTACCAATCAGCCTAACATGCATGTTTTTGGTCTGTGGGAGGAAACCGGAGTACCCGGAGTAAACTCACACATGTACGGAGAGAACATGCAAACTCCACCCAGAAAGCCCCCCAGACCGGGATTTGAACCGGGGCCCTGCTCGCTGAGAGGCAGCAGCTCTATCAATTGTGCCACCGTGCTACCCTCCCCTAGGCCGTTTTGAATAATAACCATTCTAAAACAAGGAATAACATTTTCCTCTAAAACACATATTTATCATTTTCTTTAACTTTTTGTCTCCTACTAAAAGCTCATAATAAGATTTTTTACCTTTTTCTTGCTTTATATATTTTTTTATTTACAAAATATTATTAATAAAAACACACAATGTGTCAGTATGTGATATACAACTAAATATTAGAACTATTTGCATTGCCACACATCTGACCTAATACAGTATAAAACAGACAATAACAACACAAATACTATATTGTAGTTTCACAGGCCTATAATGGATCCAAATCCCCTCAAACTTTTTGACTTTATTGGAGTTTGTGTTCAAATCCCAGGTCCTGCTCTCTGATTGGTTGGATAATTCTCACAGGGCTGCTGATGTTCAGGCATTTAACATCTGGGAGAAAAGTGAGACGGCGAGGCGGGAGCGAACGCGCAGTCTCAAACCCTCAGCCAATCAGAGGCAAGATAATCCTAGCCTCGTTATATGATTGGATAAAGTCCCCGTCAGTCCGCGCTGTAGAGGCGTGGCCTAAACGGCTGTAGAATTGTTTTGATTTTTCACTTCGCCTGGCTCCAGTCCTGTCACAGCAGAGTGTGGGGCGTCTCTTCGCTACGCTGGCTCTTTGGGAATACTAACAGTTTAAGCTTCAAACTAACAACTCGTTCGTTGTCTTCTTTATCGCGACTTTGAATCGCCCCAGAACGAGCGACGTGTGTTTTTGTCAGTGGAAGTAGCAGGGAGACAACAAAAGGTAAGAGCTGGTTCGCCTTGTTTTTTGTTTTTTTTTTAATGTAGTCGCAGCTGTGCTGAGTTTGCTCATTAAGGGTCTGATGATGATGATGCTCCAACTTTGACACTATAACAGCGAGGGAATCGTTCAAAAACAACACGGCAGAAGTGTTTAATTAGCTTAAATTGTTCTTCAACTCTCGCCAAGTTGAATTTTAGCTCCAGAGAAGCGGCTAGTTTTCAGCTGCCAAGTCTTATTTCTTTAATAGCAGAAATGTAAAAGCCAGCCGAGGCTGCTCGTATTCTGTCCTCAAGATGTTTCCCCTAACGTATAAACATTTCGTGTCCGTTCTTGGATAATCTTTCCTCTCATTATTGCAGTCGGTCTCTGCAGCTTGTCTTGTGGGAATCGAACCCGGAACGCTGATTGAATCCGGATATCACTTTATTTTCCAGAGAGGGCGTGCTGAATTAGTTTACACCGGATCTGCTTGTGGGAAATAATGTTAAAATAAAGACTTTGAGAGCCCTCACAATCAGAGGAGATAAACATTTATGTCTTGAGAGAGCGATAGAGAGATAATTGGATGCCTGTTTTATTATACCCAAAATGAACATTTCCCTTAAATCACCAACATGTTGGCTCCTAAATCATCCATCCTTCAGCTGCAGTTGGGTCTTGGTGCCAGAGGATCTCAGGGAACACAATGAGCTCATTGTTCTAACAGGTTTCAGCTTCTGCACGCAGGTCCATGCACAAGGAGGTTAGAAACTAATATTTCTTTCACTCCCAAGGTTCATTCCTGGGGTTATTTATGTGGAAGTCTCTGCAGCTGCACGATTTGTTTCAGCCTGTTGTGCATGAACTCTCTCAGAGGGTTTCCAGTTTCAGTCGAGGCTCACGACAATCCAACAATAAATGCATCTCGCCAGTGCACAACAGAGACGAACTACGCAATCGTCTCCGTCGATACCGGCCTGTTGGAAACCGTTTGACCCCGTATCAGCTTCTTGGTGGCGTCGTTTTACTGCTCTGCAAAAGTTTTGCAGCCCTTAAGCACATCTTACTCTGACTTTGCACGGATTAAACATTAGTACTGACTAATGCATAGTGCTCGTTGTGTTTTGATTGTTTCTGATCCAAGCAATCAGATGCTTCAATGGGGGCCGTGCAGTTGGACCTTGTGACTTCCTTCAGTTTTGCTTTATCCCCGCTCCTCTCAGCTGCTGCAGTGATTTCACAGAGCAGGGAGAGGGGAGGTTGCTTTCACGGCTTGCGGTTTCTTACCACAGCCGTACAATGACTTGGCACTCTTTTTCTGCTGTGAGAAAAATGCACGTCGTTCTGTGTGACATGTTGCTGGTGTGCTGACGAGGAGAGGAGGCACTGTTGTGCAGGACAAGTGGGATGCTCCTGCCTGAACCAGCAGATCTGTCTGTGCTCTTACTCACACTATGAGTAGTGCATACCAATCTGCATGCAGCCCTCGCTGGTGGCGGTTGTCCACACTCCAAATCAACCCTCTCGTCTTTGTTTCCCCCTCCTCTTTTACACATAATCATTAAGAAATGTCGTTCTGCTGACAAGCGAGTTAGTCATAAACGTGTGAGAGAGCAAACTACCAGCAAAGCATTCATTCCTTATCACCGCTGAAAATTGCCTCGTCTTCGTCCAGCTCTGATGGGCTCGTTGCTTAGTTAGCATGGTTAATGGTGCGTTCACTGCAGTGTGTAATTTTATTTCCAATTTCCATTTTTGTCATTTGCTTTTAGTATGAAATGACAAGAAGCCGCTGATGGAAGGACCCTGTGTGCAGATGGCAGCGTCCTAATGGTCCTCAGGGTAATGATGGTTGAAATAGGTTTCTAACCGGAGGCTGGGAGTTGTGGTCCTTGGAGGGACATTCTGTTTGACTATTTTCTTTTTCATCATGAAGATGAAGTGCTTAGTTTCTTTCCATATAAGGCACAAACTCTTATTTCACAGCTTGGGCCAGTCAGAAAAAAAAAAAAAAAACCTAAATAGTAGTGGAACAAATGAAAAGTCTACATTATATCCCACAGCGCACTTGAAGTTGCTGAATTTCTGCTCTCATCCTCATTCCCCCCCTTTCTGAGCTCGAACTCGATGGTGTTGGATGATACATTTTAGGCTGCTGTTGTGCCACCTTAACAACAGTGATTTATCTGGAGTGTCTCCGATCTCATGTGCAACTGTTGATGTCTAAAGACTGGGTTAGCGCAGTGCCGTGCTCCAGGAAGCAACAGTTAATCTTTCCTCCTCGCGCCGCGACATACGGGACTTTGTTTGGCCCTGCACCTGATAGCGGCACCGGTCTGACACCTCATACTTCATTTTGATAATGGCTGGTTACCCGTGGCAACTGTGCTGCCAGTGAGAGTCTTGGTTCTTGAAGGGCAAGAAAGGGGGAAAAGGAGATGGGCGGGGAGGATGTACACTTCAAGGTTTTCTTCACATCCCTACTTTTCCTGGCTGGTTGCATTGTAACCAGCGAAGGATGTGAGACCCCTGGGGAGTGAATTATTACCTGTCAGCCCTGCAAGCTCCCTGCCATCCATAATCCTGGGCTGACACAGCACAGGCCAGTCCAGGGCTATCTGCTGAGACCACCAGGCCTTGGCCTCAGGGTCTGGCCCTGTTTGGCCACAGCTGGTAAGAAATCACATTAACATGTTGCATCAGGCGTTACAAATGCACAACTTGGGTGCAGCAGATGGACCTGCCTCGTGCCTGCCTTAGCACGAAACGTGGCTCCTCCATCACTGTTCTGACTGTATGTATATTTTGTTTTAAACATTTTTTTTCCATAAATAAGCAGAAAACTTCTTTTTACTAGGCCTGAAAGAAAAGTTCATCGTTTTACTGATTCAGCACTCTGTATCTCAGGTGTATCAGCCTGCACGGTTTTTGTTTTAAGTCCATTTATAGATTGCCAGTGGCACATGTGTGGTACATGGTGCCAGTTTTGTTGCATCTGTTTCCAGATGTTTGGAGCAGGAGTAAGTCAAGGCGAATCCAGCACTGACAGTCTTTCCCCTCACTGATCCAGCATGAATCCTTGGCAGACTTATAATTACGTTGGATTCCAAAAGCAGGCGTGCAGTTGTATCCCTCCTGTGGTCCTGGCGTGGTTAGTCCTGCTCTAGACATTACAGTCAAATGGGGAGATGGGGAGGAAAACTTCAGAGTTCAGTCAGAGGCTAGAGGGACAAAAAAGGGGGGAAAGAGTAGAAACTGGACATGTGACAGGCTCAGTTCGAGCATCCAGACTGGCTGTCTTCTCGTGGTTTTGCCGAGCTCCTCTTCAGGAACATTAACCCCTTGTCAAACATGAGCCAGAGTTTCTTTGGCCAACCCACAACGGCCACAAGCAGCAAGCAGGAACACTTCATGACTGTCGGGTTTTTCACTTCATGAAACGCAGTGGAACGAGTCCAGCCATTAAAGGGGAACACACAACCTAAAGCGTGCATATTCAGCAAAGTTTCCAAGATTTATATTCCCAGTGTAGAGAGGATCTGATGCCCACAAATTAGAATGCCCACTTCCTTTTTTTTAAAGACTTTTGTTCTCCTTCATTTCATGCAAATGTTTAAACATGCACTGTGGTTTCTCTGTTTTCATTGTGGCTTTGTATTGAAAATGCTACAGTTGAAGCAAGAATACTTGTGGGCTCGTGCTTATTTTGTCTCTCTCCTTTCTGTAGAGGATGCCCTTTTTAAACAGAGGACACAATGAGCATCATTCATACAGCGTCTCACACATGCTCGTCTGTACGATGTAGCATGTAAACTGCATGTTCTGCCCACTGAGTGGTGTGGAAACAACATGCACAACAAAATCTCTTTTTAAAAAGAGAGAAAATTATTCAGAATTGAGCTCGTCTTTTTTCCGTGCATGTTTCATGTGATGAGGTGGAGATGGTGCAGCCTCATGTCCTCTTTTCAGTTCTGAAAACAACAATCCCATGTTTTTTATTTAATTTGTAGCATAAATTAACTGTTCAAAGACGAAGTCAACACAACAGACTCGTGGTCTTATTATGGAAAGCAAAGAACAGACTCCCCCTTAAATTTCAATCCAGTTTCAAATTGATCTATTACCTTCTGTCAGTAAATGAGAAGATGTCACTTTATAGGGACATATTGCAGCATGTTCTTATTTATACTTAAAGCAAGCCTGTAATTGTTTTGTCTTCCAAAAGATTTGATGATTACTTGGTAATGTTGGAGGACATTCTGCAGTATTCATTCATTCAACCTTTTATTTGTGCAGGTTAATCCCACTGAGCCACTCTGGGGCTCATTTACAAGAGAGACCTGATTTTAACAAAGACAACAATAGACAATCATAAAGGATGGGTACTATTTTTTTTTTTTTACAAATGAAAATAAAATGGTAATTAAAAAGGAAAAGTAGCAACAACAAAAAAAAAACATCTAGGTTGTAAGGCGGTGTAGAAAACTAAAAACAGGAACATGTCTGCATTGGTTTTTGCCAGGAACTGAGCAGATGTTTGAAACCACTTAAAGTCAAGGTCGAGAGCTTCAGATGTTTTTGCAAGATATTCCAGGAAGCAGGAGCGGAGTAGGAGAAGGCCCATTTGCCAAGTTCAGTCCTCACTGAGGGGACACTGCAGGTAATGATGTCCTGAGAGCGCACGCTGTAGCTGCACTTACGCAGTGGCATGTAGGAGGAGATGTAAGAAGGAAACAGACCGAGAAGTGATTTAAAGATTAAAATGTACCAGTGGGAGAGTCTGTGTGAAGTTAATGATGTGCAGTTAACCAGTGAATACTGGGTGCAGTGGTGTGTAGTCATAGCCAGTTATGAATCTTAGCGCACCATGCAGCACCCAACAACTGCAGGGTGCTTGTAGGGGCGTTCATGTAAATATATTTAAGGATTAACCAAACAAGGTGTTTAAAAATGTCCTGACTTCCTGCTGTGTGAAATTACACAGCTTTACTGCATACGTTCACACAGGAGGCTGCAGTAACTCTACAAGGTCCAACAGCAACGACTGCGGACTCTTTTTTTTTTTTTTTGTGGAAACACAAATTAATTAACAAAGTTGATTTTTGTCCTTTGAGAATTGGTCAAGTCTTCCATGTCTGCTGTGTATCATGATAACATTTACCTCCCACCTCTGATGTTGTTAGCTGCTAGCATTTTGCCTAGTCCAAATTCAGTAACCAACAAGACGAGCACCTTTACTTTTTGTGTTGTATTTTATTCTGTTTTTTTTTTTTTTGCATCTATAAAGTTTGTGAAGTAAATTTTTATTATACTCCAGTGTATCACAATGCTTGTTTCTCAGTTTATTGCTTGTACTGCCTCATCATGCTTTTTTGTTTGTTTGTTTGTTCTCATTTCCATCTTTATTGCTGAGCATTTTTCTGTGCTTCATTTCTCAGAGATTGGCTCTCAATCAAAGTGTGGGCGGCGCAGGAACAATTCTTTTCCTTAGACTTTCAATTTGTGTAGTTTTCTGTTAGTGAAGTTATTTTCTTCGCCTGTCCTACTGCGGCCGTCACAACTTATACTAACAGTCCAGTTACTTTCCTGTTTCCTCCAAACAAACGGCTGTTTCTTCTGGAGGAAATGTAGCCATCCATCTTTGTGCCAGAGGTTATTTCCCTGGAAAGACCTACCAGACACCCCAAGCCTTTCACCACCTCTTTTATTTGGTGTGCACTCTCTGAATGAACATCTGACACAGCTGGCTCCTGTTTTATTTCAGGTAGAGGTTGTTAGTGCTGCTTGTCACCATGATTCAGAACATGGCTGTGCTTGAGGCAAACATTAGAGGTCTCTTTGCAGTATCCCCTTTGAATCCAGATATGTTTGGCTTCTTATAACACATGTAGCTGTTAGTTGCAAAGAAAGAGGGCTCAGAAGTGCAAATAAATTATAAATTTGGGGGGGAAATCATGAAAAGAGGCTACTGTACTTGCCGCCGTACACATCGCATCAGTCCAAAAAAGTCTAATAAAGTGGAAAAAAAACATGAACAAGTTGCTTTGCCGTATAAGACGCATCTATTATGTGTCACCACTGACAATTCGTAAACGTGGGCCGGTGTTGTGCCAAAAATCGATTGGCTGCCAAATGGTGGCCGCGGGAGCGTGCACAGGACTTTAACAAGTATTTATCAAGATTAACACTTAAAAACAATAATTTATTTGCTAGAAATAATAGCGAAAGGTGTCTCAGTTTAATTTTTCCTTAATAAATTAACTATATTGGTCAAATCAGCTGCATTTCAAGAATCGATTTGTGGCTGTGGGAGCGCGCAGAGGGAGGACTCGCTGTGTATTTCTTCGCCATTTAACAAGAACAACACCTAAAAACAATTGTTTGCTCATCATTATAGTAACAGTGTCTCAGCTGAACTTTTCCTTAATAAATGGACTTTAATGGTCAAATTAACTGCATTTTGCCGCCCAGGCGAAATGCAGTTAATTTGACGTTTGCTTCAGGAGTTCCAGAGCGAGACGAAGGTGGCCTCTATGGCAAGCCGAGTGTCTCATTAATAGCCACTTTTACCTATTAATGAGACACATGGCTTGCCGTACTAGTCGAGGGCCCTCTAGTGGCTGAAAATGGTAGTGTTCAATAAATTAAATAGTCAGCTCTCAGCCAAAAATTGGGTTATAAATTTTGGGGAAAAAAACATATATTAGTCGTTTCGGTGTATAAGTCGCAGTATTTGCAAATTTATGCAAAAAGGTGCGACTTATACGACGAAAAATACGTTGACTCAAATTTGGTTTGCTGAAACTGACTGATGCACGTGAGGCTGCAGGTAAACGAGCCTGCTGTGGTACATTTCAGTTCAGCTCCCTTCTGCAGGGGTCACCACAGTGAACAAACTCACATGAAGTTCGGCGATGGACGCCGGTTGCACTTCCTGACACAATCTGGGCTCGAACCTGCAGCCTCAGGTTTACAAGACTGTGGTACTGACCACCGAGCTACCACAGCACACAGCCTGATCATCATGTTGTTTTTAATTAAAATGAACTAGACAAACTTCTCAGAAAATACTTTCAGTTTCAGTTTTTTCCAGTGATGAATGTGCCTTTTTCATTTTTGTGTGGTGCTGATCATAAAATAATCAATTTAGGTTTGATCAGTTGACTCTAAACCTTTCCGTATTAACATAATAGTTGATTTATTAGTAATGAAAGCTTTCATTAACCGTCGGCTCAATTAAACCATAGTTTTCACAAATGTTTGTAAATAAAACATCCAGTTAAAGTGGGTGGTAATTAGACTTGATGTTTAAATTTGTATTTTTCAAATTGTTGATGGGGTCTTTTTTTGTATTACAGACCAATTTTACAAACGCCCATGCTCTCAAGTCGATGTTTTACCTTCAGTTTGTCAGTATCACAAACTTCTTCACCCAAACCTCCACCATCACAGCTGCTCGCACATTTGTTACAAATTTAGAGCTCAAAGGGAAAATGGATGAAATTGTCAGTAAAGTGAAGTGTAAGGCACAGCAACAAGTATGTGATGGCCATGATGGAAAATTAAGGGATATACGTTATGTATTTAATTACCTTTTCATGAATGCAAATTGGGAGTAAAACTTTGCGATAAATGGCTCGGAAAACATTTTTAAGTTCCCTGTACGTGTTTGTGTAAACATAATGAATAAATTACAGAAATAATAAAAAAATAAAATAGGAACCAAATGTTAGTCTGCATGTGCTCTGTAAAGCTAATCTTGTGAATGTGCATGTAAAGCAGTGAAAGTGTTCATTGTGACACTTTAAGATTCAACTTTAGATAACTATTTTTCTCATTTTATTCTCTAGCTTGGTTTGTCACATTCAGTCTAAAGGTACTGGACTAACGAAATGAGGAAGGGGAGGTGCGCTGCCTAATTACTGAAGTAATTCAGAGTTATGGTCGTGTCTTATTGTTGGTTATTGTCGTTCTTTGAAATGGGAAATTTTATGGCCTTGAAATGTGAAATGAAGCAGGAAATTAAAAAACCAATGATAAGCACTTATTTCTCTTTCTGTTTTTATTTATTCAAAGCTGCTTAACCCCCCCCCCCCCCCCCCCACACACACACACACACACACACACACAGTCATAATATCAAACTCTAGCTTTCCACACACTTAACTGATGGGTTTTCATTACTTGAAATGCATATATATATATATATATTGTTTGGAAGAATTATTGCTTCTAAAATAAATAAACATTTCACTTTGAGTCCTTTTTTAAAGGTGTAACTTGAGCACGAACGTAAACGAGTGTTGGTTTATCTAATTTCCACATTTTCTCCAACTGGCAGAACAGATTTGCCTCTTTGTCTCTTGGAAAGTAGGTCAAGTCCTTCTTTTTTCTCTTGATAACTTTTCAATTTTGACTGTACAGAAGTGGGTAAACTCAGAAAGCCCTGAAGTGAAATGTTAACTGATGATTTAAGGAATTTTGATTTGATTCCCATTCGTCTGTTGGGCACTTTATTGGCTCTTTTGTGCAAAAACCTTATGCTTTGTAGATCTGACGTGTAGCTGATTTTACACAAACACTCTGCTCCACTTCCTGTTTGAATCTGTTATGCGTTAAATTTAGAAATGGTGCTCTTGCTCATAACATTTAATTTTGAATGTCTGAAGTGTTTTGTGCGTTTTGCAGGCCCCTTTTTTTAATTAGTACTTAAGCTCTCACGCAATCATTTGTGTATATTTTCGTGGTCACCATATGTGCAGTGAATATTTGGCTTGGATGCTGTCTGAGATAAGTATGCTCGCCTACACTTAGCGTGGTCATTTTCCTCTATTTCTCAGAACTACGGGCTGGTTTCCATCAAACTCTGGCTATTTTTAAAAGTGTCTTTTTGCAGGGGGAGTGGGGGTGTTTGGGGGGAGGGTTTCAGCTCATGTCTGATAATTCCAAACCAAGCTGTGGTCCAAAGTGAGTAAAGCATACCTCCTTTTCCTCCTCCCCCTCCCATATCTTAAACTCTTCCCATTCCTGTATGTGAGAGAGAGTTGGTTTATTAACCATGTGTTGACTCACCCCTGCAGCCATGCATGCATGTGTGTGGGAGAGATTGCTTTCCTGTATAAAATTAGTTTTTCAGCATGCATCACAAAGATCTTGCACAGTTCAGCAGTGATGTAATGATAAGTAATAAAAATAAATTAAAGTAGTTCTTAAATAATTGAAGCTATTCTTAAAAACAATTAGCAATAAGCACGGTGGCTCAGCTGGTAGAGCTCTTGCCTCCCAGCAAAAAGGTTGCCTGTTCAAATCCTGGCCCGGGACCTTTCTGGGTGGAGTTTGCATGTTCTCCCTGTGCACGTGTTTTTATTTTTATTTTTTCTGTCTACTCCGGTTTGCGCTCATAGACTAAAAACTTGCATCATGTCCTGTCCAGCATGCACCCTGCTTTGTGCACAATTAACTCTGGAGATCGGCACAACTCTGCATGGAAAAGTATGTTTAAAAAAAAATTGTTGGACTATGTTTTTTATTTGTCATAAAATTTTGAATTAGTCTAAACAACTGTCAAGGTCATTGTGTTGAGATCTGCTACAAATACACAGACTATTTTTGGTTTATAAAAAGTTAAATCATTTAGTTTGACCTCAACATTTTCAAGCCTGCTGCAAAGAAACGCAACACGTCTGCCTTCCCATTGTAAATCTTTGCCCTTTAAAACTAATATTTATAAATAAATCTATGCACTAGGTTATTATGCACTGTGTACTGGTGCTTGGGTTATTGCGAATGTGATGATGAGAGAGAATTATTACTGCAAGTCTGCCGACAGTGACACGGGTCAAGTTGTTTTTGCACAAAAACTGAATTGGAGTCAAGCTGTGGTGCTCCAAACATTTTAACAACGCAGAGTAATTGTGAATGGTAATTCAACATAAGTGTGTGTGTGTGTGTGTGCTCCTGCAGTGATGTGGATGCTTCACGCAATAAAACATGCTCATTACTGCGAGGCAGTAAACTTATTTTCACAAAATAAGAGAGACATGCACAAACGTGCAATAACTCTAATGAAGACGGGCTTTTTAAGAAATCTTTTTGATCCCCGTCTTTATTGCCTCCTTTTTTCTCCCCTCTGCCTTAATTTTTCCCTGAGGGATAGTTTCTGATGACTGACAGCACGAAAACCATCCGAGGGTAAACAAAAACCCAGACCGGGCTATTGCTTTAATGTCACAACTGAATGACAGGAGACTGTGACATAAATAACAGTGCAACACGCACGTTCACACTCGGGTCATGTCTGAGTCTGACAGCAGCCCTCTAGCTAAACAATGAGCGTTAGTGCTGCCCTGTAGCCGCAGGTACCAGGAGGATGGACTGTTTCAGGGCTTGGACACAAACAATTCCACAAGTTTCTCTCCTGATTGCACAACTCGTGACTCCTGGAGACTTAGTCTTGCAAAGTTTTGTTAAAATTGTAAAAATAAAAAAAACCTACAAGCAATGAAAATGTTCATCACTATGGAGCGTTGTGCTGTTCTGTGTAACTGACATGTCTACAAATTGGTTCTTCGGGGAAACGACCAAACAAACTGCATTGAATCTAGTCTTCCAAAGAGCTGGAATCAAATCATTCCTTTTTCTTGCAACGGTTTCCATTCCAACAAAGCCCATGCTCGATAATCCAGGTATACAATCCAACAATTTTCAGTCAGGTCACCTGGTTTCCATTCCAGTTTCCCCACACTGTTATTGCTACTAGATCTAGTAACGTTTCAGCTGTCCAGTGTCCACTCAGGCATCTAGTATATTAGTTTCTTCAGTGTGACAGCAGAAACAGAGAATCCTTCTCAGTTTGAAAACCATGTCATGGTTTTATTTTCTGATTTGAGTGATTCAGGTCACCAACGTATTGGCTCAGTGACACATTTAAAACTGCTGTGAATCTACACAAAGTATTTCTTAGAACTTTTCTTATCTCGTCTATTAAGTTATCCCCCAAATCAAACGTCTGGATCAAAATAAAGGGAGAATAGAGCAACTGCATTCATGGTTTACAGTAGTCCCTCGATTATCACGGGGGTGTGCGGAACGTAACCCCCGCGAAACTGGTCTCTCTTGTATACGAGTCCTCGAGGCTCCATGAGACTAACCTGTATAAATAAAGGTTTAATGAATGAATGGTAGGTGAAAAAAACTGAAGTGGGAATGCTATATTTATTTTAGTATTTATATATTTTAAGGTTTTATAAATCCTTCCCACACTCTTTCAATGTTCTAAATTCACCAACAACATACGTATATGTGCTGCACAGTAGATACTGCAACAGTTTATATTGGCACTCGTCAGTCTTGGTCCAGTTCTGATCGGCTCTCTGCAGCCATTGAGCACCAAGATGCTTTTGAGAGTCTTCCTGTGCTGGCATCAGTGCTGGTTCAATTCCCGGTCTGTTCCGTACGGCTCTCTACATCCACTGAGCGCCAAAGTCACTATGAATAAGGATCAAATTTTTTTGTCTGGTTCGGATCGGATCAAAACTTTCCCTCCGTTTTGGCAGAAAGCTGCAGCCGGAAGTACTGTTGGCTTCTGGGTAGTGTAGTTCTTTCACTGGCATTACAGTGTAGGCTTATTGAAAGAAAACTACAAAATGGCAGCGCCTCTCCAAAGTGTTTTCTTCGTTAAATTTTAATCTCATACCGTCCAAATCATGTGAGTAATACTGAAAGTTGACGATTGTTGTAAAAGCGTGAAAGTCGAATCGCAAAATAGCGAGGTACTACTGTAATTAAATTATCAATAGTCAAACTATCCAGGCACATATGTATTTTAAATAATCAAACGAGAAGAAACCATTTCAACACGCAGAATAAGTACAATGTTTTGAAGATGATGATGTAATATGTGCAGAACCAAATTCTTTTAAGAAGTGAACATTTATTTTTACAGCCTTGAGCAAATTAAATTGTTACTGTTTATAAATGGTTTCTAACACTGTCACCGACTGCACATCTGTATATTCATCTTTGTGCAAATATATACCATTTTGTTGCGCTGCTGCTTCCCTTTTATTTCAAACATTTACCTGAAAAATATTCACGACATCAGTAAAATACAGGGTCTGTATGGGTCTTAACCAACTTAATTTACAGTCGTGAATTTTGTATATTGATGCATGTTTGATGCTGGGTTTTAGCTGCCAAAGTGCACTCAGATATGATTCAGCCTGCGCCACTTACATTTACACACAAGAGCTGCAGGTTGTTCACATTACGCACACTTTAGCACACTGCACCAACAAAACCACTCATACACACGCATGCTAATAGATGGAGGTGTGTGTGCATCAGTTGGATATTAAGGCAGGACAATATAGAAGCTGATTAACTTAAAGTATAAAGTTCAGAAAAAAGAACGAGCTGGTTGGAGTCGAAAGAAGGAAAAACATACAACAGTTTAAAATGTCATTTAAGAAGATGGTCATCACTGCATGTCAATATGGGAAATAACTGCTATTTTATATTACTGCTATTATCAATCTTAACAATGAATTAATTCATCAGTTATTGCTGCATTATGGTATATTAATCCAGAAAGAATTTCAACATGTCAAAAATTATTGATGCTTCATCATAATGGCATGCAAATATAAATGCATTGTACCAGTTATAGATATGGATATATAAAATACTAACTAAAAATGAAGGTTATAACTAGGGATGCACAATATTGGATTTTTGGCCGATATCCGATATGACGACATGTTAAAACTTATTTGGCCAATAACCAATACCAATACAGATATGTTTTTTTCCTAGACCTACTTACAAAGACGTATCTTTTTCTGCTGTGGAATTAAAATATTACATTAGTCTGCATGGTCTTTGTCAATTTGACCTGCTAGCAAATGCAGATGCCAAAAAGAGGGCTGAAAATGATGCAACACTTCAACTTGTATTATGTTAAATGTCAAATTTATTCATGACGTTTACCCTCTCTAACACAACGACAACACTGAAACTGTGCAAGTTTGTAAATTTTCACAAATCTAAACTCAATCTGTTCACAAGTGACAAGTGAAAAGCATGTAGTGCATTAATAGATATACTTGACAGTTTGTTAAATTAAAAATTAACTTAAATCAGAAGCCTTTTATATTGGTGAGCTTTTTTTACTTTTATGGAATGGTTGATGTCCGATATTTAACTTTGTTGCTAATATCAGCCGATACCGATACCATTCCGATAATATCGTGCATCCCTAGTCATAACCAAGTTACCATGAATAGTAAATTATTGGATGATGCTATAGATATGAGGGGTGGGTGTAACAATACGTTTATACTTCTGTTTTTTTTTTCCTGCTTGCTTTTGTTTTAAATTTATTTTATTTTTATATAGCTTTAATATTTTATTATACTAAGTTCAATAAAGTTAACCTCAAACTAAAAAAATAATGTAAAAGAAACGAGTCACGCAGATTGCAGTGGATCGTAATAATTTTTTCCACTTCTCATTCACAAAGCATCTTAAATCTGAATAGCACAGATATGATGGGGTGTTTATAGATGTTTATAATAAAATGATTAAATCCAAATAAAATTGAGCAATCTACCTCTGTGAAAATATTTTTGAGGTTAATGCAAAAGAGAGCATTTTATTCAAACCTGTGCAGATTTCAGGGACTTGTTACTAGAAATGATGTCTCTTAACGAGCTGCAGCATCATGATCGGCATGATCTGGAAGGCTTCGCAGCTCCTCCATCAAAGCTCCTGCTGTAAAAATGAAATGTGTGAAAGAGGAGAGACAGACTAACGAACTGGTCGTGCCCGACATGTGCTGAAGACACAGGTCACTTACTGCACAGAGGCGGTCTATTCACAAGGAAGATCTTTTTAATTAGGCTATGTTCTTTTAATTAACCAGCCAGAGAAACGTCCGTGTCCATTTGTCACCATGCTTTGCTCAGGCGCAGACGGGTGAAAATACCCTCTTTTGTCTCCTCACAGTTCCAGAGGTCCCTGCTTCTCATTATACACCCTCATTCACTGAAATGTATTTTTTCCTTCTTCCTCTTTAGATTAGCATGATAATACCCCTTAGAGGGTAAGAAAGTGGTGAAGAGCTATTGCAGGACTGCTCGTCAGATTCAATGTGTTCAAGACCGTGCTATTATCATACTGAATGCACCATCAGTTAAACTAACAGCCTGAATTCCAACATTTATCTCCAGTGTCAGAGAATCACTGTCAATTGCACGGGGAGCTCAATGGCAAATTACAGGGTATGTCTTGCTCCTTGGTGCCTGGATCCTTCCCAGTTGCAATCATGCTATTCTAATTCTGCCCCCCCTCATGTAGTGTCCATAATAGAAAAGAAGGCTTCCCATCTCTTTGGATGAGAATTGAAATTTGAGTGAGTAAATGTGTTCATTTACACGCTGCCATTTCCCATGAAACCTGAATACATCTCCAGCTTTTCCCTGGAGCTGCAGGGGCAACACGGGGGGAGGAAAGTCTCTGCTGGAGTTTGTAGTTCTGTTTCCAGAGACTAGGTCGCATGCAGGTCAGGCCACCTTGAACTCCTCAGCTGGATTTATTGTGTTGGTGGTGGACGAGGTCAGGTCGCCCCCACTCCCCTCAACACGAGGACTTTGTTAGTGTCGGACACAGAGCAGATGCTGGCGGCACAGACAGACCCCTGTCAAACTCTCTGAGGAGAACGCCACAGGGGTCAGAGGTCGCGTGTTGAGGGTGGAGGCATGACCCAAATACTGATTGATTATTCTCAAGCCCATATCAAGGGAAGGGGTCAAGCCTTTCACCCTCACCCCCCGTGGAGATGGAGAAAAAGTGAATTTGGCACAAAGGAGGAGGAAACCTTCTTGGTCACAACTTCTTTGACTCTGCTGCTCAGATCAACTGTACACCTTCAGGCGGTCTGTGTTTTCACTTTGCCTGAAACGAGACACCCGACCACATGTTTCCCCTTAACGGACAGCTGAGGGGAGAAAGGGCACGAGTGTGGTGTGTTTGTCATTTGGTGGGAGACAGAAGAGGCCACACTCCCCAGTTCCTCTGTGAGATTTATTAGTTGTTCAAATACACAACCATGCTGGCCATTGGCGATTATCTCAATCATTCTATTTGTGCAGTTCAAAGTCCACCAAAATTGACCTACTGGGTATATTATTTTTTAAATCACAAAAGTAAAAGCGTTTGTAGTTTATAGTAATTGTTCCCATTAGTGTTATTACTGCCATAAACACTAAAGTGGTGATAAAAATCCAGACTCTTGAGTAACCACGATTAGATATAAAGGTAAACTAAATATTCAGAAGTTTCTTTAGATTCATCTTTCTTTACATACGTGTATGTGTTAGATTAACTTGGGACACTTAACTTAGATTAATTGGGGCAGCTGTGGCTGAGTGGTTAGAGCAGTCGTCCTCCAATGGGTGAGTTGGGGGTTTGATTCCGACAGCAGTTACATGTTGAAGTGTCCCTGGTCAAGACACTGAACCCCTCATTGCCTCTGATGTGTCCCCCATTGGTGTATGAATGTGATAAAGCTCTGATTAGTCTCTACAGATTCCGATTAGCTTTGTAGAGATCTAGTAGAGTGCTGTATGAATGTGTGTGTGGAGGTAAATGAGGACACAGGTTGTGTTGTAAAGTGCTTTGAGTATCTTGACTAGATAGAAAGGTGCTATACAAGTACAGTCCATTTACCATTTAACTGTCTTTGCTTTAAGTCTCTATAGAATTACAAACGTACAACTTTCTAATAAGTACTTATGTGACAACTTCTTTTTTTCTCTTTAGTCTATTTTAAAACATTCTTATAATTCAGTAAACTACAGGAGATTAATTTTGTAAGTGTATAAAGTGACAGCACATGCATAACGAATGTGGTCAATGTGATGTTCAGTATTGTACGTTGGCGACTTTAACATGTGAAATGGTGAAACTTAACTTTTTTAATACTCAATTACTAAAATAGGTCACACTGGCTGGATCCTTAATCAGCATATTACCACCAACTTATAGGTTTGGTTGATGAGTAAGAAGAAAGAACATGGTATAACTCATTATTAATAGTGCATCATCAGACATTTTGTTTTTGCGATGAAAACATTTGTGCTTGGCAGACTGTTGTTTGACTGATTTGGGGAAAAACAAAAACAAAAAAAAACTTATTTTTCATAATGTACATCTTTATTACCAGAGACTTATCAGTCTTCTATGATCAAACTATATGAAAAATGATTATTTATCACTCTGATCACCTTACAGTCTTAGTGCACCACAGTTTAATAAGTCAAGACCAACTTAAAGTGGTGTTGAAGGAGGGACACGGTCTGACTGTTGTTTGTTGTGACCAAAAGTTTTAAGAGGAATATAAATTGAAAGGTGGTACCTGCAGGGTTTGAAGCACACGCATTCTTCATTTCAAACACCTGTAGTGTTTGAAATGAAGACACTACCAAACAGGAGCTTTTAGAGTCTCCAGAATGTCACTAAAGGTGCTGTATGATGCAGTAACCACCCATGTCTCCTTTTCTCTGTACGTTTTCTGCTTGAGCCTTTTCAATTCAAAGTTAGACTGTGACTACTTTTATTCCCCGTGTCTAAAGGCGTGAAGTAATTACCGGTATGTTTTCACCCATTCCTGAGTGTGTGCTCATGTATTGTTTACAAAATCTCTCATGAACCAGTTGATGGATTCAAATAAAATCCCCAGAAATTGATCATTTAATATAAATCTCCAAAGTGTCATTTGAAGTCAACCTCATTAAGATGTTGGCTACGGCTAAGAAACTTTAGCAAATACAAATTTGCATATAACACTGCTAATTTGCCAGATAGATGGTTACATTTCAAAGTAAAGTGCTATGTGTTGTCATCATTGTATGTTCCCATACAATGGCAAAATTGTTTTTTTGTATTTAACCCATCACATCTAGGTGGAGCAGTGGGCAGCTATGTAAGCACCCGGGGAGCAATTAGGGATTAGGTGTCTTTCTCAGAGACACCACGACATAGGATTGGCTTGGTATGAAATCTGGGACTTTCGGGTCCTGAGTTGGCTGCCCTGCCTCTACCCCATCTTGGCCCCAGATTTTGGTGTGGTAGTGGCTGAGAGTCATTCCCGACACATACTTTAAGTGCTACACATTGCACAATATCTGTCCTTACTTTGGCATTAACTGCAAAGTCAACACTGTCTGTAAACTTTCAAACTGTTTTATGAACAACTTAAGACTTTTTAATTAAGCTCCCAGAACATGATCGTTGACTGTACGTCAAAAATAATTGACATTAGCAGTCAGTCTAATTTAAGATGGCTTCTGCAGCTACATCTTATCAATTTTACCAATGCTGAGCTAAACTTGATGTGGTAGAATCAAAGTCTTTCTCAACACAACAGGGTCTTCTCTTACTCTGCTCCTGTATCCTGGAATTCCTTGCAAAAAGATCTGAAGCTTTCAACCTTGACCGCTAAGCGGTTTTAAACTACTACTCTTCCTGGTGTAAACCAACAGATGTTCCAGTTTTTAGTATTATACATCACTTTATAATGTAGCTGCTTTTGTTTTGCTTTTTATTTAATTTCCTCTGTTTGCTTTTCATTTTATATGCTTTTTATATGATTGTCTATTCTTGTCTGTACCTCATCTGTGTTCTTTGTTTAAAACAGGTTTCTTGTAAATGAGTCTTTGTGACTCAATGAGACTAACCTGTATAAATAAAGGTTGAATGAATGAGGGAAAAAAAGTCTCTGAGCACCAGTGACAATTTTAGCTTCTTTTTGGGGTTGCTCAAGCAACGCCACCTGTATCAATCCAGTTGACTCGTCATCAACTGACCCAATTGGTAACCCCTATTTGTCCCTAAGTGAAATGCCCCCTTACATGCAAGAGCTTTTTATTTTTTTTAAATTTTTTTGGGGGGGGTGGGGTGGGGTTGAGAAGTGGAGTGCTACATCTGTAGCACCTTAGCTAGCGTGTCTGTATTGTGTGCCGCAATACAGTTGTCGTCAGTTGTCAGCCGGGGGTGGGGGGGTGTTGGGATGCGTGACAGAAGCGGAGCGTACTCTATTCACAACACAAGGAGAGCTGTTGGTCAGGCTACTTCTTGATGCTCTCTAAAATTATTATTGAATCAAGTGTTTACTTATGGAGGTAAACGTACCTGTTTAACGACCCGTTAAAATACACCAGAATGCAGGAAATAGCATGTACTTTTAAATTTTCTGGGGGAGGA
>NC_056502.1:7004673-7005116 GCF_014905685.2 Nematolebias whitei | reverse complement strand
TTACTATTCACAGAGGGCTGAGTGATACTAGCAATCACAGCATTGTAAGAGGGGGACAGTTGAACCCGGAGGCCTCCACCCCTGTTTAATGATGGACGATTTCTTTTCACAAAGATGGCCTCCTTTACTCCTCTCTCAAACCATCGTTCCTCTCTGTCCAGGATGTGAACATCTTCATCCTTGAAAGAGTGACCGCTGGCCTGGAGATGAGTGTAGACCGCAGAGTCCTGGCCTGATGATGTTGATCTTCTGTGCCGTTCATTCAGCAGCTGGGTTTGTGCCTTCTGAAGGATCTTGCTTGCCTGGTGCCCGCTGACCGATGATTTTAGTTCCAGGCTCTTGGGAATGATGCCACTTTGTCGACATCTGAGGTTGAATCGCAAGTGGTTCCTGTAGTCATGTGATCAGTTGGTTTTGGTTGTCAGCAGCAAAACTGGTTGATC
>NC_056502.1:6969584-7004573 GCF_014905685.2 Nematolebias whitei | reverse complement strand
GAGACTGAGCTGAATACAGCACCTCAGACTGAGGAAGTCTCTTGGATGAGAGACGAAACGTTTCTAGATTTTTTTGCTTTGTTTTGTTTTTGTTTTTTTTGTTGAATGTCCAGAGGACCAGATTGAACTTTTTTGGACACTCCAACATCAACTTTTGACTGCTTCATAGGGACTTAACCAAGGGTTCCCAATCCTGGTCCTTGCGGAGCACCATCTTGCATGTTTTAGTCGTTTCTCTGCTCTAACACACCTGGTTTGAATTAATGTGTGATTAACAGGCTTCTGCAGAACATGAGGAAGTAAATCCCTGAATCAGGTGTGCTGGAGCAGGAAAACATGCAGGATGGTGTTCCTCAAGGACCACGGTTGGGAACCACTGGACTAAACCATCATAGAAGATGTATGGTTAACTCTAGCAGTGTTCCTATAACTAATAGGGATGGCAATCTTTAGGCAACTCACAATTTGACTGCAGATCAGAGGGCTGCAATGTGATTATAAAACAATTGTTGATTCCTCTTTAACTACTTTAAACCCAATCCTGAGCAGTAAATCACAGATAAACCCAAAATTTACTCTACACTGCTGTATAAAACCATTTTTGTTCAAACAAGATCTTTGGTACAAAAGCAATCAAAATGCCAGTACAGCTATCTTACCAGCGTTCGTCAGTGTTTCCACAACTTTGTTTTCTGTTCTGTTGTAGTGTGGCAAAAAGCTGTGATAATCATCTTTTGATTGGGACTCCAAAATGTGACGTGGTGCAAATCTTCGATCGCTGAAGTGCAGAACGCATATCTGTTGCACTGAACGTTGTAGTTTACTTCACCTTTTCAAAGTTGGATGAAAACCTTGACGTCTCTTGTTTGATACTCCTCTGTTAGCAGCAGCAGCTAGTAGCTACCACCAGCTGTTTTCTCTTCTTCGCGTGCGTTTGTCGCCAATGTTATTTTTCCCTTTAACTTCATAGAAGCCGAACTACTTCGAGTGGCTTTTAGTGCAAAAAGAGCCGTGTCTTGTGTCGGTCAAACAACTCCTTCCTGTCTTCAGAGATCCTCCTTTTTTGTTCCTCTACATCATATTAAGATTAAAAGATAATAAATGTTCTAAATTTTAAAGACGCCCAGAATTATTTATGATGCATCAAATCACACCTCTCAGCTAATGTCCTTTCAGTTTGGCACAACCCCTTTCAGAATCTTGAAGTTAATGAAAGGCCAGGGTTACACTTTAACAGCAGCTATAAGGTACTTTTTCCTGTTTTTTTTAAACAAGGAATACTTTTTCTGTGCTAAAAAGGTGAACGTATGAGAACATTTATACACTGAATATCAGTAGTTGGATATAAAAAGCAATGCATGCCTTTTTCCTGTACTTAATAAACACTAAATCGATTAGAGTAGTACTTTTACTGAACTAAAAACGGATATCATGCCATCTCTGTGTGCAACTTGTTTATTTTTTTCTTTAATCTGTGCCAGAGGAATTTGGATTGTGCATATCCATGGTTTCACACTGAAACAAACTGTCCACACTTTCCTTCTTTGAACATGTGTTCCACACATAATATTGCTTAAAAATAAGTTACAAACTTGTCAAGAGTAGATGCAATATGTTTGGGGTTTGTCATCGTTTTTAATATCTTACTGTGGGAATCTTTTTTTTTTTTTTTGGGTTTGTGTTCTGGCAAGGTGAAAAGATTTTTTTTCCTGGGAGCAGATTGCCAGATTGGGAACAGACTGTGAGCAAAGATGCTATCAGCAGATTTGGCTAGTTTGAGCTCTGGGATTTGTTGAAAGATTTTGTTCACTTATTGCAAAAACAACCTGTTGTCATGCAAACGGCGTTTCACAAAGAAAAAAAAAAAAAAGCCGTTTTTCAGATAGTTCCAAGCAGGCAAGATCATGTTTGTGTAGCACTTCTTGGCATTTTCGCCCACAAGAAAGGGACGGTATGGGTTATGGGTGGGCATTGTTATTCATGGTTTGGACTTGGAGTCCTTTTCTGGAAAATAAAACGTGCCTGTGTTCAAAGTCTTTGGTGGCATTACTTGCAAGCTGCTTAGCAATATGTTTGTGATCTACACACATGTAAGACTCGTCTTTTATTTTTCATTTAGATTCACAGACGGCTTCAGCTGAAGCCTGCTCCAATCCCGTTTGCTCAGTGGGTTTCTGACTGTTTGAAAGCTGTAAGGTAAGACGTGCTGTTGCTCTCTAAATGTTACGTGGTTTAAAAGTTAAGATTAGATTTACCTGATTATGGAGAAAAACACTCTTATTTTATGTTTGTTTTTCATGTTTTATAGAAATATTGCAAATTACACTTTTCTCAATAAGACATTGCTCAGGGCGTGATTTGAGCACCAACTAAACATTTTTTAACATTTATTTTGGACATTTTTACAGATTTAGTTTTTCATCCAAATACATTTAATTCAGACATTATCAATAAAGTGGTTATACCATAGTGGTCGAGCAGCTGTGGCTAAGTGGTTAGAGAAGTCGTACTCCAATGCGACAGTTGGGGGTTCAGTTCCACCAGCAGTCACATGCCTAAGTGTCCTTAGGCAAGACACTGAACCCCTCATTGCCTCCGATGTGTGTCCTATCAGTGTATGAATGTGATAAAGCACCGATTAATCTTTGTATAGATCTAGTAGAGTGCTGTATGAACGGGTAAATGAGGCACAGATTGTGTTGTAAAGAGCTTTGAGTATCTTGATCAGATAGAAAGGTGCTATATAAGTACAGATCATTTAGTGGTGAAAGCTCTCTATACATTTAGTGCATATTCTAGTCTTAAATGACAAAAGCAGCAAACTAATGTCTTTATTTCCTGTGGTCCTACTGAAAAATGCTGCATATGCATTGATTCATTTGTTTTAATTTGGACCACAAGCTGCAGAAAAGTGTCAGAGACTTGGACAGTCACCTCAAAACTTCTCTGTCGGGTAAAGACCTTCCTAAGTGAGCTCGGCTGTGGACAGTAGAGGACAGGGCCAAGGAGCCGCAATGACGAAATGCCTCATGGGAAGGCTGGAGGCAGATGGTTGGGCAGATGTGGGTCTGTTGTAGCCTTAAACGATTCAGAAACTTAAAGCAGGAAGCAGTACAAGTCTGAAAACCAAGTGACGTTATGAACAGTTCAGCAGGAGTGGCAGTTCTGTGGATCGCACTTTGCTTCTCTGGGGTTGTTTTGCTGTCAGCTGAACATAGAGACTCTTGTGTTGAGTCAGCTGGTCATTATGAGCACAGCTAATTCTATTTAGGAGAAAGCTCCATTGCAATTTGTTTTATTTCACATCGTTTGGGTTTAAGCAATGGCTTGTGAAGGAATCAAACTAAACATTTACTCGCATGCAAAGCTCTTGATAAGAAAATGGTTCTAAAGATCTGCTGAGATGAAGTTTTGGTGACGCCTGATGGACAAATATTTATTTTCCAGTGGGAAAAATTTGAATCACACAAAGTGTTGGTGTTGAAATACTTCATGAAGCTTTAAAATTGTAAAATGTCCCTCTTTTCAAACCACATAAACGCAAAATAAATCAACCTGAAAAATCCTAATCTAATAATTTCTTGCATTTCGTAGAGGAAAAATTAATCCATCAGGATTATTAATCAATAAAACAAGTTTCTATCAATCCAACAATTTATAATAAGAGTTATCATACCACGAACTCCTGTAATAAAACTGTGGAGAAGAAAAGTGAACGTGCATCAAAGCTCTTGTGACTTTTTCTTAAAACAAAAACTAAAACAACTAGAAAAAAACAATTTTTAAATATATGATAATAAACGAGCAACCTTATAAAATTTTATAATAAGCAGATTTATTTGTAATGAAATATAGGGGGAGGGGTGGCGCAGAGGTTAAAGAAGTGATCCTGTGATCGGAAGGTCGCTGGTTTGACTCCCTGGACAGACAACATATAAAATGTGGCTGGAAAAGGTGAAACAACCACACCTGCCTCTACCTTCATTTGCCCGACTCTGTGCCCTTGAGCAAGGCCCTTAACCCCCACCAGCTGCTCTCCCGGGCAACCCAGATGGCAGCCCTCTGCTTCACGCAGAGGACTGTGGTAGCTCGGTGGTCTGTGGTTGCTTCAGGAAGGGCATCAAGCTTAAAAACAATTGTCCCTGATGAAGGGAGCAGAAAGAGGGAATAAAAATTGTTAATGAAATTATTTTTTCCACCCATTTTCTGATTTCTGTCTTCAGCCCATCATCACTTTTTTGTGTGTCCAAACTATTCATGTGCGTTAACGTTTCCAAACAGGGACACATTCTAGACTTAGTATTTTTTTGCGTTTCAACTTTTGAACTTTTCTGTGTTTGTGTTGTATTGATTGCATAAGATTGAATTAGCAAATTGTGTTTCATTAGAGAACTAAAATTCCAACATCCCAAATGAGCTGCTGGAATGATTCAATATAAATAAGTCCTATTATAGTAACTTGCTCTTTCACTCGCTCTCTGAGGGATTGTTTAAAGAAATGGAAGTTTACATAGTTCTTGCACAGTAGTGATCTCGTGTCAATGCAACAAGAGCTACACTCCTAACACAACGGCAGACAGTGAAGCAAACACCACTATTGGCCTGAGACTGTGCAATCCTCTGGGGCTTTGAGCCCAGCAAAAGGAGAGCCATGATCAGAGCTGGGAACTAGATGGTGGGCTGCGGGTGTGTGGGGTGCTGTGAGAAATAAGAGAAGACAGAGGAGGGTAGAGGTGTCAGCTGTATAATTGGGGTGAGGAGATCTCTGGGGTGAATACAGGGAAGCTTTATTAAGACCGCTCCAGTCTGATGTGCTTGCACGGCCGCCTGGCTTTTCCTCGCACACCCACGCCAAACCTCCGTTTCCACCAGAGACTCCGTAACAACAAAGGGATGAAGGCCAAAGTCCTCAAGCTCTTCTCAGTCACAGATAAGACAAAATACCCTGTTATTTAAAACTCACTGATGGGGAAGGCAGTAGTGTGTGCATCTGTCTTTTCATTTCATTGAAGCTTATTGTGTCCTCTTAATGTACTTTTAAGCTAGCGCACTGTTAATAGTGGGGTTCCTTTGATTCTGTAGATTGTTTTATTTAATGATTTGCCAGTATTGCTTTCAGTTGCATACTAAGTAGGGCTGGGCGATATGGACCAAAATGAAAATCTCAATATTTTAAGATAAATCGCAATATATGATATATATATACACGTCTGTTTTTTTTTTGTTTGTTTGTTTTTCCATAAAGTAGTAACAAAAATATATTTCTGAGTCAAAGCTTTGGCCCAGTTGTCACACAGGCACATTTATTAACAACAGCTGTAACTGTACAAAATAAATGTCTAAAAAAATAAACTATTTACATATATTAAATAGTTTATTTTTTAAACCTTTATTTACAAATATTAAATAATAATCCTCCTCAGCTGTGCCGCCTTCATGACGTTAGTAAGCGTATGTGAACTGCAGCTGCAGGTCCAACAGACTTCAGCCACCTTCCCTGAAACAAACCACGGGTCAGAACTCATTTAGCTGTGCTGTGCCTTTATGAGAGGAAAGATGGCGCTACAACATTAATAAATCAGCAGCTTATCATATCGTTAAATACACGGTCCCAGTCTTGGTTATGGAACAAGACTGCTAAATCGTTAGCCATCTTGTTAGCCGCTAAGGACCGTGTCTTTAGCGATATGATAAGCCACGGCTTTATTAATGTCGCAGCACCTCACTGTCAATATTGATATAGTCTAATCTTATATGATATCGCCCAGCTCTAATGCCAAGTATAAAGCGTAATAAGCTCCCTGAATTGTTCTGCTTTCAATGGATCTGTCTCCTAAACTAATACCTATAATTTGTATTAACTCTTTTTGATGTGATATGAAGAAAGTTTCTTGCTCGCTGCAGATTGGTTCATGTTATTATTATACAATGGCATAGTTGCCCTACTTACATTACATAAAATCATGGGGTAAAAGAGCAAGAATCTTTGGGTTCACAAGAAAAAACATTCCCTGGGTGACTTCCCCTGTGACTGATCTCACAGTCTGATGGTGAGATCCGGCTGTTCTGTCGGCATTGAATTGTTGCTTTTTGAAGTACCCATATCAATAAATGAGTTCTTTGCTGACACATCTTTTTGGACTCCTTTATAAAAATGTTTTCGTCTCACTAAAGCTGTTTTTTTTTTTTTTTTTTGACTGACACAACAAAGATTTTTCTGCTGAAGCAGGAGGCGGTTGTGGGAAGAATTAGCAGCTTCCCCCAGATTGTGACTGTAAATTAGTTTCTTTGGAAATAATGAAAAAAGGGGCTGGAGATCTGTTCTCAGCGTCTGTAGTAGCTTGTTAATCCCTCACAGCTCTGACCGGCGGCAGAGCTGCTTGTGCATAGATGGTCCTTGTGGAGAATGGTCCTACTAGTCCTCCAGCCCTCTTTGGTCCTCTTTCCATTTGGTCCTGCAGGACTTGGCTAATCCTCTGCCTGGTCATGACAAGGAGATTGCGGGCTTTTCAAAGCTGGCTTGGACTTCAAAGTTGCAGGGATACTGGGACTTCAGGAGGTAAGAAAATTGAGTTTTACTATAAGCAAAGACTGCGAGGCATCTACCTTGGCTTTTCATTTACTATTCTTGAGATAATGTTGGAGAAAAATATTCTTGCTTTATCGTACTCAAAAAGAACTACACCCATGGCAGGAGAAGATTTGTAACCAGTATTTACTTGCAAGGTCAGATTTTCAGGACAGGTTACATAAATATCCATAAAGTACACGCATGAAGACCTGTCATGATAATCTGCCTCGAGCCACCTTCTCAGCTTGCTTTTATTCCCTTATCAGTTCAGTCAAATTCACAGAAGTTGGAGGTGTATGCTGCATCCTCACTCATCTACTCATCCAGCTCTCTGCTGACCCAAACATATGGTTCATGGGCAGAGTTAAGATTCTCAGCCATGGTAATAAAAACATGTATAACTTTTGACCCTAACAGATGACACTGAAAAATCCAAGTACAAGGTCCCATGAAGGCATAGCTGGTTTGAAAGATGACTCCTCATATTGGATTCCTAAAGGAATTAGTTAGCCTTTTTTATGTTAGTTTTTTCAGGGACACCAGTAACAAACATCCAAATGACAATAATCTTCTGAAACCACTGAAATAATGTAACTTATCCAGGGTGTATCCCGCCTCTCGCACAGTGATGGCTGGACATGGGCACCAGTGACCCCCGCGACCCGAAAAGGAAGAAGCAGGTAAAGGTAATGGATGGATGCAGCAAAATAAATCAATTTAAAAAGGTACCATATAGTAAAAAAAAGAGATAAAAGGTAACGGAGCAGTTTAGATGAATAGTCCATGTCTAGTGTGTGAGTTTACAATATCAATAAGCTGATTAAACCCAAAAGATAATCCTTCAGAGGTTGGTTAGCTTCACTTCCTTAAAGAGGATTGTCATTAACTAGCTTTAAGTAGCAGCTGGTAGAGTGTCTTATTGTCATCGTCCCATGGCATTAGTCCTTCCTCCTTCAAAAAGTGTAAAATACCTACATTTGTTCTAGATTATTGCAGAACAGTTTTTTTTTTTTTAGTGTATTTAGCCAGAACACGCATCAAGTCTAGATCATTCCAGAGACTTGCCTGTGAGAATTGTCCTTAAAATGGCATTTTTGCTTCTTTACTAATTAATTTTATTATTCCTTTCTTTGTCATTTTTGCAACAGTTGCAGAGGTTTGGCATTGAAGCATACATTGGAAGCTGCTCAAAGTAACTTTAGTTTATTTTGTGTTGATATTTAGAGCAAGTTACAAACACTTGTTTTGTAAATTTTAAGACATTGACAGACTTTTTTTGTTGTTGTTACACTACAATCCTCACAAAATCTCCTCAATCTGTGTAAAAACTGTTTCCTTTTGCGGTCATGTTTTTGTCAAAAAATTTTAATGGACAAAATATTTGATACATAAATCAATACTGACTAACTTGACGTTTTATCCTTTAAACAGAGGATCGAATCATCCCTTCCAAGTTTTCAATAATTTCTTCTCACCCCCCACGGGTCAGTGAGGAAGGGACTCTATTGACAATAAAAGCCAGTGGTTTATGCGTGCACTTGATGCTTCGTGTGGTTATTGACCAGAAACTGTTGGGCTAATGTGGGCGGATCTGTCTGATTAGACTTATTGACTGCAGAGCAGTAAAGCTTGGCCAGTTTCTTATACTTTTTGAAAATACTTTTTTTATCCTTGCAGGTAGTTTTCTCACCCACTACCTTCAATTCTCTCGTACTTTAAGGCATTTAGTGTAGTTCATTTGGAAATGTAGAACATAAGCTGCAGATTAGAATAAGTAAAACTACTTTCTAAATGCCTACTGGGGCTGATTAATTTATATGAGATGTTGTATATTCATTCTGAATGATTCAACAAAGAAAGAAGTATTACATTCAATTTGCTTCAATAATAAATCATGGAGGCGCCGTACAAGCTGATAATTTGGCTTTAATTTTGGTCAATAGAAGTTAATGCAGTTTTATTTGCTAATTATTTATTCTGATGATGTTTTGATTTCGTAGAACTTTAGATGTTTTTTTTTGACACCAGTACCCAAAATAAATCAAACATAAAATTTCTTTGAATACAATCTATCCTTGCTGTCAAATGTGACCAAGAAGTTTCCGACCGCTGCTTGTGGTTCTTTGAAATTAGTTCATTTTCGCCCTCATTCCTTCTCAGCAGTTTTTGCCTCTGCACTCAGACCTCCAATTTCTGCCCAATTGTGGGGTGAAGAAGCAGAAAACTCTCCACAGCTGCTGTTTGCACCCAGACTTTCTCTGCACGTCGGTGCACACTTTCTGTTGGGCTGATCCATGCAGAGAGGGGTTGAGCACTCTCTTTATAAGCACCTGTGTGTCTCGGAGATCCCAGGATAAGAGTGGGTGGATGGGATGAGCACAGGAGGCGAAGATGACGCTGTTGAGAGGGTGAAGAAGGTGATTATGGAAGGTTGGCTATGGAGAAAGTGGCACAGGAAAGCAAGATGATTTTTTTTTCTCACTGTGCTACAAGAAGAATATTTTCAAACATAACACTTATCTGTCTTCTTCTGTTTGTGGTTATTTTCAGTCGTTCTGTCTGCTGCTTGGAGACCATCTTTTTCCACATTATTTGATCTGTCCTTTTGTATTTCTTTTCACCTTTAAACTGCACCCTTAACAGAGCTGATTGGAGAACGTAGAGCATCAAGTGGCTAATCTCATCCCTGTTCATAAACAGCACTTCATTTTCCCATCACCTTTACAAATCTGCACATCGCTTGATCCACAGCCCGCTGAGTCTCCTTTCAACCTCGTTGTTTCACTTTTTTTTTTAAAGCTTTTAAATTGTCTTTTTACTTATTCAAGTACCTGGCCTATTCCTAAAAAAGTCGACATGGCACAAGCAAAAAGGCTTGGTAAGCTTTTTAGAGCCAGTCATGGTGCACTATTCCCCCGTCGTAATTACTGCTGAAACAAGCAGCTCTGGGAAGGTTCGGCGCTGGCGGACCCATCATTACTGACGCTCTTACCTGCCACAGCTAAGATGCTCTCGCACGGCGGGGCTGTGATGATTGCCCTACTGAGCTGGCAGAGAGGAGGAAAAAGGAGGATGGGGTGATCAAAGACGGGGTGCGCTACATGTTGGGAGGTGGCTAACAGCTGAGAGAAACAACGGCACAACCAAAACCTTGACTGTAAAAGGACTTTAAACCAAAGGCTGCACAAACAGACATTTTTGTCTGTGCAGGTAAAAGGGTTGAAAGTCGCATTTATTATGTCCACAATGTCTTGTCAACACGTTTTTGCTTGGTCTAAAAGCCACCAGGTTGTTTGCTTCCTAAATAAACGCTTAAGCCTTTTCAGCCCCGCGTGTCAACAATAATTTACTTTACTCGAAGAGTTTCTCTTTGTTTCAGAATTATTTCTTGTTTAAACTTGTTTTCTTGCCCCACCTATGGGTTGTTCATCACAAACCTGTTTTTACCAGTATCCAGCAGAATTGGAACCATGGCACTGTTTTGATCCAACTTTAAATCTTTTAGGCTCCGATAAACATTTCCTTGGCGTACATCACAGTGCATGTTCAAAGCCTGCATCACGTTGTAAACAGGACCGAGGTTTTCTCGCTATTCTTGCAAAATATTGTTCACACTTGAGAAAATGCTATACCAACTAATCTGCCACCTGCAATCTCACTCATGGGCCTAAAGGTTGGGCTTCTGTGTTCCGTGATATGATTTCTATAATCTGGTTTTGTAGTTTGTGTGTTTGTGAATCTGTGCGTTTCCTTGTGCTTTTGCACATGCATGGAGCTGTGCTGGAAGGCAAAGGTGAGGCAGCAGCTGGCAGAAAGAGCACCTTTGACCCAGCAGGTGAAAACAGGTGTCATTACTTACCGGGCTTGCCGCAAGCACTTGCCCCGAGGCGGAAGCAAACGGGTTCTAGTGAAAACAACCAGACGCAACACGAGGTTGAACCTTTTTTTTTCCATTGCATCATTTTAGTCTGTAGCTTAACCTCATGTAAAATCAAAATGTCTGAGTTTATCTTGTAATCTTGTTCTTTACTCCATGTTGGCATCTGTATGCGTCCAGTGACTTTTCAAAATCATTCGTTTTCATACAAATACATTTCATGTACGAACTTTATAGTTTCCTTTTTTGCATTTGGTGTTTGAAGTCTCAATAGGTGAGTTAAGACAATTTATAAATACTAAATGGACTGTACTTATTTAGCACCTTTCTACCTAGTGAAGATACTCAAAGCTCATTACAACACAATCTGTACCCTCATTTACCCATTCATACAGCACTCTACTAGATCTCTACAAAGACGAATCAGTGCTTTATCACATTCATACACCGATGGGACACGCATCAGAGGCAGAGAGGAGTTCAGTGTCTTGCCCAGGGACACTTCAACATGTGACTGCTGGTGGAATCGAACCCCCAACCCTCCCATTAGAGGACGACTGCTCTAACCACTCAGCCACGCTGCACCAAAAAGGCATCGGTTTTACTGACGATGCTCTGACTGGCGTCTAAAGTTGGAGTGAGGTCAGTTTGTTGAACGCTACTCAGTATCTTCAGTTTTTCTTTCAACCGTATCTTAAACGGGAGCAAACGGATACATTCCATTACTTTGAACATTTACCAGTTTATCTGCACTTTGTTCTATTTTAAATCCAGTTTTCTAACTTTAAAAAGCAAAGCAATGGAAAACATCAGTCCTAAGAATGTGTTACTGCACAGTTTGTTCTCTACTACTTAATATTCATAATTCTATAAGTGCAGTAGTCCCTTGTTTATCGTGGGGATCCGTACCCTGAAGACCCACGATAAGTGAAAAACCGCCAAGTAGGAATATTAGTACAAGTAGTAAGTAGTAGTTTATTTTAGTGTGTGTTAAGGCGTTTTAAACCCTTCCCACACTCGCAGTATTCTAAACAATGTTTCTAAACGCTCTAAAAGAGCACAGAATGTCATGATCTCAGCTCCCTGCCTCCTCTGCTCTTTGCCACCTGCAAGCGCTTTTGGCCACGCCCACTTCTCCGTTCTGCACGGAGAGCAGCTGATCAGCTGCAGCGGGAAGTTTATCCTGCAGTGTGGGCTGCACAAAGGTGCAGGAGGTGCTAAGTAATTTAAAATAATTTATTTTAAATAAAAATTCCATGCCGATTATGCGGCTCATCTATCAATCAGCCAACTGTGTGTCATGTCCAGTCTTATTTTGAAAAACCGCGATGGAGCGAGTCAGCGATGAACGAACTGCGAAGTAGCGAGGGACTACTGTATATTCAAATTTTTAAAGAAAAAATATTTAGAAGTTGATTTGTATCGATTCGATGTCATACGTCTCTTAGTGTAAGTATTCAAAAATGCAGCGTGAGAGTTTATTTTTACAAGTCTGGCACAGTGGGTGGATTGTTTTTCTCAAGGTTATTCCCGTCTTTTCTGTTTTGTGCCCAAGTCTAAATGTGCTCTCCAACTGTATAATACCATTTGAGACCTGCTGGGTTTGTCTTGAGGGCAAATCCTAAATGGCTCTCTGCCTTCTTGATGGACAAAGTCCATCCATGCGTCAAGTTCAGCAAGTCATCAGCTCTTCCTTTGCCGTGCTTTTCTTTTGGCACATGTGTCCATCACCCCCTGATCCTGCACTCATCTTCTCCCTTTTCAAATGCTAATGGGCCTGAACCATGCTGGAGCTCTTGAGCTTGAAGTTGACTCTCTTCTTTGAAGAGAGTTTATAGATGGTCACGCAGAGTTTTTATCATTTTGCTCAGCAGGCAGCAAGAAGTTTTTATTGTGGCCCACTCATCTTGGCCACAGTCTCAGCAGCTTACTGCAATGCACCATGGACGCCCGACTATTGTTGCCATGTATAATGAAACAAAATCCATTATCGGTGTCAATTCTGTTCTCCCACCAACCAGTTTGCCCTGGGTTTGCCCTGATATTGCCTGGATTCTTCATCCTGAGGCACAGATTGTTGTCCAAAGTATTTGAAACTGTATGAATTGAACTTTTCCCTTGAGCATTATAAACCTCTCCCATCCTGTGTTGCAACCAGAATGAGCAAAAGCTGAGCTTCACTAAGTCTTTGGTTCGTGGGAAGCATGGACATGATCACACAGAAGCCTCAGCAGACAAAAGTTTCATGAATTTGCCTTTTTCATTCCTTTCTTCACTTTTAATCCCCAAACCCGCCATACGTCAACACACCTGACAAAAAATGAACAGAAAACTTGGCAATTGTTAAACGATTTAGTCCTTCAAACTACAATTTCACAAAAAGCAAAAAAAAAATATTTGGCTCTAATTATCAAGAACCACAATATATTTAAACCAACATTTTCATGTAAATTTTACTGATAGTTTGTATAACAGCAACATGTTCGTACTAATTCATCAGATGGAAAAAAAAAGGTTTAATTTACATGTTTTAAATGTACTTCATAAAATCTGTAATACATTTATTTTTTACATTAAAAAATAATAAAAAGTGCATTACAAATTATGTTTAGGTTTATGGAATAACCTATATTTTACATACTAAAACTGTTGAAGTCAGAGGTTAAAACTGTTTACAAGTTTATTTATTTAACCTTTATTTATAAAAAGGTAGTCTCACTGAGTCTCGACGATTAATTTTCAAGAGAGACTTGTTTGGGAGCAGATGGTGGGGGTTAAGGGCCTTGCTCAAGGGCGCAGAGTGGGGCAAATGAGGGCGGAGTCAAGTGTAGGTGTTTCACCTTTTCTACCCACATTTTGATGTTGACGGTCCAGGGAGTTGAACCGGCGACCTTCCAGTCACAGGTCCACCATCTCTAACCTCTGTGCCACCACTCGCCAAGTTCACTAGATTTAAAAAATAATAAAATTCTGGCAGTCACAGCTGCCAATTTCTTTTTTGGTTGTAAAAACTGGGATTTTTTTTCTGTTTTTTATTTATATTTTAGTGCTACCTCATTTTAACATAAAAATATATTACAAAAGTTGTCTGATTAGTAACAAATCTTTAAGGATACAAATTTACACTTTATTTCTCTGTAGGGGGGTGTTTCCTGGCTGTAAATGCAGAACACTTTTGCCTCATTTAGTACCACGTGTAGTTTCTAAAAATGAGAATATAGACTAAAAGAATTGTATCTTTTGGCTTATTTTGCCCATATATTGGATAAAATCTTGATTTACTTCAGAGCACTCCTCACACTTTTCATTAACAGCATTGTTCATCATTAGGACGCTTTACAGTTCTTCCAGTAATTAACACCTATCCCAACTGATCAGGAATCTGACTAAAACTAAAGTTTTACCCAATGTTACAACTAAAATCGTCAAAAGTTTGTAGCAAGTGTAAAACACGAGTCGAGGTCTGTTCGAAGCTGTATTCCATTCTTGTTAATAAATCGTTTTAGTGAGAACGAGATGTTTAATCGCTCCCAGGTGCAGAAAGTTTTCAACGAGCCAGCAAAAACTTAAGCATCTGTCGGATAAAAGCAGAGCTGTGAGATGATGTTTAAGATTCATTTATTTCACGTTACTTACTCTGTACAAGTTAAATGTATGCACGTTTAATCATGCAGCAGACAACCGTGTGCTATAGAAGAGTGAAACCAAGAAAGTGAATACATTTAATGAAATGCGCCTTGAGAGATGATGAGCCCTAATTGGTTGTATGTGTTTCTGTGCACTCACACAGGTTATAATAACCCTGGAGTAGATCTGTGACCCGTCATGTCCGATGTGAGCTGGTATTGTTGTGACCCTTTAAAATTAGAATACACGAAGAATACTATATTTACGTAATACAGTAGTCCCTTGATTATCGCAGGGTTTACGTTCCACACACCCCCGCAACAGGTGAAAATCCGCGATGTAGGAACATGATATTTATTTTAGCATTTATATATATATTCAGGCTTTATAAACCCTTCACTACGTAATTTTAACAACATACGTAGGCCTGTCACGATAACAAATTTTGCTGGACGATTAATTGTATCAGAAATTATTGCGATAAACGATAATGTTTGAAATTTGACAATAATTAGTAATTAATTTCAAAATTAAGAAGAAATGTTTGTTTTGTGTTTAGTGCCTTTTTTCGACCACCGGATGGCAGTATAAGACTGTTTGAACCGAAGGATGGATAGTGAGGGAGGGAGCAGCTTATCTCTTTAAGAATAATGGGAGGGAGGCATCTTGACGTGACACGGGCTTTCTCTCTTTGGTTCTCAAAATGGCGGATGCTTGGTGTGGCTTGAGCTCTTTAGCATAGCATTTTTCACACAAAGCTTTTAATAAAATATCAGCAAACAAGTTCACAACTTTTTGGATTAAGTCACGAGTTTCAACCATGAATTTTGGCGCTTCAGCAAGATGGATGGTTTTTCCCGTGGTCAGCCTGTTAGCTTAGCTCATAGCTTAACTTCTCAGCTTAGCTTCTTTTAACAATTAAAAAAAAACAATTTTGGATGGTTGAAATGGATTTTCAAGAGAAAAGAGACGGGGAGGGCTCAAAGAGCAACGGAGTTGAGCCTTTTGTCATCCAGTGTCTTCAGTAGAAAGAGAGAGACACAAAGAAACGATAAAGCCGATAAATGAAAATGAGGTCTAATTTTCATTTATCATGCGATTAATTGATTTATTGTTTATCGGACAGGCCTAAACATATGTATATGTACTGTACAGTACTGCAAATTTTTTTCCGGGTACTCACCAGTGAAGATACTACAACTTGAAGGATGAGCTTCAGGATTATTTGCAACTTTCCTGCCAGTTATGTGAGTTTAATAGATTCTGTAGATTGTCACTTCTCACTTTATGTTGCAAAACTATTTTTACCACATCGGTTTCTCCACTAGTGTTTGATCCCTCCATTGCCATTCTTTGAATTTTGGCAGAAAGCAGCAGCCGGAAGCACTGTTGGCTTCTGGGTAGTGTAATTTTTTGACTTGCGTTATAACATAGGCTTTTTTTTTCTTCTTCTTCTTTTTTTGTCTGCTCCCTTCTTCAGGGGTCACCACAGCGAACTGTCACAAGAAGGCTTGGCAATTGTTTTTAATGCCGGATGCCCTTCCTGACACAACTACAGACCACTGAGCTAGCACAGCCCTCTGTGCGGAGCAGAGAGCTGCCACGTAGGGCGTCCGGGGGAGCAGATGGTGGGGGTTAAGGGCCTTGCTCAAGGGCCCAGAGTGGGGCAAATGGGGGTGGAGGCAGGTGCGGGTACTTCACCAATCCCATCCACATTTCGATGTTGTTGGTACTGAGAGTTGAACTGGAGATCTTCCGATCACAGGCCCACCTTCTCTACCCTCTGTGCCACCACTCCCCAAGTTACTTCAGTATAGGGTTATTGAAAGAAAACTACAAAATGGCAGCACCTGTTCCAAGTTTTTTTTTGTTTTATTTTTGGTCCTATTGGTTGGTTCCTGCTCCCGTCCACTTCCGTTAACTCTTTTTATCCCGTACCGTCCCAATCACGTGAATCTTAAAGTTGACAGTCATGTGTTGTTTACACTCTTGCATTGAAATACTGCAAAAGAGCGAGTCCGCCAACGTTGAACCGCAAAGTATCGAGGAACTACTGTATATACTAAATGAAATAAGAAACATGAATGTTTTTGTGCAGGCATCACTGGATGGAGCTACGTAGTTAACACTAAGTTTGTGGATGCAGCGCTTGTACCTGGAAATATTAAGTAAAACAAATCCACGACCATCAAGCATTTGACCATCTGGTCCTCGGTGAATCAGTACCCCCAATGAGTACGCTGTTAAATAACAACCATCTTTCCCCCTAGAGCTTTTATCAAAGCCCAAGATCTTGGAAGAGAAACTTGGTTGTAAACACTCAATTGGGCGCTTGATTAAAGTCATACTGGTGCTGTGGAATTCCTGCTGATTGTTCACATAAGGTGACTCTATGGGAGTTTAGCTGGGGAGAAATGGGGTGATGGTGTTGAATTGATGTGGAGAGTCCAATCAAAATGGGAGAAGCAGAAAAATCCCAGTTTAGACCCGCTCAACAAAGACTGACCCTTCTTGGCACCTCTGAAACATCAGCCTTTTGTTCCAAACCTGTTTTTTTACTCTATAATCTGTAAGTAATGGGCGTTCTGAATAATTTGAGTAGTCTGCAGTGCTGGCTTGTCTTTCAGTGATTCCCTTTTCCCTTTGGAGGCCAAAGGTTGGTGCACTGTAAGCAGCATGTTCAGACCCGGCCCATCTCCCAGGGTTGTACAGCGATGTGTCAATGCTGCTGCCTGTCAGAGCTAAAACAGAGCTGCTCCTGCCGGCTCCAAGTGGGTGATCAAAAACTTGGCTTGCATACCATGTATGACTACTTTTTTTTCCTATTTCTCAATGTTTTTCATCATCTTTGTTAACTTCCTGTTGTATAAATGAAGAATGCCGGCTCATTCAGCTGAAACATGGCCAGGAGGGAGACTGTAGGATTTCATAAATGAGTCTTATAAATAGGAGGGTGGGTGACTTTATTTAAGGTTTTGTTATAAAACATTCCCACTCGGTGTTTCCAGTGGATTTGATTCCTAATTGAAACCTGCCTTGGAGCAATGTTTTTTTTATAATTTGTGACGGCATAGTGATGAAGATGTATATATATTTCAAAGCAAGACGCATCCGCATGTCTCTTGTGCCCAGCTGTTTGTGTTTCCAGCTGTTTCTTGTCATTTTCCTTCTTTTCCCCTGGTGCTCTTTCCCTCTCGCATCGTCTTGGTGAAGCCCAAGCACAAGCCCTGAAACATTTAATTGCCTTTTCATTGACAAAGGCTTTAATTGGCTTTTAATCACCTCTTTATATCATGTTTTGAAACCCAGATCAGAAGTGTCAGCTGAGAGAAACGGTCCTTTTCAGTGCTTTGCTGCCATTCACAGACGCTACAAGAGAAATGTCTCAGTATTAGTTTCATGCATAACATCTTTATGCTCATTTACTGACTGCAAACCCCAAACAGTATGGTGCATGTCGCAGTAAAAAAAAAACATTTATATAGAAACCTTAGGTCTGTCAGACATTTTTTTCAGATATTTCCTTTTAAAGATGGATCAGACTGGTGCTGTCAGGTCATCCCAGCTTGTATTGACACATATCCATATTTGATGCACTTATCTTAAAAATAAACCCCACAAGCATTGCTTTTTATTGTGCCAAGTTAAAACGATTTATCCACCTCCTTCCACTTAATGTGTGACATAATAAAGGTTAATTAGTGCAGAATTAATAAACACTTTAATTAAGAAGCATGCACACAATACAATAGTAAGTGCATGCATATTAGCATATCATACCAGAAAAAATGTTTTAACAGAAAAAATGCAACAAAAGCATTTCACATGTTTATTTAATGTCAGAGCTTTACGTGCTTAAAGAAGTAACACGCATCTAGTTTTCTGTGATCAGTAGGCTTCGTTTAAAAAATGAACTGTATTTGGCCGGTGGCCACGTCGGCCATGAAGATGTGCGCTGCGAGTGCTGGTCGATAAGTCGGGGTCAGTGTCCCACCTCCGCTCAACACTCTGAAAGCAGTTCCCACGCTCCCTGCTATCAGAGGAAAGACGATGAGAGCAAGCAGCTACTCGGAGATGGAATCAATTCTGCACTACAGAACTTTTCTTTTTTTACTTTTGTCAGTTCTGGATGTGAACGTGGCCGAGTGCAGAACTTGGTCACCGTTGGATAATGATCACGAACTCATTGATGGCTTGTTGCTCTGTGGGCTTTTCCTTCTACACCAGCTATGTCCAGGGTCTTAATTAGACCACAAACATTTTTTATTTTTATCACTTGGACTCTGTCTTAATTCATCTTTTTTTTCTTCCATATATTTAATTAAACTCTCCTGGTAACTTAAAGTTTGTTAAAGAAAGTTTAACAACTTTTTACAGCTCTTTTTAAAGTGTCTCTCTCCACCACTCTACTTGGCTCATTCTGTTCATTTTTTACTTTCACTGTAGTGTGCATAGAAACATTCTGGATCCTTACTAAACTATTGTACCTCTGTTTTGTCTAAGTTTAAAATAGTCACACAGTTTGAGTGTCAGTACAGAAATACAAGACATACTTTTGATCTCCACACCCGAACAGTTTTTGAATAAACTTTGTTTTTATCTTAAATAACTAAAAAAAGACACTGATTTCTTAGCAGGTGGCCAGAATCGGCTGATCTTCAGCTACATTTGTTTAATCGATGATTATAAAGTAAAGTGCTATGTGTTGTCGTCATTGTATGTTTCCATACAGTGATCAGTTCAAGCGTTCAAAAACTTGACAATACGTTTGTTTTTATTTTGATTTATATTAATTTATAAAAATCTTTTTTTTTTTTTAAATCTTGAAATCTTACTTCTAACCTACAAAGCTCTCAACAACCTAGCTCCGTCGTATATTTGAGATCTTATTGTTCCATATTTTCCTAAGAGAGCACTTTGCTCTCAGACTGCAGGCTTACTCGTGGTTCCTAGAGTTTCCAAAAGCAGAGTGGGAGGAAGATCTTTCAGTGATCAGGCTCCTCTCTTGTGGAACCAACTTCCAGTTTCTGTCCGTGAGGCTGACACATTGTCCAGTTTTAAGACTGGGCTTAAGACTTTCCTTTTAAAATAAATCCTATAGTTAGGGTTGGCTTGTTGTTCTGTCATAAACTTGGACTACTAGAGGACACATTGACCTAATTTCCTAAAATGAATTGTTACAAATGAATAGTTTTTATTTGATACTATTTCTATATTAACGTGATTCTTGACCTGCCATTGTGTATCTGTTCCTCTCAAACCCAGCCGGTCGAAGCAGATGGCTGCTTTTCCTGAGCCTGGTTCTACTAAAGGTTTCTTCTTCATGAGGGAGTTTTTCCTTTCCCCTGTCGCCTTCATGCTTGCTCAAGATGGAAGTCTGCGATGAAACAGTCTGCTCCTCAGATAAATAGTGTTAAATTGTTATTTTTACATATGAATGTTTAAGTTCAGTTCCCTGAGACTTTGGTTGTGACTTGGAGCTAAATAAATAAACTGAAATGAACTTATAATAGAAATTTGTTCAGTTAAGGGCAGTTAAGCCCCCCCCCCCCCCCCCATGTTAGATTTTAAATGTAAAATATTACTTGCAGTAATTTAGAATTTTAATTTTATTTTAATTTTATAATTTCATAGTTGGATAGAGAAGCTCATGCAACCTCCCCGAATGTCAAAAAGTCAATAAATGTTTTTTAAGCTCTCAAATATAATCCTAATAAACCGAGAGTCTGTAAAATAATCTGACTCTGCAGGTCAAAGCTTTACAAAAATCAGAAATGTGATGCAGACTTTGAAACTGTAATTGCTCCGTCTGTAAATTTAAAAAGTCACAGCCAAGACCCAGAGTCCCTCCTAAAAAAAAAAAAAAAAATCACTAGAGCAGTGGGGGCATTTAGTTTCTAGTTCACGAGCTCCATTAAAATAATGTTGGTTGAATTAAGCTAATTATTATTTCATCAATTTATACTTTAATTAATTAAACTGCTTAGTATTCACCAGCAACCCCAGGCATTTCTATAAATTGTGAATTATAGCAACTAATCACAATTAAAACAAGTCCATTTGAAGCGATGGGAAAACTGCACTGTTTACATCATCATGTGATGAATTAATGTAATAATTTTAAATAGTCTTTGTATCTACTGGTTAGTAACGATGCCATTTATTTGATACTCTCTCCCTCTGAGGGTAGAAACCAGGATTATAATGAGACCAACCATTTAAAAGGCCAACGTATTGTCTGTGTCCGCTCTCGGTAAACACTGTTCTCTGGTGGCCTTCACGACCTTTGGTCTGAATCTGCATCAGCCAGAACTTGAAACAAACGCAAAGAAGAAAACTCAAAGAAGTCAGAGGAACATATTTTATAATTTCTACAGACAGTCGGTGAACTGTAGTTGTGATCCAACAATGTTCAGTCAGGTCATCTGGACGGTTTCTTTTTTTGTTGTTGAGACTTTTCATCCTTCATCCAAAGGACTTCATCAGTCATGAAGGACTTCGAAGTCTTTTGGATGCAGGACAAAATGTATCAACAAAAAAAAAAAGAAACCGTCCAGATGACCTGACTGAACATTGTTGGATTTTTTTTTACCTGGATTATTGAGCATGAACTTTTGGTGTAGTTCTAATTATTTAATATTTATTCTTTTTCTTGGACGTCAGTCTTGTTTCTGCACGGTTGCCCAGATAGTAATCTATTCCAGCTTAAAAAAAAAAAAAAGTAATCTTGAAATGGAGCCATTCATCACAGAGTAAACGGCACAACAGAATGGCTGTGAAATGGAGCAGGGGAATGTTCAGAGAAATAGCTTGGGGTAACAAACGGGAACGTTGCTGATGTAAAAAAATAAAAAAAAACAATCCACGGCACCTTTTCTCTGACAATAAAACCTTCTTCATTCTCCAACATTTCTGAGGATGGTGTCTCGTTATTACAAGCTTAAATACCATTCCATGATGTACCAGCTGGAGATGGACGCCCTACCAGCACTGTCCTCCTTCCCGCTCTTTTCCTCCGTCCTCTTGTCATATTTACCATCGGGTTTTATTTTTTTATTTTCGACTTTTTCAAACTTCACCAGCTCACTGCTGTCTGTCATGCGCTGAGGTTTTTATTGCGTGACAATGCACACAGGCTGTGTCGGTGTCGTCTCAAATGCTCCTCGGTGGTCAGTGTATTTGCCACAGCCTGAGGTGCCAGGCAGTGGTAACCATGGCGACAGTGTTCGACTGATTTCTATTGTCAAAGGTGTCTCAGCCCGCGGGGGGACCACAGATCCAACAACACGAGTCCGGTGTGCTCGATGCACTTTGTTTGCCAGGTCACTTACCATCATTTGACCAGTGTCAAAGGGGGGTGCTTAAAAGACCACAACCAGACTATGGACAACAAGATCTGTGATCCCAACCCCTGCATCAAAACTCTGACTTTTATTGGACTACTCATACCATTTTCTTTCTTTCTTTAATTATTATTATCATTGTTTTTTCTTCCACATTGCAGCTGTTGCATCAAACCAAAATATCAGGGACCTCCTGACTGAAATACAAGGTACATTAGGTGTTAAGTGTTTTTGAAGTTATCTTAAGGGTATTTTTACCGGCATGTCACGTAAAAATAAAAAATATTTTTTACCGAAATGTCAGACAGAAGAAACTTTTCAAAGTTCTGCAGCTGTGACCAGTTCTGCAAAACGGAGTCGGCAACTAATAAACTCAGCCTGAAGACTCTGCCTTTGAGTTTCAATTCAGGACTTTTTTGTTTTTGTTTGAATTAAGTCTTCTAATTTATTTATTCATTTTGTTGTTTTTCTATTATGACTGTTTGGCTCCAGCCTTGAACAACTTCTAAAGTACCACCTACTCTTTGCTGGGTCAGAACAAAGAACCATTTATGTCATGTGTGGAGTTTGCATGTCCTCACTGTGCACATGTAACTTTTATTATTATGTATTAACATTAATTTAACCAGGCCAATCCCATCTCTTTTACAAGGGAGGCCTGAACCTGAAGGCAGCCTAACATGCATGTTTTTGGTCTGTGGGAGGAAACCAGAGTACCTGGAGAAAACCCAAGCAAGCACGAGAAGCACATGCAAACTCCACACAGAAAGACCACAGGTCCAACTGGGGATTGAACCCGAGACCTTCTTGCTGTGAGGCAACAATGCTAACCACTGAGCCATCTGCTTACTCTGGTTACTAGAAACATAGATGTTGGGTTAATCGGTAACTCTAAATTTTCCCTGAATCGGGTGAGGGTGTGAATGTTTGTCCGTGTCCCTATGATGGACTTGCAACCTGTCCAGGGTGTCCTGCACCTCTCACACAGTGACTGGAGATGTGGTCCAGCTACCCCACATCCTGGAAAATAAAAGCAGTTAAAATATAATGGATTGTTGGTTGGGTCAGTGGTTGGTTCGGTTCTGGTTTTGTTTCTAGCAGCAAATGCATGAAACCATCACATCTTAAGGTGAAGCCCTCATCACAGATTAGGGTTTAGCCAGTTTGCTCGTCTGCCAGATATGAATACTAGCTTTGACTGTGTGTGTGTGTGTGTATGTATGTATATATATATATATATATATATATATATTTTTTTTTTTTTTTTTAATCCGCCATAATGCTCATAGTTGGACAACACGGTACTTACTGAGGTGGGACTTGTTATAAAGCGTGAGAACAACTGGTCTTGTTGGTTTCTAATAAGGTAGAACAGTAAATATTGAGGCCCATCTCAGATGGAAACCAGCAGTGGGGAAAAAACACGTTTACTTTAATCTTCCTGATATTATTAATTGCTTCTTGGGGTTTTCAGTAGCCAATATGCCATTTTCAACTGAACTTCTAAACAGCCATCCATTTTTATTTACACTATCGAGTATTTTAATATCACCGGCTGGTGTTTATAGATCCTAAACACGAGAGTAAAAATCCTAGTTTTCAGCGACTGATGATGCTGGAGTTCCATAGAGGATTCACAAACAAGTTGGGTTTTTTTGTTTGTTTGTTTGTTTGTTTAAAACCATGTTTATGAATGAGACTACTTACACTAAGGTTCCTGTTTGCAGGAGAAACAAGACAAACGCTGCTCTGATGACGAGATGCACTCCTTCAGGGAAACTCTGACTAGAGAACACATTTTGGAAGAGGCAGTCAGGCCTTTACGGGGCAGCAAGAATTCGATAAAGTTCAGAGAAATGCAACTTGATGCTTGAATAGAAGATTACGTGGCAGCGGTTTGTAGAAATAGATTGCTTCTTTTGTAAGCCAAGTGTTGTAGATGCGTGTACTCGTTTTTCTTTAGTGTTTAAACAGTGAATTAAAAACTAATATTTACAGACCTGTATAAAAGTGTGAAGTGGAATCTATTGAAGTTAAGGGTTTTAATTTTAGTCATGGAGAGTTTGATTTCTGCCTCGTTTATTCAAATCGGCTAGATTATATAATCTGCATTCACTCATAGTTTATCAGACGATCACTACAAACCAGTTTTTGATTTCCAAATGGTTGAGATCAGATTGCTGGGTGCACGGCTGAAATACATTCTGACAATAAAAAAAGAACAAAGTGCTACTTTCACCACATGCTTATCTTGTGCAATATTATAAGAAAGCATAAAACGTCGTCTGACTCAGTTTTGTCTGAAGCCTTAAAAGCATTAAGAAAAAAAAATTGCATAAAAAATTACTTTATGGTGCAGAAAGTGGCCACAGCTCAAAGGAAGGAAGGATTGAGATAAAAAAAAATAAAAAAAAGAACTTCTGCTCTAAGTTGAAGCATCAGAGAATTCTGTTGTTCCTCAGATTCATTTCTTTTTTTGGACACAACTGAGCACACGATGTGCTTCACGAATCTTAGATATTTCATAAACTGTAGTGATGTAGGAAAAAACATAATCATCAACTTGAGAATATTACTATAATTTATTACTTTAACAAGATTCCTCTATAGATTGCAAAGATGAGTGAAAATGTAACCAAAACTTAAAAAAAATAAAGCTTTCAGAAAACCTGGGGACCGGTTTAAAATAATAAAAATAAGGAGTGACGTTCAACTTTTGCATTATGTACTTAAGAGTCGACGGGGGAGAGGGCGGGACCCAGAAACCATCTTATCACCAGCAAACTGGTTGGTCCACTATGGGAGTGTGCTGCTTGTGGGACTATGTTTGTTGTGGCTCCTCAAACTGATGAAGTCCTTTGGATGAAGGACGAAACATCTCAACCAAAACAAATAAAAAATTGTCCAGATGACCTGACTGAACTTTGTTGGAAGCCTCTCCCTGGTTTCATTTGGCGTTTACTGTGATTTATTTATCACAGTGGTGTTGGGCGGCTTATCAGCGCTGCATGCGAGTACTGAGTCTGTGGGAATGTCAGTTGCAGGACTTGCTCTGACGGGTTGAATTTCTGAACCTCCAGCTTTACAAAGGTGAAAGTGACATTGTTGGGTAAAGGGACGGTAGTTGCCCCTGCGTAGAGATGGAAGCTGCACAAAACGTCGACTAAAGATGGAGAAGCACAGGAAAAAAAAATGCAGTCTCTCATGCGAAATAGTTTTCTTTAGTGGTCTGAGGTGATGTTTAAAATTTAATTTGTTATTTTTTATTTTTATTTTTTTTTAGACCTAGGGAGTAGGAGGAGTGGTGGCACAGAGGTTGGAGAAGGCGGGCCTGTGATCAAAAGATCGCCAGTACGACTCCCCGGACCGACATCAAAATGTGGGTGGAAAAGGAGAAACATGCACACCTGCCTCCGCCCTCATTTACCCCACTCTGGGCCCTTGATCAAGGCCCTTAACCCCCATCTGCTCCCCCTGGGCTCCCTAGATGGCAGCTCTCTGCTCCACACAGAGGGCTGTGGTAGCTCAGTGGTTTGTGGCTGCGTCAGGAAGGGTATCTGGCGTAAAATAATTGCCAAGTCTTCATGCGAGTTAGTTCACTGTGGTGACCCCTGATGAAGGGTGCAGCTTTAAACTTTTCCCACACTCTTGCAATATGTACAGTGTTTCTAAACGCTCTAAAAGAGCACAGAATGTCATGATTTCAGCTCCCTGCCTCGTCTGCTCTTTGCTGCCTGCAAGCGCTCTTGGCCACGCCCACTTCTCCGCTCTGCACGGAGAACAGCTGATCAGCTGCAGCAGGAAGTTTATCCTGCAGCAGTAAGGGCTGCACAAATGTGCAGGAGGTGCTAAATAATTTAAAATAATTAATTTTAAATACAAATTCCATGCCGATGGTGCGGCTCATCCATCAGTCGGCCAATTGTTTATTAATATTAATATTAGACCTGTCAGAAAGAGCTGAAATAAAACTCCAGTTTGGATCATGAGCTCCTGTGCATGTGAACCTGTTCATGTGAGTAAAATAACCCGCTGCTTGTTGGGGATTCTGGTGCCATCTCCTCCTCTTTGATGCCCTTGATTGTGTACCTGAACTAAACAGTCTCTGATTCTGAGCTGGTCCCTGTGGACCCCTTCCACTGATCAGTTTCTCAGCCCATCTGTCTGCCAGGCTTTTCACAGAGTCTCATCGTAGGAGAGAGGAACCCTCACTGCAGGAGTTTTCATTAAACCTCTACTCCCCACCTCCCCCTGCCCCTTCTTCTTTTTTTATCCCTCTGCAGGCCGGAGGAAAGTTAATGAGAAGACTTGATCATCTGACACTTTGCCTTCAGCGTTCCTTTATCCCATCTGTTGTTGACCACTAATTTGCAGCGGTGAGTCAGTGCTGGCACGAACGCCCTCTGAAAATATTAAAATTATTCAATAGTGTCATCTGTATTCGTTGTATAATTAAAATATTTCATATGTTGGCTACCTTTTGTAAATTATGTTTTACTGTTTGGTAAATCCTTAACTTGCCGTTAAACAGTTTGCATTTGGGGGTTGTAGTTTGAGTTTTTTTGTAATTGAATATTTAGCTATGCCATTTTGTTTCAGCTAGACATCCTTCTGTGCTCAACATGCTTCCTGTTGAACTTCCTGTATCTCATTAATTACAGCCTGCGTGACAGAGATTAATAGAGTGGGCGTGGTCTGTGCTCTGTTTGTAACCGACATATCAGCTGGAACATCAGCCCAGATTAGATCCAGCGACTAAACGAGTTAAACCAGGTGACTGGCGTTAGTTAAAACAATTTGTTTGAGTCATAAATGGTAAATGGACTGTACTTGTATAGCAACTTTCTATCTGGTCAAAACACTCAAAGCGCTTTACAATATAATCTGTGCCCTCATTTACCCACTCTACAAAACTAATCTGAATCTGCAGAGACTAATCAGAGCTTTATCACATTCATACACCGATGAGACGCGATGAGGAGTTCGGTGTCTTGCCCACAGACACTTCAGCATGTGACTGCTGGTGGAATTGAACCCCAACTCCCATTGGTGGACGACTGCTGTAACCACTCAGCCACAGCTGCTCCTAATGTGAGCAAATATATTCAGCTGGGGTCCACATCCAGTCTGTGAGTGAGCCCAGTCCAGCCCACCAATGAATTATTTTAAAATCAAATTAAGCTTTGACTTTAAAACTAAACCTGTGAGGGGAACTGAACCCTGGTCTCAGGGCAGCTTGTATAGACTGGGGGTGGGGCCCACACCTCAGGTGGGCGTGGACTAGAGTTTTCAGTGCTGTGCACGAAGTGAACACCCACTAGCAATGGCCTTAAAGACCAATGCTTATAAAAAATAGAAACCCCAGTTTACCTGGCATAATATCTCCCATGGTCCTTGGCGCTTCCTTGTGCTCCTGTTCTGCCACTTAACGCCGCATCACGACCCTGAAGGCATCGTCCATGTGTAATAGATTGTAAGGAGGAACAATTAGGTTACTTTTCTGCTGATCTAAAAAGCAGTAGGTCTCCATTTAGGACAAGTTAATCATTCAACCTGTGTGGAGATGCTTCATCTCAAAGAAACACAAATGAAAAATATTAATAGTCTCAAAGCATTTACAATAGTGTTTACTATCCTGCACCCCTACACGCCCCGTCTTTTTGATTTCTCTCTACCTGCTGCTGTAGTGTGTGGGAGGTGCAGCGTGATGGCGTGGCTCTGTTGTTCTGCCAGAGAAATGGATTTGCTGTGATGGATGGCACCGGTCGCATCGTACAGGTCTCAGCTTGCTGCTGAATCACAGCTTTAAACTCATTTTGCGGGCACAGAAAAGCCGTTGTGCTTTGTGCTTGGGCTCAGGACCTGGCTCGTCCACCGGCTCTGCTGAACCCTGCATGCCAATTACCCACAATCCCTCCCTTCACATTAGCCAAGAGCAATGAGGCAATGCAAGAAAACAGAGAAATATTAGCTCAACTGTTGGACCCAGGACTTTGTTTTCGGACCTCGCTTTCCTTGATTGTTCCGCTTTGGACATATTTTATTTTCAACCTTTTGTGATCTGGAATTGGCTCAAGGTTTGGAGGAAATTTATTATTTTAAATGTGTCTGTTTCAGTAAAATGAACTCACATTTGCAGTTGCTTCCTCTTTGCTTTAAGGCTTTTAACTCTCGCCCACTTTCATGCATTAATGTTTTCATGGAGCAGTTGGAGCCAGAGAAGGTTTAAGTCGTTTCACCTGGATTCACCTTAGTTGGCCCTAAAGAACAAAAAGCAGGCAAGTCTAAAAGGAATACATATATATATATATATATATATATATATATATATATATATATAATTGTGTTGTTTCCACTTTATGAATTTGATACCTTAGTGTGCTTTATGCTGGAGTTAATTTTCTTTTGAGCGTGACATCCACGATGAGTGAGCATGAATTGATTTCAATCAGGGTGCGTTTAGTTGTGGTGAGTAAATATAAGCAGCTTAAAGGTATGTTTATCTTTTCAGCTATATGTATATTCATGACCGCCTTGGATGAGAGTGTTTATAAAGGCTGAAAGAAAACTCTGACTTGAGGCTCATTCTGGGAATTAACAGCAGCAGCTGCCACTTCCTCTGGTTCTGAGCAGACAGCGGTCCACTCTGTATTCAGCAGTAAAACCGAGGTGGTCCGACTTCAGCTGCACTGACCAGGTTTTCAACAGTACGACGGAGTAGTAAGGCTCCTCAGGGAGAGAAAAAGAAGAGAGGCATTAACTTGTTTTTTTCACTTTTGAGATTAAAGTTCAAATGTAAATATTTAAGTAGAAGTACAGTAGTCAAACTATTCCCAGAAAAAAGATGCAAGTTAAGGAAAATGTTGTTTTCCAAGGTTAAACTGGAGGAAATGAACCCCTTCGTCCTCTTGAACTCATCAGTGTTAATTAGTTTTATTATACTTGTTGCAGCTGAAGAATACGGCTGCACGTTTACCTGGTAAACTGCAAAATACCATGGAATATTTACCAAGTGTTGACTTCTAAATACGCTCAAAACTCCTGGTGGTCTACGCTGCAGCATCCATTTGACTTGAGAGCAGTAATGTAAAAGATTTTCACGAGCTTCAGAGTTATATAGTTTGGTTTTTTTTAGGCTAGCATGCACTTCTGTTTAAGACTCTCTTTGTGATGGATTGAAACGAGTTCTGCAGCAGGAGAATTAAGCCGCACCTCGGACTGATTGAAATAAAATACTGCATGTTGGTGTGTAATTTACTCAGTGAACGTGCACCCATAACTCTTGCATACTATAATAAAAAAAACATTGAAATGAATATAGTTCAGTTCAGGAGCACAGTGACGTTCACTTTCTCTAGTTTATAGTTTCTTATACAGTATTTGTAGTTTTCATTTGATATTATTTTTATCTTAATTTGATTATTGACCTGCCATTACATTTCTGTCATTGTTTCCTGTTCCTCTCAAACCCAGCCGGTCGAAGCAGATGCTGCTTCACACGCACTAACGTTGTGAAGGCGGCGCAGCTGAAGAGGATTGTTATTTAATATTTGTACGGTAAATAGTTTATTTTTTAGACTCTTAGTAGAGTTACAGCTCTTTGTTAATAAATGTGCCTGTGTGACAATTGGGACAAAGCTTTGACTCAGAAATATATTTTTGTTACTTTATGGAAAGAAAAATATATTAATTAATTCAACCTTTATTTATACAGGTTGGTCTTTTTGAGCCACGGGACTCATTTACAAGCGAGACTTGATTTTAACAAATAATGATGACAACGGTAGACAATCATAAAATAAAGCATATGAATTAAAAAAATAAATGGAAGAAAGTTGGATTAAAAAAACGAAACAAAAACAGGTACATTATAAAGCGATGTAAAATACTAGAAACAGGAACATGTCTGCGCTGTTTGAATATTGATATATATATATTGCATATTGCGATTTATCTTAAAAATATTGAGATATTAATTTTAGTCCATATCGTGCAGCCTTACCAGAGCTGGGAAAATCCAATAGATCAGATCTTAAAAGATTAAAGTAGTTAGATAATCAGGGTCAGCAGACTCCACCAAATTCCCCCCAAGACGTTTAAGGTTCATTGCACAATTTCACACTTTTATGTGTAAAACTGATGGAGATCTTCTTCCCAACAAAGCTGTCTCAGAAATGCAGAGAACACTGCCAGGAGCTGTTCTTCACAGTGATTCTGTGAGATTTGGAGTGGATTTATCCTTTTAAGACCGGTAAAACATCAGAAGCTCTCTAGACATCTGACACTGATGGCCTTTTCTGATGGTCTGTCTCCGCGTAGGTAGGGTTAGGAAAGGGATGCAAACATCAAAGTGACAGTATTCTTATTTTCCATCCACGTTATCTCAACAATCTCTTCTGCTTCTTTCCTTTTATAATCACGCAGAGGGGAAGCTGTGTCTGACCTGAAACTTGTTTGGGTTTGTAATGCATTAAGATGGATGCATCCATCCCACTGTCGAATGATGAATTGCGAGCTTCAGACAAGGCTCCTCGCTATGTAAAAGAGGCACTTGCAGACATGGCACTTTCATCAATCAGCTGAGGGACCTCTGTAATGTTGTTACAATGCAAAAAAAAAAAAGACCAGGCTCTGTTTATATGCAGTCATGGGCAGAAGGGCTTTTTTATTCTGTTTGGACTAAGGTTCCTCTCCCTGCATGTTATGAAAAGCGTGACTTGGGTGCATTAATTGAACGTTCAGGGACCTTGAATCTGTGTTTTAGACTTCAGTCAAGCTGATCCCACTGTGTAATCAGCCGTTTTCTTACAAGTGTAGCATTGTCTCTTCCCTACAATTTTCTTGTTTTGTTCAGAAAGCAATATCAAGGTCTCAATTAAAGTGACACCTGGAATCTCACATTCACACATCCTCACAGGAGCGCAGCGGAGCTCCCTGACAGCGAGCCTGGAGCTGCTTAGTCGACACATTAGGAGCCCTGGAGATAATTTTGGGGAAGGTGCGAGGCTCCCGGTGGTGTGACGGAGAGATACAGCAGAGTCAGCCGGATCAGAGCAAACACTTTTACAGAGCAAAGAAAGGTGAACAAGGGTTCATGTGTATTCTAGGGTACACAAGGCAAAAAGCTCAAGTTCGTGTAAGTTTTATCATTAGCATCACATGTGGTACATGAGGTGGAACAAAGTTGTGTACATAGGATCCCAGTTGCATCCTACAATAGCAACAAAGTCCATGCTCAATAATCCTGGATTAATTATGCCTGGATTATTGAGCATGGACTTTGTTGTTTTCAACCAGTTTGACATGACTGTCAACAAGGAAGAGGGCCGGCAATGGAGGAGGGGCGTACCATAGAGACCATCTTATCACAAGCAGAACTGGTTTGTTCCACTTTGGAGTAAGCTGTTGGAGGAAGAATCAGTTTTGTTTCCTTGACTGATGAAGCCTTCTGGATCGAAGGCGAAACGTTTCAGCACCAAAAAAACTGTCCAGATGACCTGACTGAAAAATGTTGGATCCTGCAATAACATAAATATAAATTGTAAAAAGAAACTGGGACACTAATAATGTCACCATACGCTAAAGTGATGAGGGATTTTATTTTGTCTTTTCTTTTTGTCCTTTTTTCCTTTTGCATTCATGTTAATAAGATTTTTAAGATACAAAGTGAGTTGGAGTTTGGTTGCAGATTTATCTGACTTCAGCCATTTTTGTCCTTGTCGTGGAACAAAGAGGGGGAATTGGAAATGGCCTCCGTCTGTCCATCTGTTCATGCATGTTGTGAGCATGATGACCTGAAAAACAAGTGAGGTACTGACTTCCATTTTGGTGTGTGGCTGCATCTAGGCGTAAGAAAGTTTTTTTTTCGAAATGGGGGTTGCCATGCCAAGATCCAAGAAGTCTACCGCCATGTAAATAGGCAACGTGCCAACTTCCATTTTGGTATGTGGCTGCCCCTTGGCACAAAAAGGGTCACTATAAATTGGTGGCCACCCCAATCATTTATAAGAAAACTATGCTTTCTAATTTTTATACTGCTTAAAAGCAGGGCTTACTTTGTCAACTGATCAATGACACCGAAGTGCATTTTCCAGCAAGTGGATCGGCAGAGGAGGGGGATGGGGGTGCTCTGGGGGACTTCCCCTATAAATTTTGAATTGATTAAATGCGATTTCTTGCATTTTGGTGTATTATAATGGGTTGTTAAACAACATCTACATTTACCTACATTTGTAAACACCCTGCTTCTGTCAAGACCCCCCCCTTACTTGAGGGAACCATCAAGTAAGCGCCCCTCCTTGTTGTTGTCCAACTCCACATGTCAACCTCCAGGCGCCTGCCCGCGTACAGCTGCCTGGTTAGCTCATCACTCACCCCCACCACTCTTTTGGAGCAGAGATTTTTTTAAGGGTAGACGCAGAAATGCAACTTGAAGAGGCAGATCATATGCTCATACGTGACTGTTGTGTTTAAAATTAGTGTTTATGTAATCATTTTCAGTTTACATATCCATTAAAAGCTTAATTCATTCAAGACAGTCATATTTGTTCATAACTTTATTATTAGTAAGCCTGAGAGTTACCGGATTCAAGCAAACCGTTAATGGAATGCACCCTGTCAAAATAAGAGTTGTCGGATCCTGTTCCAGCAGGATCCGGCTCAAATTTAGCCCTGCTTAAAAGTAGATCTGACAAGGTTGACTCGGGTCCTTTGGACAGATTCTTCTTTGTTGAAACGTTTTGTTTTTTATCCAAAAGACTTCTTCAGTCTGAGGAGCTGCAACAAACTCAGGCTTATAAATAAAACCTTCTCATAGTGGATCAACCAGTTCGCTGGTGACAGCCAGAACTAGTTATTCACATGCAAAAGTCCTCCTTTTGTGTGGTCTTAGTCTGACTAGATCCTTGTAAAAAAAGATCAAAAGCTAGTAACTTTTTACATTTTAGATTAACGTAGTATTTAATTCTTTGGAGACATAATTGGTTTGTTTTGATATTGTATTTTAACTAGGGATGCACCGATCCACTTTTTTAAACTCCCGATCCGATCTCGATACCTAGATCTGAATATCGGCCGATACCGATCCAGTTCCGATATCGTGATCATCATTGATTTTATATGAGGCTGTAATAATCTCTCAAGTACAATTTGTACAAATATATGCATGCATGTCCAAAAAGGCAACTTGAGGTAAGTTTTATTAATGTTGGATAAGTTTTAAAGTTAGAATTAAATTATGCTAACACAAAATATGTTTTTTTTTTTTTTAATTCCTAGCTTTAAAGTGGATATTAAAGTGCTTAGTGATTGTTTAAAGTTATTTTGTATTTTTTTAAATAAGGGGCAGATATAAGAATTATTTTTCTTCTTTCTGCACTCTTTTCATTCAATATTTTCTTTTTGATGATTTTTTTTTAAATTGTGTTTATTTTAAATGAATGAATAAATTAATTAAATTAAATTAAATGTTAATTGTCTTCAAACATCTGCTAAGTTCATGGCATAAACCAACAGACATGTTCCTGTTTTTAGTATTTTACATCACTTTATAATGTAGCTGTCTTTTGTTTTTAATATATATAATTTTCAAATCATATGTTTTTTATTGTCTACTGTTGTACTGATAAATATCTCTGGAGGGTAAACTATATCTTGGCTGCAAGTATCAAGCTGAGAAATCCTTCGTTTTCTACAACTGATAGTGGTTGGTCATTAATTATGATGAAGTTTAGCAACTTCTCTGTAAACATTTGAGCTCCGTGGCTTCAGCGATGTCTTCTTCTTGTTCAGTCCGAAGCAGGCAGTCTGATTTGGGGCAGCCGCGCTCAGTCTGTCCCTCCTCGGAGACGGGCAGATTGGACGCGGCTGGTCGGGGTCGAGTCGCCTGTTTCGTGTTGAGCAAGAGCAGCGCCCCGCTGAAGCCCCGGAGCTCGAATGTCCATCGTAAAACTAACTTTACCACGGTTTAATGTGGCGCTATGGCTCTGCAGACATTGCACGTTGCTGTCTTGTTTTGTGGCGTTTCTAGTGTAAAATACTTCCACACAGCGGACATGTTTACATGAAAAGTTTGTTAGCTGTTAGCCACAGTGCTGCTAACTCAGTCCTCACGTTGTAGCTGGCTGCAAACTATGAACTGGATTTCCTGAATGTGAGGCGGGTCTTATTACTCTGGGCTCATGAGACACGCCGCCGTTCAGGAAATCCATTCCATAGTTTGAAGCCAACGTGCATCATGGATCGGAAATATCGGCAGGTTGGATCGGAAAAATCCGATGCGTAAATTATGCTGGTATCGGAGGCTGATACCGATACTGGATCGGATCGGCCCCATCCCTAATTTTAACACCATCATACCATTCAACATGGAAGACAAATGAGTCATTTTTTTTAGTTTCAAAGATATTTTTTAAAAAGAACACACCTTTTATCAATCAAAATCTCTGATGTTGCCTTTAAAAATGTTCAGATCAAGTAAAGATAAATGCAGCTGCTGTTGCAGACAGTACTTCATAGCTCACAGAGTCCACTGTGTGTTTGTGCTGCTTTTTCTGATCTAGCGCTGCCTCTTTCTTCTCCTCACTTCATGTTGCCACCCTCTCATTCTCTCTGCATGGGGTTGTTGAGTCGTGGCGGTTCTTAAGGCAGGAGGTGTGGTGTAACTTAGGCTGCTTTGGCAGATAAGCCTGAGCCTGCCCACCTGCATCCCCCACTGCTCGTCAACCAAGTAGACTCGCACCGTCACCAGCATTCATTCTGCATCAGAGGGTTGCCACCTCCATGGATCCACTGCAAATGTGTTTCTGTTTTTAATTTATTACACATGAGAGGAAAAAGAACATCCAGTCTCCTTGAAACAAACCAGTTATGCCTCCTAAGAATTAAAGCATTGACTGGTAAAATTGTTGCCTTTGCCAGAAAGAGATTAAATTCCAATTCATTTCCACTTGACCTTTGTTTTACCTCTTGAGATCAGATTTTTGCCTTTCCAAGACTAATCGCTCGAATAGCACCACAGGTTACAAATGGAAAGTCGACTTGCTTATTAGTTGCAGGAACAATAATTGATCTAGACGGCTCTGATAAACCGAGCTATTTTGAAATCTGTGAACTCGCCCAAAAACCACTCAACACAACGAAGATGGGCTTTGAGTAGCAATGTATTCAGCATTCATAATGCAAATGCATTACCAAAACAGACCCAATTCACTCCCATATATTTATATTTCACTCACCTCTCTTGTGTAATACCTAAACAACACTTTTTCTAGAGAATATTGCCTTTAATTAAAAGTAACTGTGGCTGCAAAGTGTTTCTGCAAATCAGCCATGACTTGCATTTTATACAGGCCGATCCAGAAGGAGCTGCAGAAAATAAAGTTCAGTGAGTTTGAAGCACAAGCACGTTTGTTTTTTCTCTGTCCTGGAGGGTCACAGTGCGTCCGTAGAGCCAAAATATGACGAGCAAGAGCCGTTTGTCCTGAGACAAGGTTGAAGAGCAAGGTGCAGTTTGTGAGAAATGCATATTTTAACTAGTTGTTCCATACATGTGCCTATTTTAACTATAGTTC
>NC_056502.1:6967465-6969574 GCF_014905685.2 Nematolebias whitei | reverse complement strand
TTTTAACTAGTTGTTCCATACATGTGTATATTTCAATTTATTGTTCCGTACATGTGCATATTTTAACTAGTTGTTCCATACATGTGCATATTTTAACTAGTTGTTCCATACATGTGTATATTTTTGTGCCTTTATTGTGTGATGACTTATTATAAATCAAAATGTTCAGCTCTTTCATGAGAAAGATGTTATGATTTTTTTAAAAAAAATTTTTGTTGCAACTTTAGCGTTTTGAAATATTTAGCCTTTTCTGCCAGTTTTTTCTCTCAGAAAATGAATTTAGCTCATTTTACATCCATCAAATCTTTGGATCTGTTTACAACCTTTTACTGCTCCTTTCACATTTTGTTCTGCTTCAGCTTCTTTCACATTCCTTGTGCAATTTTTTTTTTTAAATGGCTACTTTCAGCTGATTTCAGTTTTTTTCAGCTGTTTTGTGCTTCTTTCTGCTTTATTCTGCTATCTACAACATTTTGTTTTTTCTAACTTATTTTTAATTTTAGCTCGTTATGCTGCTTTCAGCTATTTCAGCAAGTTTCAGCTATTTCAGCAACTATTTAGCTGTTTTATGCTAATTTTAGCTTATTCAGCCAATTCTACTTTTTTTCATTCGTTTAAACTTTTTTTCAGCCTAATCAGCAAAAATGTGCTCTCTCCTCTTGCTTCTGGTAATTTAAGCTTCATTCTGCATTTTTAGCTACTATTCAGCTCTCTTTATTTTGTTGCAGATTTCTGCTTTTTCAAATAATTTCCACCTTTTGTGATCATTTCTGCTTCTTTAAGCCTAATGGGCACAAATGTGCTCTCTCCACTTCCTTCTGGTAATTTAAATTTCTTTCTGCCTTTTCATCTACTTTTCAGCTTTTTTCTTCTAATTTCAGCTTTTATTTTTAGCTCATTTACTCATCTTTGTGCTCATTTCTGCTTATTTAAACCAAATTTAACAATTACATGGTTTTTTTTTTCTACTTTTTACTGTTAACTTAGGCTTGTTCTTCCATTTCAGCTACATTTCAGCAGGTTTTAAGCTAATTTCAGCTGTTTTCAGCAAGTTATTCAGCAGTAAGCACTTGCAATGCATTTTAGCAGGAAATGCAGTTTGTCTAGTTTTGTTCTGCAGTTACATTTCAGCAGCCAGACTTCAGACTGAACAACACTTGTGAATGCAGTGCAGACTCTCAGCCTCTCTGGGCCTGAAGGCATTTAGGGCCGTGATTCGCTTTAATTGATTTGTTATTGCGCTAATGATGGCTATAAGTTCAAGTTGTCTTTTTGATGATCCAATTATTTTGGTTGTCAGCAAGACACTCCCTCCCCTGAACGCACTCACCTCACGTCCTGATGTGTCCTAAGCTGTGAGAGCGGATATGAAGGTTGTGTGCCGGTGGATTGTGACGCAGAAGCTGTACCTCTCAGTGCTTTCAGCTGAAGAAGGGATTGGCAGGTGAAGAAACGGCATAAAGGTCAATAATCAAGAGCTGGGCTATTATGTGGCAGGCTGAAAAAGGAAATTATTTGATAGCCAAGGAAAGGAGAGGTGTGTTTGAATGTAATGTTTTTGTGTTAGATTGTGTGTTGATGTGCACGTTGTTTCTGTGAGTCTTCAAGCTGACCTGTCACTGTGATTCAGCCTACAAGGCTGTGAAATGACCCCCTGCAGGGCTCACCTGTCCCCCCAGCTTCACTCAGCTGTTCCTTCCTAACTGGGTTTTATTTCATATCCCATTTACAGGACTCTTCTCGCCTCGCTCGCTTCACGTTCTCTCAAAGAGAGAATTGCTTACTTTCTTCTTTTCTCCAGAGACGTACATTTTCCTTTTACGGGTCCTGTTTTCAAGGCTTCACTACGTATCTTCTAATGAACTGGAAACAAAAGAAACGAGACTGCTTTCTGTTTTTTAAGATTATTGAAAATATTTCAGGAATGTGAAACACGTATCAACAACTCAACGCAATTTGTTTTGTTTTGTTTTTTGCTGTCTGATGCACTCATTTTATTTATTTTTGTTCTTCATACAATTTACAGTGCTTGTACACAGCATTAGTTCTCAAAATGAGGTCCCCGGACCCCTGGAGGTGCATGACACGGTGCTTGGGGGTCCACAAAAA
>NC_056502.1:6904979-6957465 GCF_014905685.2 Nematolebias whitei | reverse complement strand
ATATATATATATATATATATATATATATATATATATATATTCCTTTTAAGTTTGGGAGAAACTGTCAAAAACACATATGTTGCCATAAATCTGATCTGCTTTATGGAGGGCAAGCTTTCCTTTTTTACAGCCTGAATCACAAACACTAAAAGATTATTTATGAGGCATTTTAAAAAGCTGGTCTAAATAAAAGTTCCTCAGGTATGCAAAAACATGTTCTTTAATTTTAGTTCGGGTAGTGATTTAAAAGTACTTTTAAAGCTACAAATTTACTTCATGACGAACAGAACTGAGCACCTTCGGCTCAAAGGAGTCTTGCTGGATGAATGTTTCTTCTCTGTCGGTATATACAGCCTTCTGACGCCTCATCTCACTTTATTACTTTTTTATTTTGTCAGCTCACATGACATTTGCTTCTGACATTTTCCAATTTAGCTGTCAAAGTTAATAGAAGGGAAGGAAAAGGAAACAAACAAAAGCAAGACACACCCAACACACTGTGGTGTGTATCACTTGACCAATAATATCCAAGATATTAACTTGCTAAATCAGATATAAATAGACATTCATATATCTGAACTGATACATGCGCACAGTGGGAGACAGACGATTGACGTAATGGTGAGCAAAGAGTAAGACGATATTAAAAATAATATTGTTTGTGCCTCATGTTCATGTGCACAGACACCCAAGCTCACTAAATTCAGAAACTTTTATTTGTCTGCAGAAGAAAAGGTTTGTGTTCTTGTGTTTTCATCAATATTAGTGTAAGAAAATCTTGCAGAATGACTGCAGGGGGAAAAGGCACATTTCAGTATAATACGTTCTTTAATAAAGACACAAGTTGGCAGATTGGGAGTGTCAGTGCATGTGGCATATAGCCTCCTTAGGTGATTTATGAGCATGCTGCTAGGCTATTACATTATAGGCCCCAGTCCTATTCAGTGCTGGTGATAAAAGCAGCCCACCTTTGTTGAAACACTGCAGGTACAAGCAATTTGTTTTTGTGGAATATCACTGTTTTCTGATAAAGGAATTATGTATGAGGAGAATCTAATCATGTTGTCTGTGCAGCACATGTAGCTCATTTATTAGCATGGCTTTTGTGCTTTTGTCCTTCAGAGTTTGCAGATTGTGTTCAAGGCGAGATCACTTGGGACTGTTTGCATCTTCATTAAAATTTAAATGGCAGATCTGTGTTTATGCAGCGTTATGCATCGGTTTAGAAGAAGTAAAATCATTATTTGAGGATTTTGAGAACGGATTTCTTTCCTTTCTTTTGTTTTGTAAAGCAGTTACTATGTGAGAATTTCATTTAAGAGTCATACTGCAATAAGAAAAACTGCAAGTGTGCAGTTTCCCTCTGCTCCACATGGCTTTGGACCTGGCCTTGTGTCTGCAGAGGGAAATCGGTGAGAGGCCACAACAGTGAGGCCAGAGTTCACACAGCAGAGCACCGCAGCTGAAAGGCTAGTTGTCAACCGCCAGCGGAGAGGAAACAACAGGGCATCAGCCGGAGTGGTCTGGAAAAAGGACGAGTCAGGGTCGCTTTCAATTAGCACAGCATGCCGTCACTGCAGAGTCTCAGGGGCAGAGAGGAGAAGGTGGGAGGTGGCACAGGGCTAGGAAAGGAGAGCAGGTAAAGACGGAAACAGACAGAAGTCAGACGTCAGCTGTCAGCGGACATCACAGAGACCGTAGTTTGTAGATGAAATCGAAAAAAGGACAAAAATGTGTTAATATTTTAAGTCTTTGCTTCCTGAAAATCCTCTGTTCATTCCTTTTTAAACAGTTACACCTTAATTTGAGTCCAACAAAGTTAAGTCAGGTCCTCTGAACGTTTGTTGTTGTTGACGTTGTCATTGTTGTTGTTGATGAAATGTTTTGTCCTTCATCCAAAGGACTTCATCAGTCAGTGAAGCCATAACAAACTCAGTCCCTTAAGTGGCACATAGTGGGCCAACCAGTTTTATGGTGATAAAATGGTTTCTGGAGTCCGCCCTCACCCCCATTGACTGTCCCAGTTGGCCCACTATGAGTAAGCCACTTATGGAGTGATGAAGTCCTTTGGATGAAAGACGAAATGTTTCAACAAAAATGAAACCGTCCAGAGGACAAGACTTTATTAAATGTATTACCTGGATTATTGAGCATGAACTTTGATGTTTTGAACCACTTTGGCTATGGCTGCCTCAGAGGAGTCGATGGGGGCGAGGGTGGACTCCAAAAAACATCTTATCACCATAAAACTGGTTGGCCCACTATGTGCCACTTATGGGCCTGAGTTTGTTGTGGCTCCTCAGACTGATGAAGTCCTTTGGATGAAGGACAAAATGTTTCAAGAACAAAAACCATCCAAAGGACCTGACTTAACTTTGTTGGATTTTTTTAACTGGATTATTGAGCATGAACTTTGGTCTTAATTTGGGTAATTTTGGACATTTTCTCCTCTAAATACTCAAATACTGGACGATGCCTTTTTTCACATCATTGAGAGTTGAGTTTTGTGCAGAGTTTATGAAGGAGTTTAAAGGTCAGTGGCAGCTCTTGACAGTTTCTGGACGGTGGATGTATGTGTTGGCCGTATCGTCCCTGGGGGTGATGTGCCAACAGATTCCAGTGATGGCAGCCCCGCAACGCTCCATCTTTACACATTTTGCTGCACCAGCAGTGGAGCTGCGCATTAGATGAACTTTATCAGTTTTGAGGGACTGTCTCAGAACTGCCTCCCAGCGAGGCGAGGCAGTGGAATAATTATTAGGTCCAACATTCCAACACAAGCTGACAGCCCCTTAAGAACTCATTTGTGACAGACAAGACGTTTGAAGACCCTCACACGGTCAAACATGCTGCTAAACATGTGTCTCTTTGATTCATTTTGGCTAAGTGAAGCACTGGCAGTCCAGTTGGTGGAATCATCATAACATATATGACAGATAATGATGCAGTTCACATATTTTATACTTTGATATTAAGCCAATGTCATGTCTTCTAGAGGTCTCTTGGAAATACATTTTCTTTTGTTTCCTAAAAGTCAAAAATGTCAGCTATTGCACTTAACTCACTAATGCATGGAGGGAGTGTTGTCTCTACAGATTTGCTGGAACCAGCAGAGCAGGAAATGACTCGTGGTCTGCTGGTAATGTGGCAGGCTGAAACAAATGATGCAGATCCTCATTTGAAATTCATTATACTGTCATAGTGCAACACTATTTATGTTGAGTGGGTTTGCATTGAGCGCAGGCTTAGCAATGCATCAAGTTGGTCTCTAACTTAGAAACACATGCTTGGTTTGCTGATTGTTGTGAGTCAAAACATTTTTTTTATAAAAAGCAGCAGTGATTAATGTTGATGGCTTGGATTACATGAATGCTAATATGTAAAATTTGCTTAAATTTATAGAAAGGTTTCAACTATTTTTATTGTAGAAAAAGTATTGAGGACGTGTTCACATTTCAGACCAATCTCAAAACTTCCCTTTCTTTCTAAAATCTTGGAGAAAGCAGATTTTATTAAATTTTATGAGTTTTTGAATGAGAATGACATTTTTGAGATCTTTCAGTCCGGTGTTAAATAATTACACAGCACCGAAACAGCTTTAGTTAGGGTTTGTAATGATATTCTTTTAGCAAATGATTCTAGTCAGTTTGTGGTCCTTGTACTCCTGGACCTTACCGCTGCTTTTGACCATGTTGACCACAGTATCTTTATATTGCAGTTAGAAAACTGGGTTGGGATTACAGGTGCAGCATTAGAGTGGTTCTGTTCTTATCTGAGTGACAGGAGTTTTAGTGTTAATGTTGGTAATATTTTATCTGCCTCTGTGCCTCTTTCCTGTGGGGTTCTGCAGAGCTTGAGTCTTGGACCCCTTCTGTTTTCACTCTTATCTGCTCCCTTTGGGGTCTATCCTGGGGTTCTATCCATTGTTATGCGGATGATTGTCAGATTTTTCTGCCTTTAAAACCCAACAGTTCATGCACAATTCACCCTCTGTTAAATGCCTTGATGACATTAAGGCATGAATGTTTTCACTTTTTTTAAGTTTCAACGATAAGAAAACAAGTTATTGTGTTTAGTCCAGCTCTACAGCTGTCTCAGTTCCTGTAAACCTGCACTCCCTTCGGCCATATCCTAAGCAGTCAGTTACAAACATCTGGATGGTTTTAGACTCTGACTTTAAGTTTAATAAACAGATTAACTCTGTTCTTCAGAAAAGCTTCTTCCAGTTAAGGCAGATAGCTAAGCTTAAGTCAGTGTTGACCAGATCTGACCTTGAAAAAATAGTCTATGCCTTCATTATAACCCGACTAGACTACTGGAACGCGCTTTATGTTTGGGTCAGTCGGATCTCCCTTTCACGTCTCCAGCTCGTCCAAAATGCTGCAGCTCAGCTCTTAACAGGAACTTGTAAGTTTGATCATATTTCACCAGTTTTGTCCTCTCTTCACTGGCTCCCTGTAGGTATCATAATTTATTTTAAAGTTCTTCCATTGACCTTTAAGTGCCTAAATGGCCTTGTACCCTCATCTCTATGACCTACTTCAACCATATGTTGCTTCTCGGGCTCTGAGATCATCTGACCAGCTGCTTTTGATTGTACCTAAAACCAAGTTGAAGCTCAGAGGAGATGGAGCTTTTTCAGTCGTGGGCCCTAAACTTTGGAACCATCTGCCCCCCAACATTAGACAGGCCACTTTGCTTCCTATTTTTAAATCTCTTTTAAAAACATATCTGTTTTCACTGACTTTTAACACACTGCGATTTTTATTTTATTTTATTTTTTTATGCATTTAATTACATTTTTTTAATTATTATTTGCTGCCATTGATTTTATTGTTAAGCACTTTGGCAACAGCTGCCGTTTTAAAATGTTCTTTATAAATAAATGTGCCTTGACCATGACATGCTCTTAATTAAAACCAAGAATGATCATTGTAAGGTTCTTAAAATTCAGCCTTTGACAGCAAAATCTTATTAGATATTTCAATAAATATGGTATTTATTAAGTTAATTTAATACATTCGTCATGTTTTTGCTCATATTGTGACATTAAATGTTAAGTGATAATTTTATGACTAAAGTAGCATCATAAAATGTGGAAAAAATCTATTTCAGTTTGAATTCAGAGAGAATACACTGTCACACCACTAAAGTGCATTAAAAATCTTGATTGTCACCCTTTTAATATAAAAAATAGTTGAATATTTCATTGCATTAAAAAAGAAGACCACCTTGGACTTGTACACATCTGGATAGAGATGTGCTGCTTGTGACTACTGTACTTCTTAAAGGCTGACTGATAAATACACTGTGCTAAATAAAAATAAAATAAAATAAATCTTCATACTTTCTTTGTAACAGCATGGTGTTTTTGGCAATACAAATTTTCTATCTCCAGTGTCTTAAATATATTTTTCTTTGGTGTAATTCAATAACTGAGCATTCAATTTTGTCAAGGCGTAAAATGTAGGAATCAATTTCCCTTAATCCTTTTGAGGATTGTATGTTAAGATTGGAGGAACACGGCACATATTATAACTAGACGCAAGACTAGGAGCTAGAAGTTGAAGCCACAAAAGACAGAGAGTAGACTCTAGCTCCAAAATTACAACATGGCAGCACCTAAAAATAACAGATATTTTGACTTCAGTATTGAACAATTAAAGTTATGACATTGCTTTGTCCGTCTTTATGTTGATGGTGATTCTGCTTTTTTCTTTCTTAGTCATGGCTGTTCCAGACCATCTCACTCTGGCCTCTAACTTTATCTCCCAATCATTCACTGGAACTGGGAACTCGCGATGTGAAACCTATCCAGAGTAATACCACATTGGGTCCTCTGTAATGGAAATTTTTTATGGTCTTTTTTGGCATTAGCTTTACTTTGTGTTCTAGTTTGAACCTAAAGTACTTCTTTGGTTCAACATGAGACCAATCCCAGGAACATTTATTGTCATCAGTGCCATTTTTTCCAAAGTATTGCCAAGTATTGGTTTTAAAACTTAGTCAAATCAGATTCTTTTTCACAGTTTCGCATTAAAGGACTTTTCTTTTCTGCCATTCCATAAAATGTAAAGACTCGTCTTGAACATTCATCTACATCCTCAAATAGACATTTTAGAAAATATTAATGAAACACGATTTCATTCAAACTGCGTGAATTAAATTTTCACAACTTGGGTAGCTGTCGCTCTGTTGCTACTCTCTCAGTGGATTGCTCGTCTGTCACAGGGCTAACACTTTTAAAAATGACCAGCATTCTTGCCTGAACATGGCGGTGCCATGTCTTTGCATCACTCTCTGAAGGAAAGATGCTGATGGTTTTTCCAGATTCACTCACAATCTTTACCTTTTTAGATGTTCTTCAGTTGGGATTGAACAGTTTGACAGCGTATCTGTTTGTTGCCGTCTTAAAGTGTTTTAATAAAAATGTGTAATTGCAGTTCAATAAAAAGAAAGTTGCTTTATGAATGCCAGGTAAATTATATTATGGTTTTACCACAACCGTGTTGCTCAGGTCTGTTCTAGCAGTAAGCACACCTAAATGTGTGTTCCACAGCTTGGGTGTTCTCTTTATTAGTTTTCTATTCAGGGTAGCGGGGCGATTAAATTGAGCTCAGTCTCCCCACATCACTTCACCTTTTGTTTTCCAGATAGCAATAGCAAACAAGTCACACTGGGGAATGGGAGGAGGGAAATTGTCTCAAATGAAAACACAAGCAAATAACAGCGGTGTCGTATTCGCTTAGCAGTGTGGTCAGCGCATCCGAGCTGTTTGGCAGGTGCATTGTGAAGAAAGGCCTCCAGAGAAATTAGTCATTTGTTAGACATTTATTTAAGTCTTAGGCAGTTGGTTGGCCTTGATTGAATTCTTGGATATTGTTCTCACATCTCAGACAAGAAATTGTTCTTAATCTGGTGGGGAAAGGATTTTTTTTTTTTTGCCAACAATCTCAATGGATTGTCTGCAGCTGCCCAGACTTCTCTCCCGTCACACTTTCAGGTGCCCCAGTCTATTAAACTCTCCTCCTTTTCTTAAAGATGGCAATTAATCTAATTAGTAATCAATCAGCCGTTGGGCCTCCCGCCTCTTCTGTGCTAATGGAGGATATGACAGGCCTGGGCCTTGCATTATTAATACCTCCATTTCAGGAGCCCAGGGCCCCCTTGACGCCTACGGTCAGGGGCCATTGATCACCACCACAACCCAGTGAGCACTGCAAGGACTTTGGGGAATTGTTCTAAATTGGGGAAGTAGGGATTGGGAATGTGGTGTTTTTGGTTTGTGGTGGCATGATTTGGTTTAATGGAATTAAAGACGTGGAAATTATTTTACTGAATTTGCCCAAAACCAGAGATTATGCTGATATAAAAACCCTAATAATGAGGCATTTATCTTTTGGTGCATGAAGTCTCAGTGGAAGCTCTGTGTGCATGTTTGCAAGAGAAGAGCTATTGTTTGAGGGTTGTTAATGGGAACACAGGACTCCAAAAAGCTCATTAGGTAAATGAAGCTCACTTCAAAACTATTATGCCAGGATAAGGGGTCCCTCTGTGGGACTATTTCCAGAAAATGCGATCATAAGTTATAGAATGCCACTAACACGGGGGCACAATGATTGCAGTGTGGCAATGAAACAATCACAGGAACATTATCCTTCATCTCCTGTGCAGTATGAGTGCCTAATCGAATAGGTTCTGCAGCTGAAGTTACAGAGCTTCATAATAGCCCCACCTGCTGATCTCATTTACTATAATCAATAGTGTGCCCACTCTGTTAAAAGCTGGAGCAGCGAATCGCAGCAACACGTCCAAGACATAAACGCAAGGCCATCCTCATCCGGTGTCCTCTTTAGCTGAATCTGCTGACCCTAATTTATCTAACCCCTGAGCCAGAAGCTCTTAATCAGGTTGATTATCCAGTCCACATGTTTTTGAGAACGCGCTGTCTTTTTCTGGGTGATCTGAAATGGACATTTAACAGTATCAGTCATCCTAATGAAAATCCAATTATCTTGTGTTGTAATGCCCAAATTAGTTTTCTATTTGTGACAGGTTTCTAAATCAGCCCTCCTTGTTCAATTATGATGATACGTTTGAATTTTCAATGCGCGTTTGTATTATTTTGATTACATATCTTGATGCATGCTCAATAATCCAGGTAGAAAAATCCAAAAAAGTTCAATCTGGTCCTCTGGACATTCAAAAATTTGAATGTCCAGAGGACCAGATTGAACTATTTTGATTACATTTAAAAACTGGATCCGTCAGATTTTTCTACCGTTAATTAGAAATTTTAAAAAGCACATTTTCAGTGTTTTTATTGAAGACCTCTGTGAACAGATTTTACAGGTTCGTAGGAATGTCGTTTTGTGTTTGTGACTGCTGCTTCAATCAATAGTAATTGTTTGCTAGTGCTTTACACAGAGTGGGTATTTATGTGAGACACGTGAGATAATGTCCGAATGTATAATTGTCCTTTCATTTTGTTTCAGCAGGCTGCTTAATTAAGAGTACCTGCTTAACTTTGACCATATCTGTACCTGATAATCCTCCTTCTGACCTTTGCATTTTGTTTTTCTAGATGATAATGGGGTTCTTTGTTGTTTCAGCATTTCATCCATGCTAAAGTTCTCCTTTATTTATTCTTTGTTGTTGTTCAGGCGGACCACAGGGCTACACTTACTCAGATTTATTCAACATCTAGCCTCCTGTCTGGAACTGTTCTTTATCTAAACCAGTGACGGGGTCGTCCTGCACTGGGATTACCCTGACCAAGAGTTGGATTTATAATCGTTTTAATGTTGGAGGTTGGTACAAGATGAGTCAAAGTCAGAAGGGGATTTTGTGTACCCTCGGGCGATGAGTTTTAAAATGGTTTTGGATATATATATTTTTTTCCAAACCTTGTGGTGTTTGCTTCCTTTAATTTAAATGACTGTTGACAACCCTTTTTCTCTTTGCACCAAGTATAAATTTTAACCTAGATTTAAAAAAAAGTCCTGTCCTTCATGTGACGTTTTAAAGGCTGAACCGAGTCGTAGAAGTTTTGGGTAAATGAGCCTTCTGCTCTTTGCGTTTTAAAGATAGCATCGTACGCCGCCAGGCCCCTTCCCATGACTAAGATGTGCTGTCATTTGACACAGTGACCATAACATTTTTACTAGCCAGCCATGTGTTCAGTTTATTACCGCTTCCCCTTCTTGCTGCCACACGGGTTAAATCGGCACAAAGCGGCATGCTGGAGCTGTCGCACAGCTCTGCTTAATTTACAGAGGGCTGGGGTTGTTAAGAATTTATAGACCTTCAGTGGCTTTATGGTGCTATGATGGGAGTGAGCAGTGGTGTTGAGCTCACAGCAGCTGCAGTCAGCTGCCTCATTCAGGAGGGATTTGGACAGCAGCTCTTCTGCTGGGCTGTGTGAGTTAGTCAGTGGACAGGCTTTATCCATGGCTAAAGTTGTGAGGAATTGCTCTGCGGTCATGATGTTCTTCCTCTTCTCTTCACTTGAACTTGTGGTTGTTGGCGTATGCATGCAGGTTTAAAAAGGCTGCCTCCCTGGAAGTAAGCTCAGTTACAAGAAACCAGTTCCCATTAGTCATCCGCGATCATCATAAATTACTTTAGTGTGCGAGTTTGGGGAGTCCCGAATTTGCAATTATGGACTTACAGGAAGTTCATCAGTCATGTGTGTGTCTGAGTGTGGTGTGGTTTGTCTAGTGGGGGTCTGGGTGAAGAATGATAGTTGATGTGGGGGGCTAATAGACAGAATTGGTCTAAATCCAGCTGTGCTCCAAGAACCCTTTGAGAATAGAAACATCTGAAAAAAAAACACATCGATGTGCAAAATGTGAGAATGAATGAGAAAGCTCTGAATTCACGAAGTATATTTTTATATGTTTAAGAGAAATTAAAAGTCGAAAGTGTTTCAACTTCTTTTGTGGCTCCCCGTAAATCCTAGGTGGAAAAAGTTGCCTTGTTTTTGTGCACAGAAAATATTTTTTAGCGCCATGATTTGAATGTCTGAGAATCTTCAACGACTTCTGCACATCGACACCTTTCGATCACACAGATCTTTGTGTTTTATTGTTGTGGGCATAGTTTAAATGTTGCTGCAGATGTCCTGAAGTATATTAGGTTAACTATTCTGCATAAAACAACAGGCATATTGTTAGACACAAAAACAAGCTTTGGACAAAGTATCTTGTGTTTTGCGTAAGCGTAGGCATGCTACACCGCTGGCTGCGTGTGACTAAGGTACAACTGCTAACAATTGTAGATTTACACAGAGTGTGGGCAGAAGTTTGGACATGGGAATCAAATTATCATGAACCCATGGCCTCCATACGTTTTCAAAACTATCTGATTCAGTGAATGCATTCATTGTCGTAGCAGAGAAAGAGAAAATATCTATTCAAACCTGAATTTGGAGTTTACCCAAACCCTAAAAATCCTTAGTTAGCTGTTTTACTGTCATTGCCAAGCACAGCCCAGCACATCTGGCTGCCTTTACGGCCTCTTTGCTTGTGTTAGCTGTGATGTTATGACAGTACAGTGACTGAGGAGATTACACGAAGAGGACATAAAGCCCCTCTCCATCGGCTCTCTGTGGGTCACTGGCCCCATTTAAGCAAAAAGACACAGATCCCTGAGGTCTTTAGGCAGAGTGCTTGCAGTCCAGCTGTTCTTATTGTGTTGTCCATTCTCATGCTGTTTTCTGTTTGCTCTCACAGGAACTTTGTTGAAGGCTGAGCACTCCTAAAGGGGGAACCTCTAAGGAGTTTTTCACCTCTAACGTCCCACCAACCACGCCATATTCATCCTTTATTTGCTGAAAGTGCTTCCTCGGAGGAGCAGAGAGAACACAGTGTTGGATCGGAGAACGTGACCAAACTGTAAGAACACTTGAGTTTTTTTTTTTTTTTTTTTCAATTATATCAACATACATGAGGTTTTTGCTTACTTTTTGCACATTCTCCAAATTGACCTTATATCTCCTCGAACTTCTTGGCTCTATCTGTGCATAATACTAGTAGTTTCTCTGCAACTTCAGAAAGCTTCTATAAAATAAATACTAGCAAGAATAATATAAAATGTAATGTTTGCTAATTTGAATGGGGTAGAGGCAGGGCCTTCCGACTCAGGACCCGAAAATCCCTGGTTCGATTCCCAGTCATTGCACATCTCACGGTGTCTCTGAGCAGGACACCCTATCCCCAATTGCTTCCAGGATTCTTTCAATAGCTGCCCACTGCTCCACCTGGGGGTGAATGGGTTAAATGCAAAGAGCCAATTTCGCCATTGTATGGGAACATACAATGATGACAACACCATCCACCCATCATCTTCCGCTTGTTCCTAAGTCGGGTCATGGGGGAAGCAGCTTGAGCAGGGAAGCCCAGACATCTCTTTCCACAGCCATCTCTTCCAGCTCCTCCTGGGGGACTCCAAGGCTTTCCCAGGCCAACTGAGATATATATAGTCTCTCCAGCGTGTCCTGGGTCTTCCCCGGGGTCGGTCTCCTCCCAGTCGGACATGCCCAAAGCACCTCCCTAGAGATGTGTCATGGGAGTGTCCTTACCAGATGCCTGGACCACCTCGACTGGCTCCTCTCAATGTGGAGGAGCAGCTGTTCTACTCTGAGTCTCTCCAGATAACTGAACTTCTCATCCTAACTCTGAGTCCAGCTACCCTGTGGAGGAAACTCATTTCAACGTATATTCACTATCCATAGTCCGTGACCATAGGTGAGGGTAGGAACGTAGACTGACCGGTAAACAGAGAGCTTTGCCTTACAGCTCAGCTCCCTCTTCACCACAATGGACCAGTACAGAGTCCGCAATACTGCAGACGCTGCACCAGTCCCTCTGCCAATCTCACGCTCCGTTCTTCCCTCACTCGTGAACAATGACAACAAATGATGACAACACCTAACACATTATTATTATTATTATTATTATATAAACTTTGCATTAAGACCACTCAAACACAGCTTTGACTGTGTGACAACTTTATGACAACATAAACAGACACACACATGCTATCAGATTCAAATTGAGCATTTTTTTTTAATCATTTGATGATTTTATCTCAGTTTTATAAGTTTGTCTCTTGGGACTTCACATATTTGGCTGCATATAATATTCTGTTTAGTAGAAATAAGTACAAATTATTTTTCAATCCGAACATAAAAATCTTTTTCAAAAACAAAATGTAGAAGAGCAGAAAAGTTAATGACCGTTCCTCTTAAATGTGTCACATTTCACACAGTTCTGCTGGTTTCTGATAAATATTTTTTTTAAATGGCAACACGTTTATTTGCTTTAGTTTAGAATTCACACATTTGAGACTCATATTGGCCGCAATATTGAGAAAACACTCGTTAGCAGCCTGCGTGTTGGCAGAGCAGGACAGAATTTTTTTTCCGCAAAAGATAAAATATTAGTTTTTAAGCACAGCTGTTTAACACAGACCCTCATAGACAGATACGTAAAGAAATACACAAATATACGCACACATGCAGGAGCTTTGTCCTGGTGATCTCTTCGTTTCTGTGATTTGCCTCATTGAATGTTCACATTGAGCTCTTGTTCTCTTTATTCATGCCTCCTTTCAAAGCTTCACTGTTCTGTGATCCCTCTTTTGGCTGGCTTTGCCGCACAGGACCAATCTAGAGAGTTCTGCATCAGTCAAAGTGAATAGAAGCCCACAAAGTTGGCAGTGCACTCTGCTGACAGCAGGGAAATGATACATGATAGCAGGTGATAAAGGGCTGCTGTGAAGGAATGAGGTGTTGGTGTTGAACTGTATCACTGGCATCGTGAAGGGCCCCGATGTCATTATTTTGTGCCTGTCATTACCAATGACACAAAGACGCATCAAAGCAGGTTGAATGGAACAGAATGGCAGTCAGTGCGCGTGCACAAGCGTGAAACACGATCAGACCACTGAGCTGAATAGAGGTTTTATTGTGCCAAATATGTGAGAGAGGGGAGCGAAGGCAGAAAGATTGAGGGGCATTGCTTTCATATCTTGTCACCCACTCACTTAATAATGCGGGCGGCATGTCCTTGTCACTGTGAAAGAAGCATAGTTTGTATGTATGAGGATGTGTTCATGGCCCACAGCTTTTCTTTGCCAGGACAACAAAGATCTTTGTTTACTAAACTGGAACTTCAGAACGTTTCTAGAAAAACCCTGCCCTCTGTCCAACATGATCAGAATTAAACTCTCAACCCTTCCTGACTGCTTTGATAACTAATGTTAATTGTTCACAAGGTAATTGTACGTCTTCAGTTTCTTTGGGAAGCCGTATGTAGTCCGTGCTCCTCGTGTTTGCATCAAGATTTATTTCTTAATTGGAACAGCACTAACAAATATAGGAGGTTAAATGTTTTGCACGTGGGTTTTTGGCAATACAAGTATCAAAAAGCACAGATAGGAAAGTTTGGCAGAGAGAGGAGAAGTCTTGGCTCTGAATTAAATTCAGATTTTTGCTCCTATGTGGTCAACACTTGAGTCACCAAGACGCCCTCTGCGTACATTTCGTCTTCTTTGCCCTCTGATAAACTCCTGTTGGCCTTTTCGTTGCTCGCTCCGAGGGATTGAGCATTTCTTTTCTTTTTCTCTCTGTTTTTATCTCCAAGCTGTGCTTCCATTCAATGTTAAATGAGGGCATTGCCACACTTGGATGTGCAGTGACAAATTGGCACAGAGGAGGCAGATGGTGATGGGGAGGAGGCTGGTTGTCATGCCATTTGCCTCAGCGACATGAATTGATCTCTGTGCCGCTGAGCAACCACACATGTCCCACTTGTGTAATCCTGACTTTGGATTCTTTGTATACACACACCAACAAACTCTCCTCGGCATACCTTCTCCCCTACGCCAGCGTTCGGTTCCCATTAGTATCGATGATGTGTGCAGTGGAGGCGTTCGCTTACTGTCAGAGGGTCTTCACTTAGATCTGCTCGTAAAGCCAAAGGGATGCTGAGGGATTTGACAAAGTGACAGGGCTTAGACTAATGGTTGGCTGCTGGGACCAGGGGAGCCCTAATGCACAACTTATAGATACATAGCATCAGTGGTGTCGTGTACGAGACCGCAGGCTGTTCTATTTACAGAGCTGCTTTCTTTACAAAGTTTACCCAAAAGGCTTTAGATGAGCTCGACTACAATCCCCGTGTGTATTTTTTACTACTGTGTGAATTTCAGGAAGATTATAGTTTGTCTGACAAGGACTGGCATTGCTCATTAGGCCAAATCCCAGGATATGAAACTGCTCCCCAGTTAGGTTTTCTTAAACAAGAGATTGTTCTGGTTTTTAAAAATATGCTTAATTGGCCAAGATTATCCAGGACTGCATTAGGAATACATTCAGTATTGAACATTACTTTACACTGAACTCAACTATCGTTGGCTTTCATGACTGTTTTGGCAGAAATTGTTACGTTCACAAAGTTTAGCATGAAGACAGTTGCTATATGATCAAATAAAACCAGCAACACTAAACGACTGATAAACCAGTTAAACCCCCCAAATTGTTTGTAGATTAACTCCATATGTTTCAGTTTGATTGCAGTGAATGTGTGAAAAAAGTTTGTTTGAAGAAGCAGCACAGAATGTCTCCCCAGATTTTTATTTTTTTTAATAAGTTCTAGGATGATTAAGGTCTACAGTACAGTGAAACTCATCCCGACTTTTGGAAGTACGTAAATAGAAAAGTCTTCGCTTCAGCACATGAATTTCAAATGCAATATTTAAAAAAATTATCAGCAACTTGAACTCTGGGTTAATTAAACATAATTCTCATTGATGGCTTATTTTGAGGAAGATGAGGTATAATTAGATGAGCAACGTTGATCTGCAAAACTAATTTTAAAATCGTGTAAAAAACAATAAGATCATGAAACTTGAAAAACACAAATCAAAGTCCAAACAACTCTCCACAACCATGGGTCAATTTTCAGCTGCAATTTTAGCTGCAAGACGTCTTGCTTAACAGAAAATGGTCAAAATGGTATGTATTTGTAAAAAAAAAATCTAAAATTTATAAAGCTAAGAGCCAAAAGAAAGAAGTTGGATGGATGGATGGATGGATGGATGGATGGATGGATGGAAAAAATAATTACTATCACTTCCTCCAGGAAATAGATGACACCATAGTTCTTCTGTTACTGATGGATTTATTCATTTGAAAGGCACTTATAGTCATCAAATTAACTGCTCAAAATACATGATGTGCAAAATATACATATTCATATACTGCACACAAATTTACTATAAATGTACAACTAAACATAACAGAAATAAACATGCCTCGCTGGCTGCACAGAACTAAAGAGGGAATGAGTCCGCTGGAACAAAAGTAAATCTTGAGTAACCTCTTACACCTTTGGGCAGAGCATCAAACTTTTCCTGCTGCGCATGCTTTCTTGGATGAGGGTTGCAACAACTCAAGTGTCCCCAGTGCAACATAGCACTGAAAAATGGTTCCTACACAGTGTAACTTACAAACAAATCAATATTCAAAATAAATAATGTAAACCACACATATCAAATAATGACATAAATAATGTTTATGGCAGTTAAAACTACTAAATATATCAATTGTATTTGGTCACTTGCCAAATTTATTTTCTCAAATAAACTAACACTTTTCAGTTTGTGGACAGAAGAGTGGGTTGATCGCCTAAATCACTGATGCAAAATGTTGCCAGGATTGTTTACGATTCAGAACATTTTATAACCCTATGCATGGGATATTGATCAGCACATGCAGTTTATTTCCTACTTTTCTAATGGGCATCTGTAAAACAATTTAACATTTTTTATTTTTCTCCAATCATTGATCTTCAGTTTTATTACTTTATAACCTTTTCAGCCTTTTATTTCTGATACATATCCAGCCTCTCAGTTCAGAGTTTGCACCTAAAAGTAATTTTTTTGCTGATATTTTTGTATTTTTCTAGTTAATGAGCCTCACATGGAAAAAGCTAAAGTGATGCAACTCTTAGAGCTAGTTAGGCTAGCCTTACATAAAATACAACCAAACCTCAAACATCCTGCAATGTTTTATGAGTGGTCCACATGCTATTAGACACCCAGAGATGCAGGGCGGGAGCCAGTTTGCTTCAAGACACACACACACACACAAACACATGTGCGTGTCTGCGCTTGAGCACAGCCGGCAAGCTGTTAAGAGAAAAACAGCCGTTTGTGATAACAGCTCTTTCACTGTCAGCACAAACAGTCTGCAGGCCTCGCGTCCCATAACCAGCACTGGTGTTCACATTCTGTGGATTCGTGCTGAAACAAAAAGCTTCCAGACCACGGGGTTCAAAACCAAATCTGCAGCTGGGTTTAAATAAATAATCTGCCTGTAATAGGAACAAAGCTCTTCCAGAAGACACGAGCTGCATCTGTGGTGTCAGCAGACACGACTGTGCACAACACTCAGCCTAAAACATGCGTGTCAGGAACAAGATTCAGGAGCTGTGGATAGATGCTGCAGTTTAAGCTCAGCTTGCACATCCCCGAGTAATTTTCTGCGTCTGCTTGCGTCGGAAATATTTAGCAAATTTAGATGATGAGGGAAGGATTACTGGATGATGAGGTGAAAGTCGAGCAGTCCTCCACAGCTCGACTCAAGGCTGTTTATAATTACTATTCAAATGAGCAAAGGGTCGACCGTTAACTATTTCTTGTCTTAAACAACAACTTAAGGTCGTAAAAACATGCATTTATTTTAAGGTTAGGCTGGGATTGGGTATAATTCGTGGTAATAGCTTAAACAACTGAATCATGTTTACTTTAGGGGCAGAAACTAGAATTATTCCTGTTATAATAAATTGCATGCATATGTACAATAAAAGTGCTCTTCAGATGACGCCTGTGCACATTAAAATTGATCTGTTTGGACAACTGGCTCACGTCCAAAGCTGCTTGAGATGGAAAGGGATCTCTTTCAGTTTTTGGCTGCGTGTGCTTATCAGCTCAACACTGTCGTGGTGTATGTTCTTGCCAAAATGAAAGGGAAAGAAGTGTTTCTTCCTTTTTTATAGTAAACTTGTGGACAAGAACATTCTTCCTGCCATACATTTTATTTGGATTATGAAATGAAAACAAAGACTGTTTGTAGGAAAAGCCATATTTCTTTTCAAACAATCAAAAAGACATGCTGCCGGTTTAACTTTCGATTGCGTTTCTTGTTGGGGGGGGGGGTTCTTCTGTTGCAGGGTTTTTCATCCAGAAAACATGAGTGCAATAGAAGCAGACTGTTTAAAGATTGAATAAAGAGTTTGGAGTCATCTAACAGTGCTGTCTATCCAAGCAAAAAGTGCAAAATGTGCTGTGTAAACAAGCAGGGTCTCAGCCAGCTCAGATTAGAAGGCCACACAATGCACTGATCTGAACTCTTGGCAAAGCCGTAATAGATGTGGGAATCTCGGACGTGGCTTTCATCGTAGAACTTGGAAGCAAGAAGCTCAAGCCGGCCTCAAAGCTTTGTGTATTTTAATGGCAGCATGTGCTCCATCGTTGAAAGGACTGATTAAAAGCCCTTCGTGCTGCAGTCTGTGCAGCAGTAGCATATGGCCGAAGGGCTTAAGCATAGAGGGAAGACATCTGCAGCACCAAATCACTTGGACAGAAGTAAAGAAATGAAATCGCAGAGATTAAAGTGAATCGTCCCATTCCTCTTCTGGAGAGACGAATACCACCAGTTTTTACTTTTCTGCCACAGTTTAGTGGAAAGTGGATGTTTAAGCAGAATGAATGAGGTCGACTAATTTATAATGTACTTTTTTTTAGAGGAGCCTCTCGTCACATCTTAATGGTTTCTTTACCCGTTTTTTTTTCCTTGAAGCTTCTTAGCTCCATTCGTTTTCGGTTACAGTAAATATGACTTTTGCGATTCCCTTTGGAAAAGGCATTTGTTTGTATTTTGAATAGCTGCCAGGCCACAGGCCACAAAGTTTAAAAGATTCAGGGCAACAAAAGCATCCACACAGTTTAACAATGTACAGTGGAGAGTAAGTGATTATAAGTCCTTTGTGTGTACTGTGACTTTAGGTCAATGGCTTTCGTAGGCAAACACTACAACAATAAACTGCAAGCATCGTTCCTCCCACACTCATCAGAGTCCAGGAAGAATGCTTTTTGTTGTCCGTGCATGAAACATGGATTTATTTTAGACAATGTAACCATATTTACAGAAAAGGATAGCAAGCAGGAATGAGCAGTATTTTGTTTTGCAATAACAGTTTAAATTTACAGAGCAGAACTTTTATTTTTAATGTGGCCTTTATCTTTATTTAACTTTATCTCCCAGTTGTTCAACCTGTGCTGTACCTCCGATAATCTCATTCCTAATCTTATCCGTCCTCGTCACTCCTAAGGAGAAACTCATCATCTTAATTTCTGCCACTTGCAGTTCTGTCTCCTGTCTTTTTGTCCATGTCTCTGTCTCCAGAACATACAACATAGCTGGTCCCACCACTGTCTTGTAAACTTTTCCTTGGACATTTGTTGACACCCTTTTGTTGCAAGTCACTCTTGAAACTGAATGAAACAAACACGTGAACTCATTAAACCGACACTGCTGTGCAGTAAATGTGGACCTGCAAACCCCCCAAATCTGTTGATTCATTCGCTTGGTCCAAACTTGCATATGTATCCAGTTTCCCCTGAAAGTGCTGTTGTGTTCATGGTATTGATTTACCCAGAATTTGTTTATCTGAAGATTTTATTTTTTTTAATATTCCCCCATTATTCACCTTGATCACAAAATATACTCATTTTATCATAATGTTTGCACCTTTTGTTCAATGCCCTCCTGTTGTTGCAATCCTCTAAACCACAGCGTTGTTTTCAGACAAGTACTTGTCTCAGTTATTGAGAGGATACCTTTTTCCAACTCTCCTTCAGGTTTATTAGTAGGCAGCACACAGTCTTCCTGAACTGAGCCACAACTTGTCACCTGCTCCCTAGAGTCTTCTTTAATAAGAAAAAATATGCCACAATTGAGCATCAAGGTCATTGTGACGAACGGTTCCTCGAGAGGCCTGGACGGTCGTCTACAGAGGTGCGCATGCATCCAGGTGGCTGCTGAACTCCAGGAATAGTTTGACAAACCATATCACCAGTGACAAATTAAAGTGTCAGCATTCGCTCTATGTGGCATCACATTTCCTGTGTCGATTGTGATAAGCTCAACTGCCAAGCCTGCAGCACATAGCTGTCTGCAGAACCGCCCGAGGAGAAGTGAGGACAGAGGTACAGTTACAGGAGACCTGGGCAGATGCTTGTCTCTGTGTATTGATTGGACGAGACGTCCAGACGGCTTTTTCACTGGACTGCACCAGTAGCTTCCTCCTACTTTTGCTGCCTTTTCAGCCAAAAGTCACCTGTTTAAAAATCTGACAGCAAAGTCTTTTATACAACCCAGACAATAAAACACTTCCTCTGCCCTTAAGATCTTAACATCTGCATATATTTTAACTGTATCTTAATTGTTTTTGGAGACTCGGTGATGGGTAAAAGGCAAATACATAAAAAATTGTGGTAAATTGCACTTCAGCACAAGTCATACTGGTCATTTTAGTGTCCAAATCAGTCAAAAGATGAAAATAATATAATTTATGGTTTAGCTGCAATAACGAATAATAAAGATCCAAATGTTTGACGGATTGGACGTTCTGACTGCTGCACGATTAATACACATGAAAAGATTTGTTCTCAAACTTTAAATGTTGCAAACGTTCTTTTTACATCCAATGTGAATACGTTTTAAAGAATAAATTAATTGTTAAATAGCAGTTATTTATTATGCATCAGCATTAAATATTGTCCTTTTTAAGTTACTGGTGTCTAAATAAACTTGGACTGTCCTGACAATCCAGTCCAGAATCTTCTGCTTTTGATAAGTGTGACATTAAAAGCACTTTGTAGAAATTGCTCTTGTGTTTACCGTACGGTATGTTAATAATAGCAGATTAGATCCCACGACAACGGCATTTTTGTTTTGCTTTTTGTTTTTTCTGTTTAATGATACCACATGTATCTGAGGGGAATGGAGTGCTGTTACCGGCATGCTTTCATTTTTGCACTGCATGGGCTGAAAGATCGACTGCTCAGTTCTCACGTCGGCACTCGTTCATCATCTGCAGATATTTATAAGGAGGTGGCTCCAAATATCTGTATGAACTCTTGACTTAATGCTGCAAACACTTGTGTTCTCATCTGCTGCCCATTTGGACTAGATCTGCTAAATAGGACTACAGAGTGTGTGTGTGAAAATGGCTGTAGTGTGTCACAGCTTGCATCCGAAGATGCTGGCAATGAAATGGTAGCAGTGGAAGCTAACATCCAGACAAGCAAGATGCTGAAGTGAGAGTTGTCTTTTGCAGGGCTTACGTGTTGATTTTCCAAAGAAAATAACAATAGATATTTGTTGTTTGTTGCTTTTTTTAAAGTAAAGATTACCTGAAACGTTGTGTTGCATATTAAGTGTAATGTCTGGCTGAGATTGTTTGTGAATGCGTGAATGAATTCTAGTCTGAACATCAAAAATGTCCGTTACATTTCAGCAATTTGTTTCATTTAGATGATTCAACATGAAACTTTAATGGCTTGCATTAAATTTTAAATTACAAGTTATTCTGCCTTCACTAGTGTGTAGGACTAGCTTTGCAGATAGCTAAAAGTTGCTCCAATAAACACCTGGAAGTGTCTTGCTGTCTTGATATTTACTGAATACTGTAAAACTGTAACATACAAAAAATAACATTGCGTTCGAGTTACAGTTATTATTGGAATAAATCACACACTCAAGGTAACATTAGCATTGATGCATGCCAAAAAATATGTAATCAACTTAGACTAAACTAGAACCAAAAAGAACGACAAATAACTAACTAGCATGATGCTAATTTGCATTGAAAATGCCATAGGTAATAGCTATGGATGTTGATAGCTAGTGCTATTAGGCATCTTGTTCTTTTGAGTTTTCAGACTTAAAACAACTCAAAGTACCTCATATAAGTATCCAACACAAAACAATGCTTTATAACGACACAACACTCGCAGCCAGATGTTTCCAGGCAGTCAAGAAGACATAACTGGAAAGTTTATTACTACAGAAACATGACTTAGACCCTGACTCAGGAATTTGCTCAAAACTACAGAAGCCTTGTAGGACAAACCGTAACTCAACTCAAACTATAACCCTAGGGGGCAGCACACAAGTCAATTTTAAATATTTCATCAGCTATACAGTATACTACAATAAGAACGTCCTTGTTGTTTAAAAAAAATAAGACTTTCAAAATGCTTTGAAAACTAAATATTTTTTTCTGTAAAGTTTATTATGCTCAGTTACATTTGTTGGTTAGCTTCACACACTAAATTAAAAAAAGTTGTCTGAGATCTTGGCTTTTGCCGAGTATAGTTGCCAGTGTAAGTGCTGCTTCAACTGGAGGACCTCTAGCAGTGGCTGCAAAACAGGTAAAGCATCATTTAAAATGCCTCTTTATGCACAAGTATTACAATGGAGGCAGACTTTCTTTTGCTCCTTAGCACAGACACAATCAGCCTGTTGTCAAGGCAGCTGCAAGAGTAATGGCCCCAGGTCTGCTCCTGAACACAGACTAATGAGAATCTCAAATACGACGAGCAGAGTGCATTTATCACGCACTCACACTTAATGACACCACCACCCAGGCTCAACAGCGCGCTCACGCCTGTATCTGGCCTCTTTATGGATGGCCTCGTTTGTCCTTTCACCTTCCTATTATTAAAACTGCTTGGTCAAAGCCAGTGGAAGGATGAAGAGGGAGGAGGAGAGGGATGCGAGGACAAACAGAGTAGATCCTCTTGTAAGTTGACTCCACCCAGAACCAACATTTAAACCTGAGATCTTTTTTTGAGAGGCGACATTTCTAAGCCCGTCTCCTCCGTACAACCTTTAGTTCATACATCTGAAATTCAAAGGTGCCGACGAGTGATACACTTGAAGAAATGTTGCAGGATTTTGGCTGATGAACATCGCTTAGATCTACCATAAAAGTGTTTTTATTTGTTATGCGAGAGGCTTACGGAAGTATTCTTGACTTAAAAAACTTAAAAGAACCAGTCTGTTAAGGTGAAGTGTGTTTTTCAAGCAATTTGACATCTGACAGTGAATTTAAAGGTGCTGACCAATTGAGATGAAAAAAACCTTTCTATTCAGTTGTTATTCATGTTAAGCCTGAAATAATGACATCCTAAATGCATTGCTTGTATATTCCGTTTTTGTTCCGTTCATTTTGATGTTTGAAGAAAGGAAGGAACGAAAGGTTTGAGCCTCAATTAGTTGGACTTTCTAAGGAGGTTCTGCTGCCACTAATGACTGTTGGGGTTTTAACAGAGATAAGAGCTTATCCTTTCTGAGTACTGGGTAGGCAACATTATCTATACTAAGATCAAGGCCATGCTTTAACGCACTATTCAGACAAGTTAGACACGTGCAGAAAGATGGACACCAGACTTACTGAGCAGGGTGTCACTCAGGCACCACTTTTTCAGAACAGTGGGCAACAGACATTGATTCTTTGGACACCATATCTCTTCAGATCTCTCAGGTCAGCACTTAATTCAGAATAATTGGTCACCGGTTCCCTTTCCTGCACAATTAATTTAACCATAGCTAAAAAGCTAAAATAATACACAGGAGTTTAAAAAAAAATTCCAGATTGCAGCTTCTTTAAAGAGAAGAGGACAATCTTCTCTGGCCCTCTTTCCCCCTATTTATCTCTTTCATGATGATGCATACAGTTTCCACTCGGTAACTCCTAAGAAAACATGCAAAACATGACCTGTGCTGTGGTTTAATAAGCAACAAAATGTTCTGACAATGATCAGGCACCGGGACTGACAAAAGTAACTGAACAAACAAGCCAATGTCAAAGAGAACGCTTTAATATTCTAAGAGCTCTTGCATAAGATAACTTAAATAAAACTACAAGAAAGATTAGCTTCTTAGAAGTACAACAATATGAAAGAGGAGGTTTAAAACGCTTCTTGTTCTTATTCTTCTTATTCTTGTTCTTGTTCATCTTGTTTGTGTTCTTGTCCTTCTTGTTTGTGTCCTTGTTCTTCGTGTTCTTGTTCTTTTCCCCCTCTTTTCCCTCTTCATGGGTCTCCACAGCGAGTCATCCTCCTCCATCTCACTCTGTCCTCTGCGTCCTCTGTCCTCACTCCAACTACCTCCATGTCCTCTCTAACTGCATCCATATATCTCCACTTTGTCTTTTTCCTGGCAGCTAACATCTACCAATATACCCACTGTCCCTCCTCTGGATATGTCCAGTCCATCTCAGTCTGGCCTCGCTGAGATGGTTCTGAGGAGGCTTAAATCCTTTATACAGTAATATTAGAGCAATGAACAATGCTTCAACGTTTAATTGAGTTAATATCTACTTGCTACAAAAATAGCAACAATTTGAGCCAGTTATACATATTTTGCTTTCTTTTGCAGTAACCTTTAAAGCTTAAATCTTGTTGTTTCTGTTTTAATTAGCACGAATGCTTAAACGTGTGTATTTGTGAGTTTCCAAGTTAAGTAATTAAAAACAACTATTTAAACATGCTTGATTCATCTTAAAAGAAAAAAATGGAAACTATTTGAAGCCAAGAACTTGTCAGTTTGTCTCATTTGACTGTTGTACTAAATAGAAAGATAATTCAGTAACATTGATGATTTGATGTGAAGGCATGCCCTGCCCATCTGAAACTGAACGTTTAAATTGATTTTTGTGATTCCAGACCAGTGATTCCTGAAACATAGTCATTTTCTCCTTCCTCTTCCCGTCTTCACTGGGATTTCTGTCGTTCTCCTGTCAACATTCATGCCCTATTTCTCTGTTTGATGCCTGACTCCTGCCTTATTCCTTACAAGTTCCATGACTCGCTGCAGGCTTGGTTGAGGTGCATGGAGTCTCGCTGCTCTTTGGCGCATGTTTGCCCGTGGCCACTGACTTTTCTTGAGACAGAGTTGTTACAGCCATAAAATGAGATAAACCGAGCTTGAAAGCTGCTGGGTCTTTCAGTATGAGTTTAGATGATATCATCAGTGAGAGACAGCGGTAATAAAAGTGAGGTCAGCTGCCACCGTGGGCCACTACCCTGAAAGGTAGCGCTGTCCTGATAAGACTGCTGTCTCTTTTCTTCTCCTTGTTTAAGGCTTTTTTATGTGGTGAAGCTGACGTGAATCTCTGGTTTGAGCAGAAACGGTATTTAATAATTGGATGCATGCTCGGCGCACAGAATGTTTGTCCCAAAGACAATGATAAAGTGTTTAATCTTTCCAGGAACAGCGAACCACACAGGTATGATGATATCTCTGTAACTCTCAGGAAGAAGGCTCACTCTTATCCTTGATTTATATTTCCCTTCATCAGCATCGACCACTGAGAGTGCAGAAAACATTCATATATAAAAGCAGAGCTTACTGCATTTGCTCTTGCCTAAAGGTGATTTTACCAAATCTTCATTCATGCCACATTCATATCTTTTCGTTCCACTTCTGTCCTTCATCTTTTTGGAGGAAACATGATGGTAATGAACTTCTTTGTAACAGCTGTGTTACTAACAAGAAATGAAGACAGTGGAAAAACCTTTAAAGGTTTTTTTTTTTTTTTCTTGATTCTCAAGCTTTTTGCTTTCCTGAGTTATATTTTTTGGGTAGAAATCTGAGCTTTAGCACACCTGAAACTGAGGACTCTTCTTTTTGTCAAGACTAAGACATGTAAGCAGGAGGGCTCTTCATTGCATCACAGTGACATAAAGAAGTCTTACGTTGTGTGAAAGCATCACTGATCATATTAAATCCCTTCATTTATTGAACACCAACACTTTTGAATTGACTAAACTTTAAATAGATGTCAGTCATAGTTTTGGTCAGAGTGAATAAAGGTTTTTGTAGATTATTTAACGCAGGGTGAGTTTTGAAATAAGTGCAACAGTTATGAAATGCAAACTGTTCTGCTTGGTATTGATTGGCACCAAATGGGAAAAAAAAACGGTCTTACCAGAATTAGGCCTTTTGTATAAGGATTTTTTTTTAATACAAGATAAATGTAAGCATATTTTTGCAAATGAACAATATTTTTGTCTCTCTACTGAATTTACCAGCAATGTAGGCATCATCATTATCTCTGAGTCTCTGATTAGATTGTGACAATTTGAAGACAACCCAACACCTGGATTCTCCGGGTCTTTTGTTCATCTGCAACAATCGTCACACTACTTGGACTTTAAGGTGGTTTCTGTGCTTTTGTTCTGTTTTTATATACGACTTCTTTTGTGCGTCGTTCTGTTTTTAGGCATTTAAACTGATGCACAAAGGTAGGCTCAAAATAATTTAGCCGTTTGGACAATACAAAAGTCTTTTTGTGGTTTTGTCCATCTTAGATAACTTTATCTTTCGTATTCACACGTTTTTTTTGCAGTGTTTTGTACTAAAGGCATTGTAAAATCAGTGATGTCATATTGTAAGTTGATTTTAAAGTTTGACCATAAACATGCAAATAAATAGAGACACTCTCAAAATAAATGCCGCTAGGGTGTGCAGAGGTACCAGTAAGCATCACCAACCATCTGGTTTCATTTGACTTCTCACCCAAACACTAGAGGTATTAATTGCAGGAAGGCTCTATTTCTAATAGAAATATATATTTATATTTGCATAAAATAAGGTTATGATGGCAATAAGTGAAGTATTATATTAAAATCCACTTGATTAAACATCACACTCGCAATTTATTCAGTTTATTAATCAGTAAATTATGTTTTGTAAAGGTAAAATACTCAAGTACTTTTTTTATCCTAAACGTTTTCTAGGAGTTTTTCTAAAGTCAGTGAGTTGGCTTACTTCTGACACTTTGGTCAGAATAAATTCCCTGAAGAAAAAGAAAAAAAAAAACGCAAAATACAGAAAATAGAAATTCTCAGCTTTTCCTTTTTGCTCCACAATTCACATCGTGGCCTTGGGGGGGGGATGCTCTTATGATGCCCTTGGGAATGAGTGTGCTTGGATTTTTGTCAATACAGGGTTCAGGCAGTGCTTCCCTACAACATTTTGAATTATTGATGGCAAAGAGAATGGATGCCAGCTAACATTCACTTTTATATGTGAAGAGGTGAAAATGAGATGAGAGAGATTGGTTTGCACAAATACCGAGCAGCATTTTTAAACCCCTCTGTTTGATTTTGGGGACTCTGGAGTAAGGCTCGTTTTAAATGCTACGAACGCCCAAAAGATTGAAGGTGCGCCTTGACTGACAGCGAGCACAGAAGGGTTAATGGAATTATAGGCCTCTCTGAAGATTAATGTAAATAATTAACAGGAGGCAGATAAATGAAAGGGATTTCACTGATGCACACCCAATCCCTTTGGCACTGATGGCCCTTTAGGATCTTTCTTTCTTATTCCAAAAAGACATGAAGACGACGGATGATGCCTCCAGCGATTTGCAGATCGATCAGAGAACCGTCTCACTGTCTGAGTCCTGCATGGATCTCCGTGTGAAGTTTGGCCAACTCACTGAATAAAGAAGTCCTGAGAGCAGCCCTGACTAGAGACAATCCTGCTGTTCCCTGAGAGTGATGCCTACAAAGCACTGGTTTCCATGTTAAAACATTCGTTTTTATTGCATACTGGATCTTCAATGAGATGCCAATATCTCTTTACTCTTACAAAGGATGGTGAACTTTCCATCAGCCCAGCACAAAAGCAGTTCCTTGAACTTTTGTTGTCCCTCTGTCCGTTCGCTTTTACATTGATATCGCCTCTCTTAAGATCTGTCATGGAAGCTCAAGTATAAAGCCCACTCTATTCTTCAGGGAATCTTCAGTGAGAACAGTGTAGTCGCCGTCTGACGTGTGGTGACAATCAATGGCCTCCACGACGGGACAGCCCGTCACTTGTCTGAACTCTGTGGACAGTAGGGTTAAACCAGCTCTCTCCTGGGATCAGGCTGAGTGGCACTATGGCAAAAAAGGGTCCCAACCTCTCCTGCCAGACACAGCTCAACCTAGATGCCATCTTCTCTTCTCCCTGCAGTGGCACAAAGCAGACATTGTGGGGGCGAGACTACTGACATGAGGCAGCTGACATACTAATCCAAGAACTAAAGGACTAAAGGGACCATTGATTTTCTATTCTTGGTAAAACGCAAGAAGCCAGCCATCATTCTTCTTCAACCATAGATGCTAATGGACTTTTTAAAATGTTGCCATAGTGAATCCCCTGGAGCCGTTCTGTTTTTCCTGCTGCTGGGCCTCTGAAATGCTCTAAAGTCCCCAGCTACTTTATCTGACATGTTTGTATTCAGCAGCTCAGCTTAGATGTCTCAGCAGGGTCAATTGTTTATGCTCAGCATCTGTCTGGATGACAACAGGTAACTCTGGAGGCTTAAACCCTGACACCTGATTTAAGAATTTAATTCAATTCAAATCAGTTTATTTATATAGCACCAAGTCATAACACAAGTTGTCTCAGGGCACCGAACGAAACATTCACATACATAAAAAAGCCAATCAGTAAAGTTATCTTTCTAAGGAGGCCAGCAGATTGCACTGAATCTTGACTTCATCACATCCTTCCATCCTGAGCAAGCACAAAGGAGGCAGTGGAAAGAACCCTAACCTCTTAACAGGAAGAAACCTCCATCAGAACCAGGCTCAGGACGAGCGACCATCTGCCTCAACCTGCTGGGGTTTGAGAGGACAGGAAGGAGAAATAACCCTAGAATTACATGTCCAGGTGAACTTTCTACAGGAGGAAAGACAAAAAAACATGTTAAGATAGAAATAATTACAAATGGGTAGAGTAAGTAAAGACAGAGCAGAGTAAGGAAATATGGTCAATTTGTTCTCTAGCAGTCTGTCTATAGTAGCATATCTAAGGGAAAGCTCAGGAAACTCGAGCCAACCCTAACTATAGGATTTATTAAAAAGGAAAGACTTAAGCCTAATCTTAAAAGCAGACAGTGTTGGATGGGGGATGTAAAGGTCATGGATGTTTTTCACTTACTAATGTCAAATGTTGTAGAACCATGTATGCGAGTTAGTAGTTTTGTCTGAACAAAGTGAAGCCTTCAAAAGCAAGGAACCTAAAAAAAATCAATTTTACGCTGTAAATACTGCATATGAAGAACAAACTGGGTTAATCTGGTTTTAACGGGTTTTTGAAAGATGAATTTGTTAGCGTAGAAAAGGTGTAGTACAAATGCCGTTCTCTATGATGCATTCCCCATAAAAAAACACGATTCTCCATCTGTTACCATTTGTATTGATAGTGGAACCTTCAGACATCCTTAACTGGAGCTAGTTTGTAACCACACTGGAATGAACTATTGCACCACGTCTAGCACACGTCTGAAAACCAGTCTATAGAATTCACCTCTTTGTCCTGTGAGGGTTGTTCTCTCAATTATTGCTGAAGGCTTCTTGATCCCAATTCCAGTCTGCCCTGGCAACGTCTGCATGGTTAGCCATTGGAAATCTAATTAGCAAAGTTTCCCCTGTCTGGCAGGGTTGACAGCAGAGTTAAAATAACTGTCAGGTATTAAAAAAAAAATGAATAGCTGGAAACGTTTAAAAGGAGGGTTATTGGTTAATGCGCACTGCACCTGCAGAAAATGTTTTTTTTTTTGTTTGTTTTTTTGTTTTTTTTTATCTGTGGCTGAACGTCAGCTGTTGCTGTTTGTGCAAAGGAACAAGAGTATGATACAAGCATTGGAGAAAAACAACTGTTTGGAAGATGGGCTGTGTGATGTGTGTCATGGGATTGCTGAGAGTAAATTTTCCAGGAGTGTGGGAAGAGACGATCTGACTAGACCAGTGCCAGCCGGCGCCCCACCTAAAATATTAACTCGCCCCACAAAGTAGTTCCTTCTAATAAATAATATAAATTATTTATTTACTGAGCTTGCTGTGTATTGTTTTGTTCTGTGTTTATTTCAACCATTTTTACCATTTTAAAATGGAATTTGAAATTATTTTTGGTGATTAATTTACAGTTTTTACTTATTTACTGTTATGGGGTGTTACCATTCAGTGACCCACGTTCGTCAAGTGGATCGGAACATTTCACCAATGATTCAAACGGCCAACTTGATAATAGAATTTCATTTGGGGCATTCCATTTTCTGCCCTGTGGACACATTCAGTTGTTTTTAGCACATTAATACAATGTCTAACACTTGACCTGACATGATCTCAAACTCGGGAATAGCTGCAGCAAAACCTGCTGTGTCGTGGAGACGTTCTGTTTAAATCCATCTGCAGCAGACAGAGGAGGCCTGAACAGAAAGTTGAAGACAGGAAACGGACCTGTTTGCCAACATGGAAGGGTTTTATAGTTTTTCCCTCTTGTTCTCGACGAAAATGTACGCACTCTTTCCCTCTCCTGCCTCCTCTCCTGCTTTTGCTCTTGTCCTGTGAATCTCAGAGCCTCTCTACACTAGAGTTGCACTCGGGTACAAAAAATCGAATCCGACCCAGCCCCAGCTCGCAGCCATCAGCTCCAAACCTCACCCGATCTGACAAATTAACAGTAGTTACAGGACCGAACCCAAAAAAAAGCATTTTTAATTTAGCTTTGACTGCTTATACCACCGACTGTTACTAATGTTCGACGGACACGCACGGCTGAGTAAAGGGGCAGAAGATCGGAGCTGAGGAGCCATCAAAGTGCATTAAATGCTTCCCCTGCTTCTGTCTGCATTGAACCCTGCTCTGACATATTGGATATTTTGTGATCTCACCTGTTTGGGTTGTCCACCGCGCACGTCTGCTGTGTGCAGCAGCTGAATGAACGTCCATTTGGGCTGATGGATCGCTGGCAGTAGTCCATCTGAGGCTTAACTGAACATTTTTACCTTTTTTAACCGGCCGGTCAGTGTGCGGTCAAATGGCTGCGTGCAGCAGGTGATTGTATGGCAATTCATTTTGGCATATAATTGGATCGTCGGCCACGCGCGTCCCTGATGCAATAAAAAGCCTGACACTGAACTGACTCGCACATTAAGCACATTATGGTCTGGTCTGGTCTGAATCCAGGTCGGGCGGGGCCGGGCTCCGGGTTCAGGTTAGAAATGACAGCTCTGCTTTACACATCTTACAAATCAAAAATTTATTATGGATCTGGTCGGCTGGTCTATCAACAGAATTGATTATATTTTCTCCACTGGAAGACGGGGTGCAGGAGAACTCTCATCCATACATAATTGGATTTATGTTAACAGGGTTTCTGCTTTTTGGAATCAGCAGAAAACTGGGATATCTACTAATTAGCAACAGTTTCAGCAATAGTAAATCTGTCTGCCTTATATGAAGGATTGCTCCATGTTTTGAGCTCTCAGACTAATATGTTTTTCAAGCTGAACCGTAAGCTGGACGCAATTTCTTAGAATCAGTGACCCACTTGCAGCTCCTAGGACTCGCTGGCATGGAGGAATCAACCTTGGAGAAGGCTAACAAGCACGGACCAGCAGAATGTCCACAAATCTGGCTGTTTAGATTCACCATTGAGTGTTCCAGCAGAACTGAAGGCAGACATGTCAGTAGAGTCTGCCTGCCCAAAACAATTGTTGTTTATCTGAATTTGGCCTCCCCGCTGGCCTTGGATAGGCCAACTTATCTCAAATTGCTCCTGGTGGATACATAAATCAAGAAGCCCTGCTCGCCCCCTGCTCACCCCCTCCCAAAAAATAAAAAAAACACATTTGTGGACCCTTATCAGAGTGGACCAGCTGAGATACACTGTAACATCTTTATCAGAACTATGGAAACTATCTGGAAGTGTTCAGACTATCACTGTCTTGTCCCCCCTCCACACTCACAAAATGTATTCTGTCTCTGTTTGTTGCTTGCTGAGGTAGATTGTTTGTACTACCATACATCATGCCCTGTGTCAAGAACATGGTGTGAGAGAGCTCCAGTACACTTCCGTCTATACTTCAGATTGCTCTATGGAACAAAATGTCGCTGTACTTAACTGTACAATGACAATAAAGTTGATTCTGATTTATTTAACCCGTTCTGTGGTGAGTCCATGTGTAGCTGCGATAGGTCAGTGGGTGGTCTGGTAATCAAAAGTCAGTGGGTTTAAACCCTAATTGGAACATTTATTTGAATCAGTGATGATATATTGTAACATAATTTCTTCACTTTAATGTATTTTTTTTAATAGTGAAAAAACTCAATTATTTTGAGCATGATTGTTTGACAATCCTCTCTCATGTGTAAGTTGTGCATTGTGTTAATTAACTTAGTCATGCATTGAAGTGGTTTAAATCATCTTAGGTTGGGGTGGATGTGTGTGTGGTAGGCGTTCATTGCTCTGATTTATTAGACAGGATTGTTTTTCACGAGGCACAACCTCAACACATGGGAGGTAGAAAGAAGGTGACAAGTTTGTGCTAGAAAACAAACAAAACAACAATAAATTAAATTATTAAGCAAGATATATCCTATTTTTATCACAGAAAATGTAATGCCATTTGCAAAATTTGTTCACTTAGTGATTTGGGAAATTAATGTCTGCCCCATTTTTCTTCCTGTCACATTAAAACTCCCATGTGGTTGTTTTAGGAATAACCATTAGGCAATAAGAGCATTAAGTATATGCTGGCATCATAAGACATCCATAGAACTCAATTTTATTTCTGTGCGGTAATTGTATTTTTATGTTTAGTGCCTCTCCTTTGTATAATGCTCTGTACAGATATTTATTTAATTTAGAAGTCCATTGGAGCCAATTAATGGAGGTATAAGTAGTGCCATAGACTATTTATTGGAACCTGACAAACAGCATACTGTGTGCCAAGGTCTTGAATTGTCCCTTATTTTGTAGATTTGCACCCCAGGAGTCAGACTTGTAATCTTTTGAAGCATTCTTGAGCAATCTTTCTGAAAGTTTTTCTTTGAACACTGGCTTCCTTTCCTCACATTTTCAGTCTCTGTACGTGACCATTTTCAGAAACACTTTTCTGAAGCCATTTAACTCTGACCCAAAAATCGTTCAGTCGTGAAAAAAGTTCAAATTTAAAAGATAAACTGTTGTGTTTAAGCAAATGACTTTGGAAGTAACCTTTTTTTTTATATTGAATCTTCGAAACTTTGTTGTAAGCAACATTAAACCCAATTTGTCTCTGTTTTTGTGGCTGAATCTAAAAATGCAGTAAAGATATAACCTGACAACAACTTTCTGACCAAAACAAAACATAATTTTAGCATTGACAAGGTAATCCCCAAAGCATCATTGGCCAAACACTTGGTGCATATTTGATTATCAACTAAAGGATGCTATGTCTTTCAGGTTCTGTTTCAAGTATTTGCTGGAATTGTTCCTTTTATTTCTTCAAGATCAGTGTTTCAGATGCTCGATATATGCTGTAGATAAAGTTCTTAGGTTTGACACTTCAGTTTTTGTTCTCCTCTTGTTTACTTTCTAATAAGTTCTTTTCTAATATGCTTCAATGGTCAGGGACAAAGACTGGACAAAAAAGGATTCAAGCTTCTTTCTTGTCGTCCGCATCACATGTGGCACATGAGGTGGAACTGAATTGTGTGCACAGGGTCCCAGTTACATCCAACAAAAGTATAAAATGTAAAAGAAAAACAGTAATAAGATCTAAGATATGAACTAAGAAAAATGTTTAACTAAAAATACGCTAAGCACTAGTAGTACAAAAACAATACGCCGAACAGCAGCATGAACATGAGTCTGTGTGAGCACATGAGCACGAATGAATGCAGCAAGATGAAACAGATCAGCAGCAACATGAAACAGATCAGCAGCAACATGAAACAGATCAGCAGCAACATGTGATTTTTCACAGTGATTATCCTGGTTAGATATTCATGAGTCTAACAGCTTCAGGGTAGAAGCTGTTCTTCAGTCTAGTGGTTCTACACTTAATGCTCCTCAACCTCCTGCCTGAGGGGAGCGGGGCAAAAAAGTTGTGTGTGCTGGGTGAGTGTGGTCCTTCATGATGCAGGTGGCCCTCTTCCTGCATCTGGAGGTGTAAATGTCTGTGATGGTGGGGAGAATGACTCCAACAGACTTCTGTGCAGCCTTCACCACTCTCTGCAAAGCTTTTCTTTCTGCAGCTGTGCAGCCTCCATGCCACACGTTGATGCAGGAGCACAGGATGCTCTCCACTGCAAATCTGTAGGAGGCGAGGACTGAGCTTCTCTGACCAGCTCGTCTCAGCCGCCTGAGGAAGTAGAGTCTGATGAGCTTTCTTGATCAGGCTGGTGTTGTTGTTGTTGCCACAGCTGAGATCGTCATCCACGTGCAGACCTAAGTACCTGTAGCTGTAGACCACCTTCTCGCCAGAAAAAAAGAGTGAACAAGCAGTCAAAGGTTGAAGAAAAACTTTGAAAGCTTCTAGGACTTTAGTAAAACTTCTCTTAAGACAAACAACAAGTTTGACGAGTTGCAAATTAAGGGGTGTAAGTCCTGTTCAGTGCAGAAGATTACATTATAAAAGCGTCTTAATTCAGTTCAGTTAAATATTGTCCTTTAAGATACCCTCAACTTGACTTGCTTATCCTCTGATATCCACATGTCCTTATTAGATCACCCTGCGTAAAAGCCCACTTTATGTTGGTCTGCAGAGACCAGAGGCTAATGTGCCTAATTATGTTGTAAATTATCAAGGAGTCGAGGGATGCGCTCAGTCATTTTGCTGACTGGTGTATATACCAGTATGTCAGAGTGAAGGGCAGTGTGGCTTCAAGCATTTCAACAGCCCAGAAGCTTAGAGATATCCATGCTCTGAGAGGTGAGAGGAATATTCTATTTTGTGGCTATCACATTCAAGTGGATTAGGCTTCCCACCACTGGAGCACCAGAGAAGTGAGGAAAATACCAGAAGGCTGTTCGGCTTTGGAATTATTCTCTGCTTTTCAGCGCTGTGCAGCAGGTGTTGGCAGAAAATAGATCTCCCAAGTGTTTGCAGGTGCATGAAAGGCAGTGTACTTGATTGAGGTTAAAATTGAAATTTGGATTTTAAATTAGACTTTTTATTGGGCTGTTATGTTTGACCAAGTGGGGCCAGTAAAACATAAAAAGATTACTTGCAAAAGATGATGTATGAATATAAATGGCTTTATGGCCTTATCCATGCCAACCACTAAAGACAAAGCTCTATTTTATATGTCTTCTTCGTGCATCAGCCAAGTAAAGTCTGAGGAGATGTCATATAAATCCACAGACACAAGGCTGTTTGCTAATCCAAGTGAATGTCAGATAATCAATGAAGGACCCCAGGTTCCCAGAAACTTTTATCCTCTGCTGCCAATGGCTTCTTAATGGCTTAACAAGTCCAGTTCATTAAAAACAAAATGATTGGAGCCCTACCAGCCAAATCCTTCAACACAAATAGCAAACATGGGATGGCTTATTTCCCTTTGACAGCTGTCAGCTCTTCACCATCCACTCCCTCCACAGACACAGGCACCAACTGACTGGTTGAATTAAGACATTATTCTGGTGAGGGATGTGTCAGTCATGCATTTACATCACAGGTAAACATCAGCAGCTCATGTGTTCTTGCTGGATCAACTCATGCTGGAAAAAGGTCAAAAGTTGGGCAACAATTTTACAAAATCTGGATACAGATGAATTCTGAAGAACAAAAGCCCAGTTCAAAGCTTAACTTTTAATATCAGTTTTGTTTATTCACTAATGTGCTTATTGTAGATCTGGACTTTATTCAAATTTAGCAGACAATCGGTGCAATACCATGAAATTTGTTTCAACGAGGACACATTATTTACGTCTGAGTGTCTTAAAGTGACTCATAATTTGTACAAATGCCCAAAGCATTTCTCAAACAAGTTGCTACATTGAATAAAATCATAACTCAGTCAAAATACTGTCCCAAATATGAAACAAATAATGTTGTACTTGAGTGTTTAGAGCAGTCGTCCTCCAATAGGAGAGTTGGGGGTTCGATTCCACAAGCAGTCACATGCCCATGTGTCTCTGGGCAAGACACTGAACCCCTCATTGCCTCCGATGTTTGTCCCATCGGTGTATGATTGTGATAAAGCTCTGATTATTCTTTGTAGAGATCTAGTCAGAGTGCTGTATGAATGGGTAAATGAGGCGCAGATTGTAGTCTAAAGAGCTTTAAGTATGTCGATAACATAGAAAAGTGCTATATAAGTACAGTCCGTTTACCATTTGAGTAGCTGCTTTGTTGACTGGTTCTCCTCTAGAAAATTAAACATTTCAGATGAACCAGTTCTTCGAAGCCAAGCAGCAACGGAACATTTTGTTTGTGAGTTTATTACAGGGTGTTGGTAATATTGTCTGCCTCAGTCTTTCTGGGTTTTGTGGCTGACTGGCAGGTTTGTCTAGAGACGTAATGAAACAAGAACATCTCTATAAATCCTGAATCCCTCTCTTGACATGGCTATTGTGCATTTCCTCAACATTTCAAATGAGCTCGTTAAAAAATTGCATACCACCAGTAGAGGAAAAAATGGAATCCTTAACAGGCTGCGTGATCTGAGAATCTTGGCTTGTGGAGTAAGTGTGCTCTTGTATTTACTCTGGTTGTCTTGTTTAGCGTGCTTCATCACTCTGCTGGCTGCCTTTGTTGAACTAAGTGGATTGTCAATGATTTCAGAATGATTCCTGTTCCCTGAATCTGCTGCTTCTGGCTGGACGGCTGCATATTCAAAACAGAAGCAGGTTAGCTGAGTACTGTTGGACTTTTTAACATTTGTTTCTTCTCCTAAAACAGTCGTTTTATTTGGTATTTTGGGTGTTTTTTAACATTTTGAGATTTTTTTTGTTTATTTATCCATTTGATAAATACTACTATAACAATATGTTTGTGCAAATGACTGCCCTCTCTGGCAGGAAAAAATATTCAACTCATGGCGTACGAAGCCAATCTATCAAAAATATTATTATTTAGAGCCACCGGCTGCCACACAAACTGTTGTCATTCACAAAGTAACACAAGCAGGCTCTCTCTTGCTTTCTCACATTGTGGGATTGCAACCATTGCTTGGCCTCGTTGCTAAATGCAGCTCTTCCCCTACATTTAGATGAAGCAAACTATTTTCAGTGATGTTTCATATCTCGTTGGACTTTATTTTCTGCTTTTACTAAAAATAGAGTGTGGCGCCCAAGTCTTATTCCAACTGACAGTTCATGAACTTTGAAAGCACGAAGGGAGATTCTGCCCAAATAAACTGTCTGGATGCAGGTCATCACATTCTGAAGTTAGATCAACACACGCAGTAAACTGCAATATTTTATCATTTTTAAAATAACTAAAAGCTTGTTTGTTAAACAATTTATTATGTATGTGTCTTTAAATGTATGCCATCAAATATATATATATATTTTTTTTTACATATTTTACTAATTTTCTTAGTTTAATTCTGTAGTTTTTATTTTTTCTGGTGATGAATCACAATAAAGAACAGTCGTCTGGTTGCCAGGCTAATTTAATTTGTCATATATACTAATCTCTGTGTTCACAGCTCAGCTACTATGTTTAGTTATATCCTCCATGTTCTTTTTCTTCAGAGCCGATTTGTGTCAAATGTGTCTATGCCAAATTTCAATAAATTAATGCACATCTGAATGAGAGGAAAGAACAGAACATCAGGGTTACACACACACACACACACATATATATATATACAATAAATATATATATACAATAAATATTTGATCACCACAGGTTAACTTTCAGTTATTCTTCCAAGCAGACACATCAGCATGCTATAATATAATAACAGAACATGCTGTAATATAGAACAATAATAAAATGTCAAACCAAACTGTAAAATGTTTATTTACAGGAACAAATGTGATTGCTGCCCACCAATAGACATAGAATTTTGTGTATTTAACACGTATCCTTCAGATAAAATAATTTTAATTAAGTCTTATTTATATAATTAGAAATAAAGAGTAATCATACCATGCCAGCTTTATTTATAGAGCACTTTCAACACCCACAGGACCAACGTGCTGTACACATAATAAAACAATAATACAGTCAGATAATTAAAAAGATTAAAATGATTAAAAGTCACATAATAAAAGTTGTACACATACAGGACACATCATAAAGCAATCATACAATCGGATAATAAAAAGCGATTCAAATTATTAAAAGTCGATGTCTCGGATGGTGTCAAAGGTCAATGAGAAGAGATGGGTTTAAGAAGGGATTTAAAAACGGACGGGGAAGAGGCCTGTCTGATGATCAAGGGTAGGTCGTTCCACAGTTTAGGAGCTGTCACAGCAAAAGCACGGTCTTCTCTGAGCTTACGCTTTGTCTTTGGCACACTCAGGAGCAGCTGATCACATGACCTGAGGGATTGAGAGGCTGTACAGATGTAGCAATTCAGACTGATAGGGCGGGGCAAGTCCATTAAGAGCTTTAAAAGCAAATAAAATAAAATGATTTTTAAATGAATCCTGGAATGTACGGGCAGCCAGTGCAGGGAGGCTAAAACAGGTGAAATGTGGTAAAACTTTCGTGTGCCAGTTAAAAACCATGCAGCAGCGTTCTGTACCCTCTGAAGCTGAGAGATGCATGGATCAGTGATTCCTGTGTAGATTATATCCTGATGCATGCTCAATAATCCTGTGTAGATTATGTTACAGTAGTCCAGCCGAGTGGTCACAAAGGCATAAACTACTGTTTTAAAATGACGCTTGGAAAGAATCTGCTTTACTTTAGCCAGCTGCCTCAGTTGGAAAAAAAAAACTAGTTTTAACAACTGCTCTGATGTGATTTTCTAACTTTAGTCCATCATCGACTTTGACCCCCAAGTTTGTAACAGTTGGCCCGATATACTGGACCAAGGAACAAACATCCACATTGGGAATCTCAGTGAAGCTTCCAAAGACCATCACCTCAGTCTTTCCCTCATTGAACTTTGAGAAGTTCACAGCCATCCAGGCTTTGATGTCCTCCAGACATGAACACAGAGGGGCCATAGAGTTTGTCATTTTTCTTTAGCGGGACATAGATCTGTGCATCATCTGCGTAACAATGAAAGGAGATCCCATATTTTGCCAAGAGGGAGCAGGTACAGTGTGAAGATGAGGGGACCTAAGACTGAGTCCTGTGGAACCCCAAACAAGAGGGGAGCAGAGGAGAACACATGGTCACCAAGGCAGACACAGAAAGTACGCTCTGCTAAGTAGGACCTAAACCAGTCCAGTACCGCTGTCCCCACCCCCCACCAATTGCTTCAAACGACAAAGTAAGATGTTATGGTCCACGGTGTCAAAAGCAGATGATAAGTCTAAAAGCAGGAGGACAACTCAGTTGCTAAAATAATTAATCATAAGTCATAAGTAGTTTAAAGTTGTTTGCTTCTGAAGTGGAAATTTGGGACGACACAAAAGTCAGTAATATGTTTACACCTTCCTGTCCTTAAAGTTCATGACCTGTAGCTTACAATGGGTGGTCCAAACAAACCACAGAGTCTCCGTGTCCACACAGTACGCATACAATCAGGTCTCTCTTGTAAATGAGTCCTCGAGGCTCAATGGGATTTACCTGTCTAAATAAAGGTTGAATGAATACAACAATGCTCCGCTCTCTATCTGCAACTGTCCTGCTACGCTGCTGCTGATATACTGATAATTCCCTCAACCTTCTGTCCAGCTCTGTTACTGTGTAGTTGAACGTGAATGATGAATTATTGTCCTTTTTTTTTTGTTTGCGTCTCAGACGAGCAAAATGTTGAAGTCAGGAGTCTCAGGTTCTCTTTATTTTTTTTTTTTATGCCATGATGAATTTCCTAGCTAAATTTAATTCACAACATAAAAAATAGTCAACTTCTTTCAAGATTTACCATAAAAACCAAGTGCCCTGTCCTAACTTCTTTAAACTGCCATCAAGATGTTGTAATGGGAGGATAAATGAGGTGGTGCTGTTGGAATTAGTAAATGTATAAAGACTGATTTAACTGATCATAGGACTGATTCTGTGATGCGTTTGAAAGTCAGGCGTGCCAGATTTAACTATCATTCTAACCTTGATCATTCTGTGTTTGTTCTCAGGTGGACTTGGGGAGTCTGTTGTGGACCATGTGTTTCTGGTGACGTCCCCCTTCTTCTGCCAACATGAGGCTGATGCCCAAACTGCCTCAGCCCATCCTGCCAGCCTTCCTGGCTCTCACTGTAGTTGCCTTTTTACCTCAGCTGTCCTCAGGAGCAGCACCATTTCCCCAAGACCTGGAACCAATCAGCATTGTGGGAAGAGAATGTAAGTGTCAAGTCTGTTGTGTTGCCATGGTGACCATTATTGCAAGAGTACATGTAATACAAGGTGATGGTCACAAAGGCATTATGTCTCATCACTGGGGGACACGGCTCAGGGTGGAGGATGTGTTTAAGGCCACATTTGCAACAATGAAATGTTTACAAGGCTGGCTTTGTTCCTTGGATGTGAATCAGTGTGTTTACTTGTTTACTTTCTAGTGTAAAAATGAGTGTGAGGCATAAAAGAATGTGCAAACAAAACATGTTGCGATTATTTGTAGGTTTGTAGTCCTAAACTGTCAAATACATAATTTTGTAGTTCCACTTGTCCGCCTGTCTGCTGAACTCTCAGTTGAAGTTTGAGTCTTGTCCACGTGTGCACTCTTTCCTTATAAAAGCATATTTTTGAGTTTTTGGTCACTGAAAATAATCTTAATCTTTGAAAAGTTTGTAGAATTGTTAGTTTCCATTTCATGTTGCAGCTCGTTAGCCAGATTGTCCATAAAGATTCAGACTCTTCACAAACAGTTTGTATAAAACAGCAGCTTGGCACAGACTAAATCTATCTGACAAATAGGAGAAAGGAAGTGATTTGTAATTGTTTTAGATCAGTTGTACCTTTTGGAGGAATCAGCAGACAAGCTACTTGAAAATTTAAATGTTTTGACTTTTATCCATTATACAACCTAATGAGTCATAACGATTCCAGTTATTCAAAAGTGTCAAATAAACGGAAAACTAAAGGGCCCAGCGTGCTCCATCCAAAGCCGAGCAGTCGACTCGAGGTCACGTGGTTGCAGGATGTTTGTTTTCATGCACACCTTTCATAGTCCACAAGACACAGGTGCAGAACGCCTGAGAAACCCCTCCCGCTGCATCACCGTACGGGTTTCTTCCCGCCAAGTCTCCACTCCATCCCTGCAGCCATCATCTGGCCACAAATTTATCTGAAGAAAGCTCCACTCACTTCCATATATGATGTCTGCACAATCTCCATCCAGGAGTTTTTGGTCATTTGACTAATTTAGTGTGTTTGAGGGGTCATTCAGCTGAATGTCCAGGTGCATTTCTGCAGTGACGAACACGCCCACAAACTTCTGACCAATCACACAATACTTGATGCATACACCTGTGAGAAAAGTTAACCTTGGACCTTGTGTGGAGAAGGGGCGGGAGAAACTGCTCTGAGAATAAAATGACGCTGTTTTCATCACGCAACTACGACAATAAGAGACGATTTTGTCACTACGGATGGAGTATGCTGAGCCCTTAAGAGATGCTTGAATCAAGCTGCCTGCCCTGAAAACTCGAAGTGAGAGCAGTTTGGAGAACAGGAAAACAGCCTGACAACTAATTTACGGTAGTTTCTTTATACTTTGTTTGAACTGACTACCACAATTATCAGTTTCCAATTACGGTAAATAGAATCTAATGAAAAAGTACATTCTTCTTCTTTCGGCTGCTGTTCGACATATTGTTTTTGTACTACTAGTGCTTAGCGTATTTTTAGTTCATGTTTTTCTTTGTTCATATTTTAGATTTCTTCTTTTACATTTTATACTTTTATTGGATGCAACTGGGGGCTCTGTTTACTCAGTTTCGTTCCACCTCATGTACCAATTCAATTCAATTCAGTTTATTTATACGGTGCCAAATCACGATGAAGTTGTCCCAGGGCACTTTACAGGAACATTCACATGCATAGAAAAGCCAATTAGTAAAGTTCTCTATCTAAGGAAGCAAGCAGACACGTTAAATCTTCACTTCGTCGCAGTTTCCCATCCTGAGCAAGCACAGTGGCAACAGTGGGAAGGAAAAACTCCCTTTTAAAAGGGACAAGTGATGCGAATGATGGTAAAGAACCTTGAATCCTTGAATCCCTTCTTTAGGGGTCGCCACAGCGAACTAAGTCGCACAAAGACTTGGCAATTATTTTTATACCGGATGCCCTTCCTGAGTCCTGACGCAACCACAGACCACCGAGCTACCACAGCCCTCTGTGTGGAGCAGAGAGCTACATCTAGGGTGCCCGGGGGAGCAGATGTTGGGGGTTAAGGCCTTGCTGAAGGGCCCAGAGTGGGGCAAATGAGGGTGGAGACAGGTGTGGGTGCTTCACTTTTCCCACCCACATTTTGATGTCTGTACTGGGAGTTGACCCAGCGATCTTCCGATCACAGGCTCACCATCTCTAACCTCTGTGCCACCACTCCTTAATGAAAAATTACATCCAAGCATAAAAATACTAAAACATGAGATTTGGTTTTGGCTAAAACATTTGACATCCGTAACACTTTTTTTTTTATCATAAAAGACAAATACCTGACATCTCATCAGAGCGGTCTTCAGTAGAGGTCTTGGCTAGTAACTGTTATGGGCCGTAATGGATTTACGAGGTGGCTGGGACCATGTCCCACACACTGTAATTGATCTATCTGGAAGAGAGTAATGCAAGCATTAGCAGAAATAGTGCACTAATAGTGCTATATTTGGAGCTCCGTCCCAGGTGTAATGGGAGCAATTTGTCACCTCTGACTCTAGCAAGTGACAGCACGGCGCAAGGTCCCTTATAACTTTGGTACATCTGTAATAAATTGTAGTATTTTGTAAAAAGGAAGTCTTTGAAATCATATCTAAATGACTCCTTGTGCGGGGAAAAGACTAAACCTGTTGGCATCATAACTTTATCGGTAGTGGATTGTGTGGACTGTAAATCCTAAGTTGGTGCAGATATGTCTTGCTTAACTTGTTTATACTCAGCTGCCATTTATGGACTTATTTTTGTGGAACTAGGGATGTATCCATACCGTGTTTTATACTTTTATAGTTTGTCAAAGAACATGATGAAGGAAACCCATGACTATCAAATGATTTGACTTTTGCAATCGTACTCCTGGGTGAGTTCAGAAAACGTGATGCCCTATCTCGTCTTCTCTGCAGGACTTCAGAACCCCTCGTTGTCCTGGATCGTTAAACTAACCTGAAAACAGACTATGAAGCATTTACTGGCTGTTTTACACACTATTTATTTCATAGCTTTTTGTGTAAGCCAGTTCATCACCATAACGTGTTGACTATGAGCTGCTTTAAGGTAGATATTTATTTTATGCAGTTTCAGAAATGCTCCAACGACTTTTACTGCTTATAAAAAGATTTGGCAGAATGCAGTGAGTTGCAGTGCAGGACGCAGGATCTCGCTTCACTTTTACTGCACAGCAGCAACAAAGCCCAGAAGACATTATTTGTGACATGACTCGAACATTTAAAGGTACAGGTAAAGGTTACAGTGGACCAACGAGAAGTCATCAGCTGGTGATGATTTGATAAAAGTGGTTAAATACCAATATGCATAATCCAGGATGGTAATGATTGATGATTCAGTGCACGTCTAATGGAATAAACAGAAGCCTTGTTGATGAAAACGTGCACTTTTCCACACTAATGATCTTAGGTAGTAAAAGGATGTGGTGAGAGAGCAGTCAATAGCTCCACTATAAATACACAAGAGAGCATTGACATTTTAAAATGTTTCTCTTTCAATCAATCACGCAATAATTTGAACATAAAGTCATATTTAAGGGTTTACTGAACATTACTACAAACCAAAACCTTTTAAACTTTTAATAAGTATTTGTTCCCTGGAACGTGATATGAATTCAAAGAGAGTTGATTTGCCACTATGAACAATTAATTAAATATATCTTCTTCTTCTTCTTTCGGCTTTTCCCTCTTCAGGAGTCTCCACAGTGAGTCATCCTCCTCCACCTCACTCTGTCCTCTGCGTCCTCTGTCCTCACTCCAACTACCTCCATGTCCTCTCTAACTGCATCCATAGATCTCCTCTTTGTCTTTTTTCTGGCAGCTGCATTTCTAACATCCTTCTATCAATATACCTACGGTCGCTCCTCTGGACATGTCCAAACCATCTCAGTATGGCCTCTCTAACTTTATCTGTCAGTTGTTCAACCTGTGCTGTACCTCTGATGATCTTGTTCCTAATCTTATCCATCCTTGTCACTCCTAAGGAGAACCTTAACATCTTCATTTCTGCCACTTCCAGTTCTGTCTCCTGTCTTTTTGTCAGTGCTTCTGTCTCCAGACCATACCATACCATTTTATTTATAGAGCACCTAAAACAGCTACAAGGTCAGCCAAAGTGCTGTACAGACAGAACAACAGACAACACACAAAGCAACATACAAAATATGCATACAATATAGCTGGTCTCACCACTGTCTTGTAAACGTTTCCTTTGACCTTTGCTGCCACCCTTTTGTCACAAATCACTCCTGAAACTTTTCTCCATCTACTCCATCCTGACTGGACTCTCTTTTTCACCTCTTTACCACATTCCCCATTTTCCTGGACAGTGGACCCCAAGTCCTTGAAGTCCTGCACCTTTGTGACCTCTGCTCCTTGTAGCCTCACTGTTCCACCTCCTCCCTCTCATTCACACACATGTACTCTGTCTTACTACAGCTGACTTTCATTCCTCTTCTTTCAAGTGCATACCTCCACCTCTCCAAGTTCTCTTCCACCTGTTCCCTGTTCTCACCACAGATGTCATCTGCAAACATCATAGTCCACGGGGATTCTTGCCTGACCTCATCTGTTAGTCGGTCCATCACCAGAGCAAACAAGAAGGGGCTCAGAGCCAATCCTTGATGCACTCCCACCTCCACATTGAAGCTATCTGTCACTCCTACAGTACATCTCACCACTGTCCTGCTGTCCTTATACATGTCCTGTACCAGTCTAATATACTTTTCTGCCACTCCAGATTTTCTCATGCAATACCACACCTCCTCCCTTGGCACTCTCATTATTAATTAAATTAATTAATTTAATTAATTAAATATGTATATACTGTACATATAGTTTTGTTAGATACATTTCTCAAAGTTGAGTTATTTGGTTATACAGTAGTCCATTTATCACGGGGATCTGTTTGTTCCCTGATAAGTGAAAAATCGAGAAGTAGGAATAGTAATTCAAGTAGTAAGTAGTAGTTTTTATATATATATATATATATATATATATATATATATATATACACACAATTATAATTGTTAAGGCATTTTAAACCCTTCCTACACACTTGCAATGTTCTAAACAATGTTACTAAACTCTAAAGGCTCTAAAAGAGAGAACAGAATGTCATGGTGTTAGCTCTCTGCCTCTGGCTGCTCTCTTCCACCTGCCAGTGCTCTTGGCCACGCCCACTTCTCCACTGCAGAGCAGAGATATGACGCACTGCAGGAGAAAGCTTTTTTTCTGCAGCTTGGGCTGCACACAGGTGCTAAATAATTTAAAATAATTTATTTTAAATAAAAGTCTCATGCCGGTCGTGCGGCTCATCCATCAACCAGCCAATTGTTTGTCATGTCCAATCTTATTTTGAAAAACTGCTATAGAGCGAGTCCACGATAAACGACCCGTGAAGTTTCGATGTACTACTGTATTCTCATTTAAAAGCAGATAAATTGAAAATTTAAATAATTAATAGTGAATTCATTTTCTTAAAGGAAGAAGCGGGTAAAGATAATGGATGGATGAATAAATAGTCTTTATAAATAAATAATAATAAATAAATAATAAATATACTTTTTTTTTCTTTTTGCTTGATATGTTTTGGTTGAGTCCGAGTCTGTGTTTTGATGTTGCAGCTCAGTGAAGGTTTTTGGTCTTTTGCCTGGAAAGTCTGAAAGTTATCTGACCTCCATTAGCTGCCTCGTCACTTTTGCCTCCAGGGACCCGGTTGCCTCCGTGTCACACAGGATGTGAAAGTTCTCAAATGCAATCAGAAATCCTCATTTTCTAGCGACAGGACTGCAGGACGTGCGTTTAAACGTTGGACGTTCTTTCACCAGACTGCACAGCAAAGTCCAGCACTTAACCAGTCATTAGGCTTTCAGATTTTTAACAGTTGATTTGACACAAGTGGTTTGGGGGACTCTCCGTAAAGAGGCTAATTTTGGGTTGGGCTGTAATTCTAGTGGGGATTGTTAATTAAGCAGCCCAGGTCAAAAGAGAGGCAGGGGGGGCACTTAGTAAGTTATTTACAAGTTCAGAGCTTTATTAACTTCATTTTAATTAATGTTTAGTTTAAAATAGTTAAACAAAAGCACCAAAAAATAAGTCTTAAGTGGACAAAGGCTTGGCATCAGTTTTGAGGCGGGCTCATTTTAATTTTGCTTCAAGCTTTGTCTTTTATTTTTTGAACAGTTTTTAAAAGAGATGCCAATCTGCTGACAGGCTGTCATTTTTTTTTCAGTTAAAGTCCTGGACTTTAGCACTCGTTGTTCAAACATCTCCATCCTGCGAGTTAATGCGCTGCTAGAAACGAGGAGGAGAAGAGAAATTTACATGAAGAATATCTGCTCTAATGGAACACAGAGCTGATGTATCGCTCTTTCTGTTCGCTCCACCTCGCCAGGTTCATCTTATCTTGCAATTTTTGTGCTATTTCACCCACACACTTTATGCATGAGCACACCTGATTTCTCCTAAATTATATGCTTTTTTTTTCCCCCTTCAGTATTTTAGACGTTCTTTTGCAAGGTGAAGCTATTTAAATTTCATTGATGATGACTTAAAGTTGAACTTCTGTAACCTGGGAAACAGATGACTGCTATTTAAATGTGGCTTGACCCAGACAGTGAGACTCTGCTGAAATACTTTTGTTTCCTTGTCCCTGCTTGGCTCAGTCCCCAGACACGTCTGTGCACAAATGCTTACCAAGAGGCGTTTATTTAAATCAGATTGACTTCTGTGACACAACTGCTTAATTTGCATCTTAGGATGTCTTTCTTTTTAATCATTGTTATTCCCTGCTCTTCCACCTCCACAAGTTCACATTAGCATACTGTATTAGCTCTGGCTTATGAGCACAGTGTCCTAGATGGTAACCTCTTGGATAGGGATTGTTTCTACTAAATTGTGAATTATGTACATTTTTTTTTTTTGTTGTTGTTATATAACAGTAAGCATATGATACAAATATGGTAAATGTTTGTTGTTATAAGCGATGACGGTGTAATAGGAAAAGCGAATAATTGTCAGGATTAAAGTACATCTTCAAACAAAAGCTGAGAGTTTATGCAAGTTTCATGACCGTTATCTTCATCTTTTGATCCGTGCAGCTTCGTACCTCTACCCCAGCTTCCAGGGGCTCATGTCAGACAACGACACACTCCGCCTGGGCCTGGACTTCCAACGTATGCTGAGAATCAACCACATGCTTTACATCGCTGCCCGGTCAGTTTTCGTTTTCTTTCCCTTTAATATTTGTTTTCTGTTAACTGCCCACATATGTGATTTTTTTTATTTTATTTTTGTACCCGTTTCCAACATCTGAACCTATTTATGTTTTGTTAATGGGTTAAACTAATATACCCTAAAGCATCTGCTTAATTATAAACAACAAATGCACTAATTTTGCCTTTGACATCAGTCACTAAGCATCCAGGTGGGTTAAATAAGCTGCTGAAGAATAAAAACTTTCTACGAGATGCATTTTCTTTTGTATAGTTGAAAATATAAGTAAACAAACGGCTAAGTAAAAACTAGAGAAAATGCATTTTATTTGAAATTGCAGCCTGGATGCTGAGGGCTACATGACTAAAGGAGCAAAACATTAGCTAAAAGATGAAAAATGCAAAATGCTTGCTAAAAATCAAAATAAGCAAATTATCATATATAGAAGCTGAAAGTAGATAACAGCTAAAAGAAGCATCGGAAGACAAAAATGAAGCTTGTTGAAGGAAATTTCAAAGATTGATTTTAATTGAACTGAAGAAAAGTTTGTGTATTTGTATGAAGACAAAACGTAATTAAAGTTAAATATTTAGAAAAATATAAGTTGTAAAAATCCAAAGTTGCATCACCCATTTCCAGAATTAAATAAGCATTTTAATTAGAGATGCACGATATTGGATTTTTGACAGATATCCGATATGCCGATATGTTAAAACTTATTTGGCCAATATCAATATTTTTTATATACTTTCCTTTATCAGAACATAGCCCTCTTATTTAGTCTTATTTGCTACAAAAACATTGTGTAACAGCTGTAAGAGCTGGTGACAAATAGTCTGTATAATAGCCATATATTTATAGTACTTTAACGTATATTAAATGAAAAGTGTTACATGTTATTTATTAGCATTAGTCACCTGCGATGCTGTCTCACTTGTGGAGACTTGTTCCAGGTTCCTATAGCTGCAGTGTGGGATCCTCTGCACTCTTGTGCATGAAGGACAGACTTTTTAAGTTTAAAGTTTTTGTCTATCCATTATGCTGTAAGACAAATCATGCTAACAGGACTAACACGATGTCCAAATGTCTGTGGTAAAACTCACCCAAGTGCTATCAGCTATTAGCTTCTCAATGATGTCGGAAATGGCGGCTTGTAACTCGGGTAAGGCTTCGTCAGAAACATATCAGACTGGGGGCGATGTAGTGAGGCTCAACATAGTCCAAAAATCTTGGGAATCCAACATCCTCAACGGAAAAAAAAAACTTCCACACCGCCGTGATCAGATCAGGTAGGAGCGCGTGACATCACGTTGTGCTGGCACTGCAGGTATCCTTGTCACTGGGTTGTCACGCAAAAACAGCGTCTTATATCGGTGAGTTATTTTAATGGAATGGCCGATGTCCGATATTTAACTTTAACACTAATATTGGCTGATGCCAATACCATGTCGATAATATTGTGCATCCCTAATTTTAATATATTAATATAAATGGCTCAAAGTAAAGTAGGAAAATAGTTTAGTTGCACCCATTGTGCAAAAATGTCTGACAAAATAACGTAAAATATAGTTTGAATGCTGAGTCAGCATTTAGACTATTAACAGAAACGTTAAACCAAGCAAAGTATAAATAGCAGGGACCAGGTGAAATGATAAAACTTGGCAGGATGGGGGGAGAAACTGCTCTTTCTTTAAGTGGTATCAAGGCAGAAGTAGGTTTTGATGCAACGTCAGTGTCTTGAAGAAATGGTAACGCTAAAGTCAAATGTCTCCAAATTAAACTTTGAGAAGCTTTTAACACACCTTCAGTTAAACCCCTTCAGATGTTTTGTTACTTTCCTCGGCCAGATTGCTTTCCCTAGATTAAATGCTGTAGGGTAATTATATACAAAGAACAGCGTTTCTCCACCTCTGCCTTTTTGTTTCTTCTGTAAAATAAATTCTGCCTACGTTTTTTGGCTCCATACCAAACTGCAGCACCGCTAGTGCCAAAAAATCCATCCAAACGGTGTGGAGAGCCTTAATATTTCTAAATTAGCCTAATATTTTCCACAGCTGCATTCAGCAGAGTGCACGCCTCACTTCACAAAGTGATTCATACGAGTTGTGTCAATGCTTGGACAACTTTTGTGAGGTCCTAAAGCCAAAAAGGCCAAGTTTGCTTGTTTTTATTTTTTTATTTTTCACCTTCCAGACGTTGTTGTTGAGCAGCTGTGAAGAATCTCAGTAAGAGAAATCAAAGCTTTTATTTCTTCTTTCATTGTGGGTGAAATAGATGAAAATATTACAGATATCAATGTTCAGAAAGCATCAAGACGAGATAAAAGCTTGGAAAGAAAACCCCCCATTAATGTCTGTATTTTGTTTTGTAGGGACCATGTGTTTGCAATCAATCTCGCCATGTCATCTGATCAGATAATCCCACAGCAGGTAAGAGTCTCTGTTGTGACTGAAATGTAGCTTCTTTGCAGTTCTTTTTCAATAAAACACATACAAAGCATTTAAACTGTTCTATAATACAGCTGCTGATTTTTTTTAATGCAAATTCTCCCTTTTGTGATACATTTTTCATTTAAACATTATTTAGGGAGTGTTTTGTCTTATGATCTGTGGAAATAAAATAGTAATCTGCTTTATCAGCTAAATAGGACTTTTTTTAAAAACTTGTTGCGGTGTAATATATATTTAGGATTATGTACCATACTTCTACCGTACACGTCGTACCGCCGTATAAGTCACATCAGTCCAAATATGTCTAATAAAGTGGGGGGTCGGTCACTTCACCGTATAAGTTGCATCGATTATGCGTCGCCGCTGACCACCTGGAAATGTGGGCTGGTGTTGTGCCAAAAATCGATAGGCTACCAAATGGCAGCCACGGCAACGTGCATGAGAGGACTTTGACAAGAATTTAACAAGATTTACACTTAAAAACAATTATTTGTTTGCTCGAAATTATAGCAAAGGTGAATCCAAAAAAAGGTTAAAAACAAAACAACTAGACTTTATTTGTAAATGACGATGTTTCGTTTCTCATCCGAGGAGCGTTCTTAATTCAATGCATGCAGACTGACCTCTCGCTCTTCATAACAGAGAATCGCTATGGTCTTTGTTAGTGAGCGGTCAATCTGCATGTGTCAATCTGCATTATGCGAGCTTACAGAACACCTCTGCTTTATAACTTGAATCCCACACTCTTTGTTCAAATTAAGGAAGCTCCTTGCATGAGAAGCGAAACCTCTTCAGTTACAATTAAAGTCCAGTTGTTTTGTTTTTTAACCTATTTTTGGATTTACCATGTCCTGGATGACTGAGAATTTTCATCAGCGTATAGCAAAGGTGTGTCTCAATTTAACTTTTCCTTAATAAATGCAGTATATTGGTCAAATCAGCTGCATTTCAAAAGCCGATTTGTGACGAGCGACAAAGGTGGCTTGGTATGGCAAGCCAAGTGTCTCCGTAATAGCCACTTTTACCTATAAATGAGACACTTGGCTTTCCATATTACTCGAGCGCCCTCTATCAGCTGAAAATGGTAGTGTTCAATATTTTCCATGTCAGAATGAATGAAATCGTCAGATCTTAGACATAAATTGGGTTATAAATATGGGGCAAAAAAACGTATATTAGTCGTTTCAGTGTACAAGTCGCAGGACTTGTGGATTTATGTAAAAAGATGTGACTTATATAGCAAAAAATATGGTAGCTATTAAAAATGCAACAAGACTTTCACAGAGATGTCTGTCTGGGTAGTACAGGATGACAAATTTACAAACTGCTCTTTCTTTCTTTCTTTTTGCCAGACCTACACTGTGTTTACTCTTTTGTCATTTTTCTATCAGATCGTTTTCTTTCTTGCATTCTGCCTTCTTTATTCATCATTAAACGGTCTCTCCTCAGACTTGCATCCACCACAAGTGGAGTGCTGCTCTCGTTGCGTTTGAAGTGCCGTGCTCTCTCTCGTATCTGAATCTAATTTGTCAAACATGATTGCACTTAAATAAAAGCCCTTAGAGGTCAGGACTTTTGTTGGCTTGTATTTAGATCAGCCCCAAACAAGGATATTTGTTCTGATAAGTCCACCAAACTACATGTAGGAGATCTAAGCTGTTGATTTGTGTGCAGACTGTGGCACAAAGAAATGAGAACTTCTGAGTGCCGCAGTGTTCAATTACTAGATGAGAACCTAAATAATGAATGTTTGGACAGGTTTTTTTTTTTTTTTTATCCATTCACTCGATGTTCCTGCAGTAAGACGGCAGCAACTGAGTGGAAAATTATAAAGACCCCACTCCTATATTCTGCTTCTCACTCTGCTTTTCCTGCTATCCATCTGAGCAGGTTCATTAGTGTGTGACTGAGTCATATTGCTAGAAAATGGTGTGTCCTCCACATCTCTGATCCATTCTTTCATGCGAGCTCATTTTAAACAGCCTTTCCATTCCTCACACCAGGCGTTCATTCACGTCCTCCCCTTCCCGCTGGCTTGTGTGGCTGTAAGTTATTATTAGTAAACCAAATCGAGCGTAGTCGAGGGTGGGACTATTAGCATAATGCTGATTCCCACTGAATTGTGTCAGATCTTTACAAAGTTGTGCCAGAGGTGTTCAGCAGAAAAGCAAACTAAAAACTAACAGCTAATGGGTATTTGAGTAATAATTTCTAAAAACTTGGGTTGTATGCAACATGTGATGATCAATCAGAGGTGAAACACCCCAAAGGTCCATACTCCCAGGAATCCTGTTTTTATGATGATAGAAACTTTTTAACGTTTTTCTTTCAGTCCGAAACCAAATCTTGATTCAGGATTTGTTTTTCTTCCTTGTCTGGGTCGGCTCTTGTTTGATTCTGCTCTTGACTGCCTGGCTGAAAGCTATTAAACAACTGAAAACTATTTCTGAGAGAAGTAGAACAAGGGTGCTGTGGAATAAATAAATTATGTTTCAGGGAGTTACGATCCAAGAGAATGAAGTGCCAGCTCCAGCAAAGAATCAGAATGTTTATTTCAGTTTTATACACTTATGTATGCATCTATATTTGCTTTATTCCCCTTTACTTTGACTAAAATTACTTAATGTGCTTATCTTGAACTTACTGGGTTTTATTTTCTTTAAAACATTGTTTTCTAGAAATAGGAAGACATTATTTTAAAAAAAAATTCCACACAGAAGTTGCACAATTTAATTGACCACCCATATACAAGCAGACGAAAATGAGTGCCGTAATTTCCGGACTATTGAGCGCACCTGAATATAAGCCACACCCACAAAATTTTAAAAAGTACATATATAGGTCACACTTGTCTAAAACCCGCCGGTGTCCACATTGTAACATGAGATGTTTACACAGAAATATTTTTTTTTTTACTTTTAATTAAAAACATATCAGTAGCATGCACAAACACGTACAGTAAATGTTTTTTTTTTTTTCTGAGCAGTGCCTGCAACACAGCTGGTTTAAGAAACATTGAACAGTAGCCTATCAGGACAAGTCCTTGAACACTGTTCATCTTCCTCCTGTGCATTAAAACCACTAAAGCCGTCTTCTTCACTGTCAGAATAGAACAGCCCCTCAGAAAAACATCATCACTTTCGTCCTCAGTCTCTTTCATTGTCGCTCTCAACATAACTTTTGCCTCGAAACAAATTTGCAATTGGATTTATGATTCACATAGTTCGAGTGGCTGCAAATACTTTGTTGTGCCCCATGAAGGGGGGAAATTCCTGCACAACGGGGAGGGGAAGTGAGGGGGAACCCCGCCCCCAACGTTCTCTCCTCCCCTCCTCGTTGTGCAAACAGGTCACAGTGGACCAATGAAACCAAGCATCATTGGTCCACTGTGACCTGTTTGCTAATTTCACTGGTCAGAATTTTTTTAAACCTTTTTATTTATATAGGTAGTCTCACTGAGTCACGAGGACACCCCCCC
>NC_056502.1:6902649-6904879 GCF_014905685.2 Nematolebias whitei | reverse complement strand
CCCCCCCCCCCCCCCCCCAAGAGAGACATGTATTGCACAGCTATGTGAGCGCGCAGGTGTGACGAGGCTAAATGTTTTGGCAGCATGAAGCTCGTTAGCCTGTCAAAAAAAATCCTTAAATTAGCCGCAGCATTGTATAAGCGCGGTGTTCAGAGCCTGTGCATGTAGTGGCGGTTTATAGTCTGGAAATTACTCTTAACTATAATTGTGAATATGCGTAAAACTTGAAGGTATATCAGGAAAATGTTATCTGAACAGGAGAAAGTCAAGTTGCACATAAATAAAACTGTCTTCGGTAAGGTTGGACGTGCCTGTTAATGCTTGAAAAACGTTCCCCTTCATGTCACTGCGTGAGACATGAAGCTCCTGTCTGGTCTTAAGTTGCTGTGAGATGTTGACACAAAGGAACTAAACTGAACCAGACGTGCACAATACTGCCAGCATTCTCAGCAGAATGAAAGCGGTCTGGGAAAAGTTTGTCCGTAAATTAGTCAACACAGAATAGGAGCGCTTTAATCCTTCAGCTGGACATGCTTGTTAACAAAATGATGGATGTTTTCCTATACTAGCCCCCTGGGCATATAGCTGGTGTACAAAAAGAGTGTGTGTTTGTCCTGTCTGCTCAGTGAGGGCATAACGTTTTGCCAGTAGGTTAATTGGAGCTAATTGACTTCTTTCATATAGTCTGTGAAATTATCCAAGCGTCTTTTTGTGGTTCTTTGTTTCCCTCGTGTGTGCAGCCACACGGCTTATCTTCTAGAGTGATTTTTATCTCTGAGGAGTGTTTGGCTGCCCACTGATGAGTCGCTCGAGCGCCGCTGGGGTCTCTAGTATTTCTCTGTTGGTTTTTCTCCACAACAGTTTTATTGAAATTAATGAGGTTTTCATCACAGCCGTTTCATGATGGCGCTTGAACGACTGGGAGCAACAGAGGCTGAGTTGGTGGGAAACTGTGGCGCCTTTGAGCTGACAGCTGGCTGTCTTGTCGTTTTTCAGAAACTGACGTGGAAAACGAAGGATGTGGAGAAGTGCACTGTGAGAGGGAAGAACAGCGTGAGTATCATTATCCAGACACAAATATCTTCATCTCTGTTTGTGCTCCTGGTTTTATTTCTTCTGTCTGCGCCTTCATTTCCTGTGCCATGAAGTTTTGCAATATGCAAAAATGGTCTGAGTGTGTGTGTGTGTTCTCCGAGTGGCATCACAGAGGGAGAGCTATAGCTAGAATGCCAGACTGAGAGTGGAACTTAAAGTAAAAGTAACCCTCTAAGTCCTGCCGTGTTTGTGTTGTTTGTGTGAAGGAACCAGCATGGTCCTGCGCCCTGGTGTACAATAACACTGAGCTGTTTCCCTCCTCACAGGATGAATGTTACAACTACATTAAAGTGCTGGTACCACGTAATGACGAGACTCTGTTTGCCTGCGGCACAAACGCCTTCAATCCCACCTGCCGTAACTATAAGGTAGGTTACTGCACCGCTGTGCGTCGACTCCCGGCCTCAATTACAGATAGTGGCTCATATCCCAGCTATAATGAGATGCTGTATGTGTGGGAACGTCTGGGCAAGCTCTCTCAGCTGCACCTTTTATTTGCAATGAGACATTACCGCTGCTTTATCTGTGTGAAGATGCCATTATAAATTAAAGGGCTAGCTTTCCTTGAAGGGAATGCGTATCGCCCACCTTTAATGTCACAGTGCTAAACTGAGATCGTGCTGTTATTAGAAGCAGTGGTGTAGTCTATATTTTTGTAGTGGGTATACTGTGCTTAGAAACCAAAGTACACTGGTTAGTACAATGTAATTGTTAATTTATTTAGGCTTTTAAGCATACTTAACATTTCAAAATTTCTCTGATGCTTATAGTACAACAAACTTTGTACGACAGTTGGCTTTGTATTACGAACGTTATAGAAATTATAAACCATTATCAAAGCAAAACATGTCCAAGTATCCAGTAGTAAGCACAGAGGTATTAGTTATACAAAAAACAAGTTGAACCAACTCAATGTGTCAATAAAATGTTCCAGATGTGATGACAATGACACGAGCCCGTGTGTAGTCTACATTTTTGTAGTGGGTATACTGTGCTTAGAAACCAAAATAAACAGGTTAGTGCAATGTAATCGTCAATTTATTTTTGATTTTCCCAAAGCACCTTCCTAGGAAGCGGAAGATAATGGGTGGATGGATGGATGGATGGATGGATGGATGGATGGATGGATGGATGG
>NC_056502.1:6872781-6902639 GCF_014905685.2 Nematolebias whitei | reverse complement strand
ATGGATGGATGGATGGATGGATGGATGGATGGATGGATGGATGGATGCATGTATGGATGTAATTATGTGTGTATGTATGTATGCATGTATGGATGGATGTATGGATGGATGGATGTCTCCTCCTGCTTTTTTTCCCCTCTCTGTCTGTATATCGGAGCAGCTCCTATTTTTACACATCTCTCCAAAATGAAAACTACTGTTTTGGATCTGACCAACTGGACTTTCGACGTAAATTACAATTTTTTTTTTCAACAAAGCAACAGGGTCCTGGAGAACCCTCATCTGCTCGTACGACACGCATGCAGATGGATAAATCTTGTGGTTTATCCTCGTGATGACTCTGTGATGCCCACCCACTGCTCCAACCTAGCAATGAGGATCTCATGGTTGATGGTGTCAAATGCAGATGTAAGGTCCAATAGGACAAGCAGCACAGAATCACCAGTATGTGTGGATAGGAAGATGTCATTAAAAACCTTCAGTAGGGCAGTTTCAGTGCTGTGGAAAAGTTTAAAGCCAGATTGGAATAACTCTTAAGATGTCGTGATCCTCTAGGGAGCACTTCAACTGCGTCTCAACAATTTTTTCCAGTAGTTTAGAAACAAATGGGAGTCTGGAAACAGGCCTGAAGTTGGATACGACTGAGGGGTCAAGGGTAGGTTTCTTCAGAAGAGGTTGAATAGCAGCATGTTTAAAGGTTTTTGGCACCACACCAGTGGACAAACTGATTTTCACAATAGCAAGAATAGAAGGACCCAGAGTAGGAAAAACCTTTAGTAGCTGAGGGAGGACCACATCAAAGGGGGAACCAGATGATTTCATGCTGCACATTACCTGCTCCAGAGATAGGCTCAAAATGGTCGAATAGAGCTACAGTTTGAGGTGGAATGGACAGATCATGAGCTGGAGGGGAAATGAGAGCTCGGGTGGTCGCAATTTTTTTTTCTAAAAAGAAATATAGGACGTTCTTGCACAGCTCAATAGATGCTTCCAGAGATGATGGTTCAGTGAGGTGGAGAACTGAGTTTAAGGTAGAGAAGAGAACTCGTGGGGTGTGAGAGTTTGAGGCAATGATATCGGAAAAGTATTTAGATTTAGCAGCTTTTACTGCTTTCTGATAATGACGCCATCTCTCTTTTAGTATTTGAAAAGAGACCTGCAGCCTGTCTTTCTTCCACTTCCACCACACCTAAATCTGAGCTCCGTATTATTTAATTTGATACAGTTGATTACAATTACTACTTTTTTTTTTTTTACTACAGAGACTTAAATATGATATTGGAATTACAGTAACAGTTCTAAAATGGTTTAAATATCATTTAGTTGGTAGATTCCAGTTTGTAAGTATAAATAATGAATCTTCTTCATACACCAAAATTAGTCATGGAGTTCCTCAGGGCTCAGTGCTTGGACCAATACTTTTTACTTTATATATGCTTCCATTAGGTAAAGTTATTAAACAGCATGGGATAAATAAAAGTCTGCTGGCTTCCTTAGATAGAGAACTTTACTAATTGACTTTTCTATGTATGTGAATGTTCCTGTAAAGTGCCCTGAGAAAACTTTGTTGTGATTTGGTGCTATATAAAAAAACTGAATTATTATTCATATTCACATTCATAATATAACTGAATTGTATTATTATTATTGCCAAGTCTGTTGTGTAAGATCAGTTGGCCATGGTGGTCATATTGAATTAAGTTGACTCTGGTTTAATAAAATCCCTCAAGGGGTTCATAAGATATTTTGCTAGCATGACAAATATACACACAGAGACGGTCAAAAACCTTATCCCCTTTGGTGTTGAGCGATAATTATTTATCACACAAACTACAAATGGCACATGATCTATACATGAAGAAAATAGTTAAATACTGTATAAATTCAGTTTTATTAGCATACGTCCTGGCCTTTGTGAAACAGATTTGATGCCTAACATTTGTAAAGAAACCACTGCTTTAATAAACCATATGAGCACATTACATCAGAAATAAGGTTGTGTAAAAAGTTGTGCAAAGTATTCGTATGTCTATCCTTCTATCTATAATAAACGTGTGCCATTTGAACATTTTACCCATATGCTGAAACATTCAGATATTCTGCTAGATGCGAATAACAACAGAAGAAATCGTGTTAACAGAGATTCTCTGTGAAATAACAAAAATCTGCCACACGGCGAGGTCGTACTGCGGTCTGCGCAGCGTTTGTCAGCTATAAAAGAAGTCTGGCAGTCAGCACTTCAGTTTGTGCTTTCAGTGATGATACAACAAACAGCTGTGAGCTCAAACTGCAGGTACACGCAGATAAACTACTTGTTTAATACATGAACTGGGACAAAGAACGCGACACATGAGCTGAACGCAGCTCTTATTAACAGGAACAGTTTGTACATGCTGAGAGTTTCTGGCATCTTGTTGAGTTAAATGCGACATACGAGGCATCAGATGGTCATTAATAAAAACAAATGAACCAGTTGGTCAAATATTAGCATCAGATCAGCACATGGACCGTGGACGTTGTCATATTTGTGTTTTAGTACAGTCGCCTGACTTCAAGCATTTAATAAAATGAAATGTGTTGGCTCCACAAGACAGAGAGAAGCAACGTGAACACAAAATATGCTGGCAGAGCTTCTTTTATACCTCTGACGCACTAAAAATGAAGGTGGAAATGAAAGGAGAAGAAAGTGGAGTGGATGTTCAAACATGGATCCAGAAACAAATTTACACCAGAGGATGAGTTCTACTTGCACTTCATTTTCATTTCAAGTTTGTCATTCCACTAATAAATCATATACTTGTTGGTTAGATTTAGGCTCCGTCCGTACAGGAACATTTTGTAAATGCATAAAGATTTGTTTTTCATGTTAGTCGCATCTGCATGAAAAGGATGCCCAAGACCACATTCCTTAGAAAATGAGTGTCAGAGTAAACACATCTTGCAATTCCATCCTTGCATTTTGCAAAAATGCAACCTTTTGAAACAATGTAGCCTAACCTACAACCCCAAGCGTGACAGACACAAAACAATCATGTCGGATTACATGGCTGCTTTTGTTGCAAACGCCAGTTGCTGAACTTCAGCAAAACATGAGTTTTCTGTCCAACAAAGTTAAGTCAGGTCCTCAGGACGGTTTATTTTTGTTGAAAATTCAACAAGAAGAATCTGTCCAGAGGACCCGACTTAACTTTGTTGGATATTTCTACATGGATTATTGAGCATGAATCAGGATGAGTATGTTGTATTACTTCAATGAACAGACAAGGTTAATGACCAATAGCAATATCTTGAATAGAACAGAGCAAGGCCCCTTAAGGTTATGAATCTAAGGCCAACAAAATTGTATTACTGTTTTGAGCTGTCAACAATATCAAACCATATTCACTGTCTGGCCATAAAAAAAGGTCACACTAATATTTTGTTGGACCGCCATTAGCTTTGATTACGGCATGCATTCACTGTGGCATTGTTTCGATAAGCTTCTGCAACGTCACAAGATCTCTTTCCATCCAGTGTTGCATTAGTTTTTCACCAAGATCTTGCATTGGTGGCAGATTCTGACCACTGCGCAAAGTTTTCTCCAACACATCCCAAAGATTCTCAGTGGGGTCTGGACTCTGTGGTGGCCAATCCATGTGTGAAAATGATGTCTCTTGCTCCCAGAACCACTCGTTCACACATCGATGGAATAACCTGGTCATTTCGGTATATTCAGGTAGTCAGCTGACCTCATTCTTTGAGCACATACTGTTGCTGAACCTAGACCTGACCAACTGCAGCAACCCCAGATCATAGTACTGCCTCCACAGGCTTGTACAGTAGGCACTAGGCATGATGGGTGCATCACTTCACCTGCCTCTCTTCTTACCCTGATGCACCCATCACTCTGGAACAGGGTAAATCTGGACTCATGAGACCACATGACCTTCTTCCATTGCTCCAGAGTCCAATCTTTATGCTCCCTAACAAATTTAAGCCTTTTTTTCTGGTTAGCCTCAGTGATTAGTGGTTTTCTTAAGGCTACACCGCTGTTTAAGAAATTAGAGGCAACTCATTGCACCAGTTGAGGTTAAAGAACTTGTTGCTAGCTGAAAGATAATTGCCCATGCAGTCATTATCCAATAGGAGGCTCGTACCTATTTGCTTAGTTAAATCCAAGTGGCAACTCTTTTTTTTCTTTTTTTTGGCCAGGCAGTATATTACTGAAAAACAAATCTATATATTATCTTATATTATCAATAATCAGGGTAGATAAATCTAACAAGGTTGGTCCAGGTCTTCTGGGCAGATTCTTCTTGTTGAAACGCTTCATCTTTTATCCAAAAAAACTTCAGTCTGAGGAGCTGAAACGAACTCGGTCTTATAAACAGCACCTTCTCATAGTGGGTCAATCAATTTGGTGTTGACATCCAGAACTAGTTGTTCACATGTAAATAGGAGGACCATCAGCCTAACAATTGATCGTTAGTGCCCTGATTGCCACTTGTTTCACTGAGGGCTGAGTGATACTGGCAATAACAGCATTGTGAGAGGGGGACAGTTGGACATGGAGGTCTCCACCCCTGTTTAATGATGGACGGGTTCTCTTCACAAAAGTGGCTCCTTCACTCCTCTCCCAAACCATCTTTCCTCTCTATCAAGGATGTGAACGTCTCCATCCCTGAAAGAGTGACCGCTGGCCTGGAGATGAGTGTAGACCACAGAGTCCTGGCCGGATGATGTTGCTCTTCTGTGCTGGGCCATAATAGCTTTTGGATACACAAAATAATAATAATAATAATAATTTAGCAAAGAGCATTTCTGTGTGAACATAACCAAAAATACTATGTTAGATTTACATAATCCTTTTAACAAAGGATACCTCCGTCTTTGCTCAAACTCATAAAATTTGAGTTGTTTTTCTTTTATTGAGGAAAGTCCATCATGATGTTCCGGTGGAGGCTCAGAGGTGACATCATAGCTGTGGACTGTGATTCATATCAGGGCATTAAAGGAGGAGGGAGTACACGTTCTACAGGACAGGCTGTAAATCTAACAGCGCAGGGGAGTGTGTAATCTAACGGGCTGCAGAATGCTTTCCCTCTCCCACTGTGTGTTCACCTATGAGCCAAACAAGTGATCTATATTAACGGGTTAGGGAGTGGCGAGTAACCAGAGCTGCTCCTGTAGTTTCCAGTTTAGTACCCTACAAGACGATAAACAGATTACAATTACACCGTTTCATGGTAAGAAATTGCAGAAGAACTCTTGTTCCAAGAGGAAGGTTAAAATTTGAAAAACCTAATTTATAAATCAGTATTTTAAATATTTTAACTTTGATTTAGTTTTATACTAAAGTGTTTCTGGGGATTTCTTTGTTGTTTTTTTAGAGAATCTAGTGGAGATTTAATGAGTTTTCTACAACAGTGGCTTCACTTTGCCTTTCTCCCATAAAGTTTAGACTGATTATGAACTGCTGGTCTCACCTGCTGAAGCTTGTAACTCCTTCCAAGTGGTCACAGGTGTTTTGGTGGTTCGCCTTCTTACACAGTCAGTTTGTGAGGAGGGTCTGCTCTTGGTAGAGATACACACGGTACATTTTTTTTTTCTATTTTTTGATGATGGAAATCGTTTTGTACCCGTCTCTTGACTTGTACTTTGAGTTTATGGTTTATTACCTGGGTGTCCAAATATTTCTTTGAATTGTCTTCAGTTGATCCATAACGCTGCTGCCAGAGTCTTAACTGGAGTTAGTGGGAGAGATCATATCTCTCCAGTTTTAGCTTCTCTCCATTGACTCCCTGTCAAATCCAGAATAGAATTCAAAATCTTACTTCTAACCTACAAAGCCCTCAACAACCTAGCTCCATCTTATATTAGAGCTCTTATAGTTCCATGTTTTCCTAACAGAGCACTTCCCTCTCAGACTGCAGGTTTACTTGCGGTTCCTAGAGTTTCTAAAAGCGGAATTGGAGGAAGATCTTTCAGTTCTCAGGCTCCTCTGTTGTGGAACCAAGTTTCAGTTTCTGTCCATGAGGCTGAAACATTGTCCAGTTTTAAGAATTTCCTTTTTGATACATCCTATAGTTAGGGTTGGCTTGTTATGCTGCTCTAGACTTAGACTACTGGAGGACACATTGACCTCATTTCCTCAAATTAATTGTTAAAATTAAATAGTTTTCATTTGATACTATTTCTATCTTAACATGTGATTCTTGACCTGCCATTGTGTATCTGTTCCTCTCAAACCCAGCCGGTTGAAGCAGATGGCTGCTTGTCCTGAACCTGGTTCTGCTAAAGGTTTCTCCCTCATGAGGGAGTTTTTCCTTTCCACTGTCGCCTTCATGCTTGCTCAAGATGAGAGTTCTGTGATGGAGTTAAACTCAAAGCTGCTCCTCAGATAAATTATGTTAATTATTATTTTTTTATAAAATAATAATTGGGGAGTGGTGGCGCAGAGGTTAGAGAGGTGGGCTTGTGATCCGAAGATCGCCGGTTCACGCCCCGGCCCCGACAACATCAAAATTGTGGGTGGGGTAGGTGAAACACCCACACTTGCCCCCACCCTCATTCGCCCCACTCTGGGCCCATGAGCAAGGCCCTTAACCCCCACCATGTGCTCCCTAAACAGGTCTCTCTTGAAAATGAGTTCTCGTGGCTCAATGAGACTAACCTGGATAAATAAAGGCTAAATGAAAAAAAAAAAAAAAAAAAATTATTTTTTTATATACGAATGTTTCTGTTCTGTGCCCTGAGACGACTTCTGTTGTGACTTGGCGCGTTATACATTAACTGAATTGAATTGTTTAATTAAGATGGTCACTTCAAAGGGGGGGAATTTTTAAGCACTTACTTATTTTACATAACATATTTTTATTTAATTGTGACTAGGAATTGGGTTACACTTTGATGTTGATTAGAGATATTTTTTTAACATGTTTTTTAAAGAAGGCTTATTTATATTTAGCAAGATTGATTTATGACAGCAATAAAATCATACAACATCCTAGGGAAAGATTGCTTTTTAAAGTCTCTGTAAATTTTCAAACTTTTTAAATGAGGATGTTGTTTAACTTTACCACTATTTGCACCTAGTTTTTTGGATCAAAAAGTTGATGTTTTATGGTTTTGAACAGTTTCCCGGTCCTCTCTGGGGAATTATAAAGTAAGCGGAGCATCTCCACAGGCTGACATTACCTGAACGTTCTCCAGTATCAAACCACGTCTCAGATGTGCCAGAGGTCCTGCAGAGCAGTTGATGTGAAATGTGTAAAGAACTGTGATTCGACCTACATTTAGACGTTATCTTCCTCCTGCCACAGACTCCCTTTAGTAAAGAGCGGCTGATTTACGCTTTTACCAAAACATTCGTTCTCCCTGCAGCCCTCATCTTATTCCCTTGTCTGGAAAAGAGAACATAAGATGACTATTCAGACAGCTGGGGAAAGTGGGAAGAAATAATAAATCATATCAAGGAATCTGTCTCCGGGACTCCACCATAAAAAATATAAAAAAAATCTGCCCAGGATAGAGGAGGCATGTGTGTTTCTATAAAAAACCCAAACTGATGTCCAGTAATGAACATGCAGCTTGACTGACCAGGCTGCTGCGACAGCTGGTCTGGAGACAGCACAAAGCTCCGAGTCAGCACGCGTTTATGATAAAACAAAATCTTTAAAGAGTTGAATCCGTCTGTTCGTTTGCGCTGAAGAGACTGACTCTAAAGTCACTTCTGTCTTTAGATGTTCTCTTTATGGTGTTTCTTTCTGACTATCCTGCTCTTTTGAAAAAATCTGTAAAATACTTTTGATTTCTATTCAAGGGAAAAAGAAGCGAGTAAAGATTGTGATTACTATAATAATACATAATAATAGTAGTTTGCTTTTTTTTTTTTAAGAATGGACATGACGTACAAATGGCTGATTGATGGATGAGCCGCACTATCGGCATGGATTGTTATTGAAAATAAATTATTTAGCACCTGCTGCACCTTTGTGCAGCCCACACTGCTGGATAAGCTTCCTGCAGCCGCTGATCAGCTGTTCTCCGTGCAGAGCGGAGAAGTGGGCGTGGCCAAAAACGCTTGCAGGTGGCAAAGAGCAGGATGCAGAGAGAAGGAAATCATGACATTCTGTGCTCCTTAGAGCATTTAGAAACATTGTTTAGAATTCTGCAATAGTGTGCGATGGGTTTAAAATTCCTTTATGTAAATAAATATATCTAAATACTAAAATGAACTACTACTTACTACTTGTACTACTATTCGTACGTCTCGGTTTTTCACATATCGCGGGGCTTCAGGGTACGGATCCCCCGCGATAAACGAGGGACTACTGTAAACTTTAATCAGACAATAACCTTGTCAGTTCAAAAATTATGTTTTCGTAAATAATAACACAATTTAAAAAAAGGCATTGCTTTTTTAGTTGCCTTGAAAACAAGAAATTAAAAAAGTGAAGTGTCAAAGTTTGTGCTATATTTTGACTGAAATGCAACGTAACATTCCCAAAAGTGATGTCTCACTACAGCTGTTTGTGAACAACGTAGGGAGTCTCCAAACGTTCAGAGGGGTTCACAGTATCTTTGATGAATTCTTAACATGTTCAAAAATTCAGAAAACTCAAAAAATGTGTACATTTTCTCACGAAATAGTCACCGTGTCATCGCAGGTCTCTCCAGTCTGTCTCTACTGCACTAGAGCTGAGTTTAGACATGTGCACAGGAGCTGGCCTCAGTCAGAAAACATAACCAAGTCTAAAGCAATTCAGATAAATAATAATTATTGAAATCTGCTTATCTTCCTTTCAAAGGTGCACTCCAGTTAATTAGATATTGCATGTGGCAAATACTAAGAATAAAGTGAGACTGCAACGGGAAATCAATTTTTTTATCCAGCTAGTGTCTAAAAGTCACAGCCCTGTGGGATCCCTTAAATGCGTTTTAGTTCATGTAGAACTTGGATACTAATCACGTCTGTTACATTAAAATGGGAGCCTCTACTTTGCACTTTGCTGTTTTGCACCAAGAAGTTCAGAATAAACAAATCAAGCATTTCTAAATTCAGCAGTTTATAACGTGCCGTGCTGCTTCTTTAAACCTGAACAACTTGCAGCTGATTTGTTTCTGTGACAAAAAATAAAATGGAACTTAAAGTAATTTGATGCACAGTTTTACTTTGAGCTTTAAACTGGTTATTATTTAACCCTAACTGCTTTTTCCACGTCACTTCATCGCCTGTTAGTCATTATGTAATTAATTATAATATATAATAATAATACTTTATTTGTGTAGCACCTTTCAAACAAATGTTACAAAGTGCTTCACGTTAATCAATTAAAACATCATAAATGACATCAGAAACACAAAAGTATACCAAATCAATTAAAATAACATAAAAAAGAAAGAAATTCAGGTATTAAAAGCCTTGTAAGTTTTAACTAATGATTTAAAAGAAGACAATGAAGAGGCCTGTCTAATATTTAAAGGAAGAGCATTCCACAGATTAGGAGCCCTGACCATAAAACCCCTCCGTCCTTCTGTCACCAGTCGAGCTCTGGGAGTGGAAAGTAATGACAGATTTAAGGATCTGAGATTGCAAGAAGGGATGTAGGGGTAAGAAGCTCAGATAGATATGATGGCGCAAGACCATTCAGGGATTTAAAAACAAACAATAAAATTTTAAAGTCAATTCTAAAAACCACAGGGAGCCGATGCAATGAGAACCGAACTGGAGTGATGTGCTGATGTTTATGGGATCTTGTGAGAACTCTAGCTGCAGTGTTTTGTACTAGTTGAAAGCGATTAAGAGAACTTTGGGGCAGACCAGAAAATAAAGAGTTACAATAATCAAGATGACGAGACAAAGGCATGAAGGAGAGTTTCTGCATCAGTTAAAGAGAGAAATGCTCTGATTTTGGCAATAATCTTAATTTGAAAAAATGCTATTTTAGGGATGTTCTTAAAATGTTTAGAAAAACCAAGATCAGAATCAAAGGTTACCCCCAAATTTCTGGCTTCACCAGTGCAATTAAAACCAAGAACAGAAAGGGGCTGAACTAATATATCCATTTTGACCTTGGGGACAAAAACCATCACCTCAGTTTTATCGTTGTTGAGTGAAAGAAAATTATCAGACATCCAGGTTTTGATGTCTGTAAGGCAGAGACAAAGTTTATCGAGTGTGGAGAGGTCTGATGGGTTAATAGCCAAATAAATCTGGGAACCGTCAGCATAAAAATTAAAATAATTATTGAATTTATGAATAACCTGACCAAGTGGTAGCTTATAAATAGAAAATCATAGTGGCCCAAGAATAGACCCTTGGGGGACACCACAAGTGAGAGAAGCTGAACTGGAGGAATTATTGCCAGAAATTATTGAAAAAGTTCTGTCATGAAGATAAGATTTGAACCACAATGTCTCTAACACCTAGCCAATAATTTAGTCGGCTCAATAGAATATTATAATGAATATAATTCATTATAATGAATTCAGTTAAATTCAAAAATACTTTATTAATCCTGAAGATAAATAAATGTTGTAACTCATCATCCTGGTTTCATTAAAGAGTTGTTATAGATGGATGTTAAAATACATGGATGGCAAAATTTGTTTAAAAAAACTGATCAGTAAAAAAAAAAAAAAAACTTCAAATGTGATGCAGTTACTTCACAAGCTAGTTTCATTGGCAGACGAAGCACAAATATGACTTTTTTTAATTCATAATAAACAGAATAAAACACATTATTTCACATTTTTAACATCAGTATCGGTAATCTCTGATATCTTCAACAGTCGTCACTTTTTTCTTTATACAGTAAAACTAGCTTCATGGATCCTAATGATTAAATATTCATCCCTGGTAAAGTTGTGTTATTCATTCCAACCCAATGACCATCATAAAGTAATTATGTATTTTTTTTTTTACTGGCAGAATAATACAGCAATTACATGAGCGTGTCCATCACATAAACACTGTAATGTGTTAATGGACTTTTAATGTGGTGTACGTGCGTCTTTGTCTCACCTTATTGCTACAGAGGGCATTAAAGCCGCTCGCATGCATTCAGCCTCTACACAAATATCTGCACCCCGAGCCGCCTTGTGTCCGAGGTTTACAGCCTTGTTAACAGCAGCTTGGAAAACAGCAGCTTAAATCTGAGTCGGGGAGATAAACCGTCCTGACGACCTGAACTGCAGGACCGTCACGCACAGCTTTGATGGAAATGACCCACATATAAGGCATCAAATAAAAGTTATCTTTATGGTGCATGCGTTGCCTTTCATTATCACACACTGATTCGGTATTCCGTCTGTATATTCAGCTGCACTTCACCGAAGACTTTTGGTCTCAGAGGCTGAGTGATATTTCCCATTGGGAGTGGGAAAGCCCGAGTTTCACAGTTGTTAGTCTTTATGTCCCAACCTTCTGTTGAATTCATCTTGTGGCTTCGTATACGGCCTCATAATCTATTCTTTTGTTGCTTCTTTCTTTCTGACTAAGATGTCGACGCTGGAGCAGGAAGGAGAGGAGGTGGTGGGACAAGCTCGATGTCCCTTTGAGTCCCGCCAGTCCAACGTTGGTCTTTTTGCAGGTGAGTCGCTCTAAAGTGTTGTTTTGATCATATTTAATCAATAAAAATATTCACGCCAGATTGAGGATTCTTCAAGTGATTTTTCTTCAAATGGGGAGAATCGGTCTGTGGCACATTTCCTGGTTGTGTTTTAATGATGTTTCACTAAAACAATGAATTGCACTGTTCTATTTTAAGAAAAGCTGTAATCATGACTAATTATAACTTGACAGATGAAATTAATCAAAATATCTTAAAAATGTGAGAGTATTCACTTTTTTTAACGAGTTAAAAGTGAGAACATGATGCACAAAACAAGCTTTTAACGTTTTCTGAGAATCTTTTTTCCCGTTAAATTTAAAAAAAAACCTGATCACGTCACGTGGAATTCACTCAGAAGTTTAATCTGAGCTGATTTCAGTACCTTTCATCAAATCCTCATGCATTTATTGTCAAACCAAGTAAATCTATTGTAAATGTTCAGCAATAGGGGTTAATGAGAAACTTGCATTTTAATGGTAATTAAAGATAATTTGCTTTACAAAATATGATTAGCATCATTTTAATTGCTTTTTTTTTATTTTTTGTGATGTATGAATAAAAATTTGATCTAAGTAATTCTTGAAAAGACCGTTTAGCGAGTTGTTTGAAAATTGTTGGCTTTTCTTAGAATTATGGGTGGAAATGCAACAATAAAAATAATATAAAGTAAAAAGTGGCTGCCCTTTTATCAACTACATAATTTGTGTACAAGCAAAGAGCTGAACTAAAAGGCAATTTGTAATGTGTTTTCTAAGTCTGGCTCATCAAGACTATTTGAAGTTTCCTTTTGACGGTTCTGGTTTGTACTGGGATTTACACTTTCCTTGCTAACGATAGCCGACAAGCAAGCTGATACATTATGAACAGCTGAGGTCAAATTCAGGGAAGAGACGGGGGAGTCCTGCCAGGTTTCCACTGACATTTATAGAAAGTTCACACAGGTTCCTGTTAAACGGGCTTGTTCTCCAACATCTGTTCTCCTCATCCTCTTTCTAAAAAAAGTCTTAAAAATCCTCTGTGGATATAAAAGAAGTGGATTATGGTTGGTAGTTGTGATCCCTGACAAATCATTTTCCATCTCTCAGGTGGTGATTTCTACTCTGCAACCATGACCGACTTCTTGGCCAGTGATGCGGTCATTTACAGAAGTCTGGGTGAAAGTAGTCCCGTTTTACGTACCGTCAAATATGACTCCAAATGGCTAAGAGGTAAGCGTCCTAATATAGTGAGAGAATAATAAGCATCAAGTTGTGGAGATGAAAGATTTTCATAAATCAGCAGGGTCTGGTTCCATATTTACGAGGTTCAGAACTTACAAAATATAAAAAGTCCTGAGCAATTTAAATAAATATGTCTGATTATATTTTAAACAAAACTTTTCCAGATCAGGCTTGTATTTTTTTTCTGGCAGTCGGCGTCCATCTTTGTTTGTTAGAATGAACGTTTGGCTCAGTTCCACTGCTCCGTTTCACTTTTCTGTCTGTAACAATTAAAAACGTAAAGAAGGAAATATCAGTTCAAAACTCTACATTGAAGTATTTGTACTTCTACATGAAACATGTTGATCACTGCAAATATTCACTCTAGTTCTGTACAAAAACTTTTTTTTTTTTTTTTAAACCTATCGTCTTTTGTGGAGCCAGTTTGAGTGATGTGTCCTACAGAGAAAAAATATAGCCTTTCTATTTTCAAATGCCTCCATATTATCATATTAAATATATTTGATTAATTTTCTGTTGATTTCATGCATGCACTGTATGTAAAGTATTATTTACACCTAAAAACTGAGCACGTTTCTCCTTTAGCAAATATTATCAGGCCAAATAAATAAAGTCTTGACAAAAACAAACCTGCAAGCTGCAGACCTGATGCTAGTTTAATTTAATAACAATAAAGAGATTTTAAACCAGTATTGATATGTTTTGAGACGTGTTGCATTGTTCTGACTTATTTTTATATTTACTTTTTTACTTTCATTACCTCAGACACCGTGAGGTTATGAAACTGTTTCAGCGAACACTAAATGCTGAACATCATGCTGTTGGTTTCAGCCAGATGTTCATAATATATCTCAATTTCAGAGCGACGTTTACATTTTATGTAAAGGGCGGTACAGCATGTCTAAATTTAGATATTTTCACATGCATATATAATCCTAAACTGTAGTTCAAATGACTGAATTCAAACCAATAAATAAAGCCAAATATTTAAATCAAAACATGAACATTAATAATAATAATAATAATGATGATAATGATAATAATAATCATAATGAACGGATCAGGGCAGTGTTCAGATTTTAGAAATCGATGTTATCTGGAACTTTGTTTTTCCTCCATGAGCTTTGACTGTTGATCCAGAACCATCTGGACTCTTTCAATCCAACAGATTTTTGTTGACATATTTGTAATTTCAGTAACATTTCTCCTATAGCTCTGTGTTTACCAGCTCCACTCCCTGCTTTGTTTATGAAGCTGTTATGTTGGAAATAAGGCATAAATAAGTTGTTTATTGACATCTTGTTCTTCTTCTTTTCTTCAGAACCTCATTTCCTTCACGCCATTGAATATGGGAACTACGTGTACTTTTTCTTCAGCGAGATAGCTGTGGAGTACACCACTCTAGGAAAGGTGAGTGGGATCAACAGTTTTGTTTCTGAGCAGAATGAACTCCAACAACCGCCTCGCTCGTCGTGCACACAGGGCGTTTGTTGTTCAGTGTTCCTTGTCGGCTCTGCCCAGGTGTGTTGCTTTATAAATCACCATTTAAGTTTTCCCACTCCTTCCTCCTCAGGTTGTTTTCTCCAGAGTCGCGCGCGTTTGTAAGAACGACAACGGTGGCTCCCCGAGGGTTCTGGAACGATACTGGACATCTTTCCTCAAAGCCCGTCTGAACTGTTCCGTGCCCGGAGACTCTTTCTTTTATTTTGACGTCCTGCAGTCACTGACCAACGTCCTGCAGATCAACCACCGGCCGGCTGTCCTTGGAGTTTTTACCACGCAGGCCAACAGGTTGACATTATTACTGTCTTTTGACAACAGCATGTCTAGATTTATGAGGCAAGGCTGAGGTCTAGACCTGCCTGAACTTTTTAGATGATCACCTTTTCATAGGGCTATAATTCTGTGGAATATGTTGCCCTGAGCAGCTCCTAAATCCTTCTTACCTGAGGTCATGACATTTCTGTCTGCATCTGGGAGGCGTGGATTAACATCAGTCCTGAAGTCCAAGCACTAAAATGGTTTTAAAACTCTTATAATTTATAGATATTTGCTTAAACTCTATTGTTAATTTTAAAGGAATGTTTTATTTGTACAGTGAAAACGTTAAAATAACTATTTGTAAAGTAACATTAATGTAAACAGGAAAAAATGCTATTACAAAGAAGAATTCAAGACATTTTGGACAAGATGTCTCATTTTAGAGATATTGCACAGGTGGAAGAAGGAGGTTCTGGTAATGTTTTTAATGTGGGGGTTAAAAGACACGTCCTGATCAAAAATAACACCAAGATTTTTAACATTAGAGCTGGAGGCCACATTAATGCCATCCAGAGAAAGTGAAAGACTGAAAAACCTCAGTCTTATTTGAGTTTAAAAGCAGAAAATTTAGGGTCATCCAAGTTTTTATGTCTTTAAGACATGCTTGTAGTCTAAGTAACTGATTGGATTCATTGGGTTTCATGGACAAATATAACTGTGTATCATCAGCATAACAATGAAAATGTATCCCATGCTTTACCTAATGGAAGCATATATAAGGTAAAGAGTTTTGGTCCAAGCACTGAACCCTGAGGAACTCCATGACTAACCTTGGTGTCTGAAGGAGATTCATTATTTACATTTACAAACTGGAATATATCCGATAAATATGATTTAAACCATTTTAGAGCCATTCCTGTAATTCCAATATCATATTCAAGTCTCTGTAGTAGAATATTGTGATCAACTGTATCAAATTCGTTCAACCTTTATTTATACAGGTTAATCCCATTGAGCCTCGGGGACTCGTTGACAATAGAGACATGAAATGCAGCACTGAGGTCTAACAGGACAAAATGCATCCCATCTGAAGATCTAACAACAAATTTGTTCTGTTTTAAAACTCATAAATAAAATATATTTACCTAAATTCAAATGTCAATTTTAAGGGACCATTTTTGAATGTAAACAGATTTTTTTTCCTCCAAATAACGATTCGGGTACTGCGCCTGATCTTCTGTTTTTACAGCATCACTGGCTCAGCAGTCTGTGCCTTCTACATGGACGACATCGAAAAGGCCTTCAACGGTAAATTCAAGGAGCAGAGGAACAGCGAGACGGCTTGGACACCTGTTCCAGAGGAGCAAGTCCCCAAGCCGAGGTAAGGAAACGTTTTTTCTACAGCAAACTGTCACTTTCTCACAGCTCGTTTCTGTGTCTATAGAAGTTGTGCAGCTGCTGTTATTGTTCTGTACAGACATTTGCGAGGAAAAAAAACAACAAGCAGTCTCATAAGACACCTGTTTTCACGCCTGCTTTCCCCAAAAAAAACAAATAGCTGCAAGTGTTTTTACATCTGTGCCTGTGGAACCGGATTTATACCCGATGTCTGTTATACAGACCAGGCAGCTGCGCCGGCGAGGGCTCTGCGGCCGCCTACAAGACTTCCACCACCTTCCCTGATGAAACGCTGACCTTCATCAAGTCCTATCCACTCATGGACGAGTCCGTTCCTTCAGTCAACGACAGACCCTTCTTCACCCGCACCACCAGCAGGTAGACGGCCCGCTGTGACCAGATAACTGTTGGAAAAAAATATATATATATTCTTACTGACCTCTTTACTGATGGGAATAGAGAATCAAAAACTTTTTAGAGCATTAAAAAAAGAGAATCCAAACTTCATTAAACTATGTGTCAGTCGTCAAAGTTCATGCTGAATAATCCAGATAAAAACAATCCAACAAAGTTCAGTCAGGTCATCTGGGCAGTTTCTTTTTTGTTGAGACGTTTTGTCCTTCATCTCCAAGGAGCCACAAACAAACTCAGCCCCACAAGCAGCACACGCCCATAGTGGACCAACCAGTTTGCTGGTGATAAGATGGTTTCTGGGGCCCGCCCCCTCCAAAGGACTACGATTGGATTGATGAAGTCCTTTGGATGAAGGACAAAACGTCTCAACAACAAAAAAAACCGTCCATATACGTCAGTCCTTCCACGACTGATAAACCGTAGAGGAAGAGTCCTCTGACATGAGGTTTTTAGCATTTTGCTGCATTTTGTGCTAAATGGACTGTGAATGTTGATGCGGACATTTTTTAGGGATTTTTTTAACTGAATTTCTGAAGTTTAAACAAGAAAAACAGAAGTTAAAATCAGTAAAACGAGCTGCAAACACTAATGGCAAATAAAGACGGTAAGAGTTAAATTTAGCTAAACCATAGCTAAAAGATAAAATTGGCTAAACATTAAGTTAAAGGTGTCAAAAATGTGTTGTTGTTTTTTTTAAATACCCATCAATTAAAATTCACAAATAAAGATTGATACTTGATAACTGGTTTTAAAATGTCTCCAGTTATAAATCACAAACTTTTTTCATTATTTTAGGAATTGGGTTTAAGTTTTCATTGTGATTAAAAACTAAATTATCATAAGCATATTTTTATAGTTTTTTTAAAACTGGGATTGTTTTTATTTTTGAACTGTTTTTTAATTAGTTATCGTTTACTGAGACCAGCCCGGCTCGCCCATTAATCACATTATAACTAATCTAATCTGGGCCGGGTTTCAGGTTCAGGTTAGAAATGACAACTCTAGCTCGCGGACCCCTGGGATAGGGACTTGAGTATATTTTATTTGTTTGTTTAGTTTTCCTGAACAGCCCAAAAGCATCTTAAATTTTAAACCTGAGTTTGATGTGAGCCGTGAAACAAATTCACTTGAGCTCAGCTGGAGTCCAGTCGTTGCAGCTTCACAAGGACTGAACGTAGAAGTGAAACGCAGCTCGTTTAGTTTTAGTTTATAAAACACAGTTGGCTCAGTTATAGTCGTAAGTTTTTCATAAACTTGAGGAAAAACAAACATTTGATTCTTAAACGTTAAATAGTTTAATCTGATCGCTCGTTTAGTTTATCATGTAACGGGAAAGTTTGTGCAACGCTTAGAAAAAACGATTTATTTATTTTGTTGTTGTTCTGTTCAACTCGGTCGCTTATACAAACGTATTCTGACTCGAATAACGTTTGAGCTGTAGTTTACTGAACGCGCCGCATTAAGTAAGCTTCTCAGTTGTTCGGAGGTTTAAAAACTTTCTGTAGCAGCTGTATACTGAGGTGTACCTCTGCTGAACATTTTTATTGATTCCAATTAAAAACATACTCATTAATTGTTATGTTGGTGGTGGTGTTTGTTAGAAATAAAACATGGCTACCAGAGAAAATCCCAGGGCCGTTTCTTTAATTGGTTGTATGCGTTTGTTTTCTTCAGCAGCATAACGTACAGCGCCAGCAGTGCCTTTACACTCGGGGTTGTGATTGGTATAGATGGGGGAGTTCAGGTGGAACACTCAACCTTGTACCTCATTAAAACCCATTGGATTTATTCACGGGTCGATCTTGGCCCACATCAAAGCCGAGGAGCGCAGGAAGAGAATCTTCCTCGAGTGTTGCCCTGACCTGCAGACGCTCCACATGTGGAAGTGTGCTTGTTGTGACATTTGAGAATCTACCGATGTCAGATGGTGATGGGTAGAATTGTGGATAAGTGTCAAACGTGTTTTATTCACTACCGCAAAAGCCTCAGACATGGGTGGACACACAGCAGATTCTCGTCAGAGATCCAGTCTTTTAACACACACACGGAGGGAGATAACGCACGGGAGCTGCCGCCGTGCTTCCTGAAGCAGAGCCAGGCTGACAGCCAGCCAGACACTATGGTGGCTCCACACTGGGGACGGCTGTACCGCTTCACATCTGGCTCCAAAAACATCACATCTGCCACGCCTATCCCCACAGACCCACTAGATAAATGAAATCCAACCGCAGGCACATCACGCTGCACTGCCGAGTCCTTGCGGGGACGTGCCAGTCAAGGCTATGTGAGTAAACACCAGGCTGTGTGGGACCATCTGGGGGGGACGGAGGGACAAGTGAGGACACAAACTGCTGCCGATGTCCTCTATTTAAAAAATTATAATAAAAGCTAGAAATGTTGGAATCAGGGGCAGGAATGCGTAGGCACGTCACAATTCAATTTTAATACAATTTAGAGAACTCCAATATTTAAAAAGTGATTATTGGTGCATTTAAATGCATCCAATAATGTTCAAGGCAACAACTGGACTTTATTTGTAACAGAAGACGTTTCGCTTCTCATCTGAGAAGCGTTCTCATTTAAAAAAAACAAGGCGTGTGGGGATCAGGTTATAAAGCTACAAGATACACACATACATATGCAGATTGACCTATCACACCTCACAGTAGGGGTTTGTTAAGGTCTTTGTTAATCTAATTCACAGATTTAAATACATCAGTACAACCCCTTTAACAAAATCCTGTTCTAAAAGGCTTTAAAATATAAATATTTTATTAAAACAAGATTATGGGCACTAAATAAAAAGAAGTAGTCGTACAGTACAGCAGCGTACGATTATGTGGCAAAAGAAGTCTATCAGCCATTACGAGCTATCCTAATCTATTATTTAATGTTTCCATGACTTTTTTGTTTTGCTTTTAAGTGGAATGGACGTGATCATGTACTGTCAGAAAATGCGAGTGAAACTTTGCACACAAGCCCTGCTATCAAGGATGCAACTCATTCACAATAAAAGCTGCAAAGAACTTTGTAATTTATTTGGTGAAAACTTGAGCGTTGCTCGTCCGTTGCTGCTGGCCACAGCTGCAGCTTCCACCAGCTGTTTGTCTGTTTGCCGTCCGGCTGGAGCTATTCATGCAACGTACATAGAGCGTGGCTCTTGTCAACATAATCTTTCTCTTTATTCTTTCAACCATTATTTATACAAATTAATTCCCGCTGAGCCTCAGGGACTCATTTCCAAGAGAGACCTGTTACATACAACATACAGACTACATGAAGAAAAGAGAACACAAGGGTGTAGGAAGTTTAAAAAAAAATCATGTCTCAAACTATGTACTGACCGGGGCACAGTGGAAAAGATGCAAAAAAAGACCTTGCAACATAAACAGCAACATACAATGACATCATAAAACATTTATGCATAGAAGGTCAACAATGGTGGTGAGTTGTCCATGGACGCTCCAGATAGTTCCAAAGTTCTGATAAGATGGTACGGTGTCTATCAGCGGCACAATTCTAATAAAGACACAGATGTCCTCAGGAGGGGGGGCAGGCAGAACTTCTAGTTTATGTATCCTCCAGGAGCAATCTGAGATAAGTCGGCCTATCCAAGGCCAGCGGGGAGGCCAAATTCAGATAAACAACAATTGTTTAGGGCAGGCAGACTCTACTGACCTGTCTGCCTTCAGTTCTGCTGGAACACTCAATGGTGAATCTGAACAGTCAGATCCGTGGACATGCCGCCACTCCGTGCTTGTTAGATTTCTCCAAGATCGAATCCTTCCTGCTGGCGAGTCCTAGGAGCTGCAAGTGGCCCACGATTCTCAGAAATCACATCCAACTTACGGTTCAGCTCACAAAGCTCACAAAGTCTGAGAGCTCGAAGTACGGAGTAATCCTTCATATAAGGCTGGCAGCTTTACTATTGCCAAAACTGCTTCCTTATTAGCTGATAACGTAGGTATCTGCCGATTCCACAAAGCAGAAACCCTGTTATCATAATTCCAATTATGTATGCATCTTCTACGTCCTCAACCGACAGCACAGTCAGGCACATCATCTTCCAAACACCCCAGGAATCCACGACATATTCAGCTGTGTGTGTCCCTTTAACTTCATGGAAGCTGAAATAGTTCCAAACAATGGCTTTCCTATTCAAAAGGAGCTGTTTGTATGTTTGCGTCAGGGGTTTTTCTCTGCCGTGTGTACGTTGGAATCGGTTCAAGCGCCAGACCTCCAAACTTCCACACTGTTTTGTGTTACTCAATAAGATGTTATTAATGTCCGGATGCATGCTCAATAAACCAGGTGGATAAATCTGAGACGGTAGAGTCTGGACGGTGTTATTAGAGGTTATTAATGATGCACAGTCATCAGGTTTTTTTTTTTTTTCATTTCAAATTTGATTCGTAATTGCTCATGTCTGCATGACGATGCATTGAAATGAAGAGTTTAGCCCCGCCCCTGAATGTAGTGCTAATAACCTTGTAAGAGGAAGTGCATTTGTTGAAATCCTCAGACCAGAGAGGCAAAGTGCAGTCAGACAACATGAACGAGTGGAGTTTATCTCTCTCTCAACAAGCACTGGACTCAAGGTGCCCTTCAGCAAAGCTTGCAATCCTCCGCGGCTCCTCGGGGGCTCCAGTGGAGCCGTCAGTAGACGGCTGTGGTGATACTGGGCATCTCCCAGGTGGAAGCACGAGGAGCGGTGTGAATATGAATCAATGCACTGGTGCAAAATGAAGCAGCCATCGCTGGGTTTCTTCCTGAATACTGAACTGTACAAAGAGGAAGTGAGACTCAGGATTAGACTGCAGCATGTGAACAACATGAAGGACGGATCGATTGAACGATGGTGGGTGGATGGATGGATGCATTAATAGGATGAAGGGATTAGAAGGTGTAGGCGATGAAAGAAGGGACTGGTGGGCATGTCGATGAATTGACTGATTGCACACTGATGCTAAATACAGTCGTCGCCCACTGTTTGTTTAAAAATCAACAAAACAACAGCATTAAGCTGCTGCAGGATTGATATGATTAACCTGGCAACAATTATAAGCTAGATCAATATTCAGTCAGTGTGTATTGATTATGTACTTCACCTTTCTCTGTAATGTGCCCAAATTGAAAGTCTTCTCTGGTTTCTTTTGTAGGTTCAAGCTGACCCAGATTGCGGTGGATACCTCAGCAGGACCGTATAAGAACTACACCGTGGTGCTGCTGGGTTCAGATAACGGCCATGTTCTTAAACTCCTGGCCAGCACCGAGGGAGCCAATGCATCTTTCAGCACCCAGCTCCTGGAGGATATTGATGTCTACAACCCTAACAAGTCAGAACATGCTTTATTTATTTTTTTAATTCCACATATCTGTTTGGGCTCTTTATTCTCCTCATAAACGGGACAATTTACATTAATCATTCTCATGTTTTGATTCTCTTTATTTTTTACTTTGCTCTTTTTCCTCCTCGTCCTTGTTCCTCGATCTGTCCTGTGATCTTCCATCGTCTTGTACAGCTGGAGGAGATGCTTCTTTTGTTGTCTTCAGTGCACAGCTTGAAAAGTGGATCTTCAGAGAGTTTGATTCACATCAGACTGTGGACAAATAAAACGTCTTCTGTAAACCTCTCAGACTGTGACAGGGTATTTATTTATTTACTGGTTCGTCTTCCCAGGTGCAACGTGCGGGGCGAGGACAGACGGGTGCTTGGCCTCGAGTTGGACCGGGACCATCATGCACTGTTTGTGGCGTTCTCCAGCTGTGTGATCCGTGTCCCGCTCAGCCGCTGCTCCGAGTATAGCACCTGCAAGAAGTAAGTGACTTTTAGATGAGCCTAAAGCCTCATCAGGTACACTTTGTCTCACTTCTGATTTTATCCATCCAAAAACTAGATTTTTGTGTGCATATTTAATATTTCTAGCTTTGCAAACATATTTATTTAGTTATTGAAACTGGTCCTAATCATTGGATTGCCTACAGACCAGTTCAAACATAACATAATTCCCATTTGACAGTCTGATCCGAACTTAATTAAACTTTTAAGTGTGCTTCTCGTTAAATATTAAACAACACTTTTCAGGTTTTTTTCCTGCTCATTCACACAAGAACAGCTGGAATGACAGGACATATCAAATGATCACTGTTCAAATTAAATTGTGTAACATCCTGTAAGAAACTTGTATCACCCTCTGGTTTTCGTGCCACAGTTTTAAACTAAGATCATCTAATGCTGAAAGCTAAGAGTTGTAGCCAGTTGGACAAACTTTGAAAATAAAAATCAGTACCTCATGTGATCGCACATGATCCGTTAACGTTTGGCTATCAAATTGTACCTCTGTATTTATGAACGTGACAAATAACTTTTCTGCTGGCTAAGGCTGATTAGTTCAATCCAATTCAGTTTATTTATATAGCACCTAATCACAACAGAAGTCATCTCAGGGCACTGAACAGAAACGTTCATAAAAATAAATTAGTAACTTTATTTATCTAAGGTAGGATAGCCAGCAGATTGCGTTGAGTCTTCATTTCGTCGCAGTCTCCCATCCTGAGCAAGCACAAGGCGACAGTGGAAAGGAAAAAACTCCCTCATGAGGAAGAAACCTTCAGCAGAACCAGGCTCAGGACGAGCGTCCATCTGCTTCGACTGGCTGGGTTTGAGAGGAACAGGAAAGAGGAACGGACACAGAATGGCAGATCCAGAATGGAGGCGAGCAGGTCCCTCACTAGGAAGAAGAAAAATAAATAAATGCCACGATAGGACAGAAATAATTACAAATACAAACTATTTGTTTGTGTTAATTTGTAACTATTCATTTGATGAAATTAGGTCATTTTGTCCTCTAGTAGTCTAAAGCTATAACGGCATAGGATAAGGGATAGGTCAGGAAACCAAGCCAACCCTAACTATAGGATTTATCAAAAAAGAAAGTCTTAATCCCAGTCTTAAAACTGGACAATGTGTCAGCCTCACGGACAGAACCTGGAAGTTGGTTCCACAAGAGAGGAGCCTGAGAACTGAAAGATCTGCTTCCCGTTCTGCTTTTGGAAACTCTAGGAACCACGAGTAAACCTGCAGTCTGAGAGCGAAGTGCTCTGTCAGAGTATTTATTATCTGGGTCACACCCTTACACAGACCAGACACAAGCAGTTACACGATCGCCCTCTTTTCATGCTGGTGAACAATATACATAGTTTTCATTTTATACATATTTTTCATCTTATCTTCTTTTTTTTTGTTGTTTTTATGTTTTTTTATTGTTTTTATGCTGTTAGTGTATATTTAGTTGATGTTTTTCTTAGTTCATATCTTAGATCGTAATACTGTTTATCTTTATACATTGTATTGTTGGATGTAACTGGGGCCCTGTGTACATAATGTCGTTCCACCACATGTACCACATGTGGTGGAACGACAACAAAGAATATCTGACTCTAAATGGACAAAACATTGTGCGTAAAGTGACCACAACAGGTAACTCCAGAAACAGAAGCTTTGCAGTCGGTTTAAATTGTCCAACAACATTCTGCCCCTGCTAACCTACTTCGTCTTAAGCTCCATCATCTATTTTTGGGGCTGTGAGGAATGTTGGCCCCACGTAACCCCCACCCCCTTTTTTCCCTCCCCCCCTCCATCAAGCCAGAGGAATGATTCTCCTCGAGGCTCTCTGAGACTGCAAATCCCCCCATAGCATGCTAACCCCTCGTTGCAAAAGCCTGGAAAAGCTCTCAACATTGTTTAGTCATAAATTGGATCCAGCTGATTGGCTGGCAGCCAGCGGTGGTGGCCCCTGTCTTTTATTTTATTTATTTATTATTTTCTGAAGCTGGGGGAGAGAAAGAGGGGGAGGACGGGATCGGGCTGGTTTTGTTTGAGCTTCCAGGCTGGCTCCATCTCCAGATCTTTTTTAGACTTGAGCTGCAGCACACCTCGTCCTTATATTAGGGGCCTCTTAAGCTGCATCAACACTTGCCAGCAGGTCAAATTTCACCCCATCCTCCGTTAACGCACCAATCTCTTTCCAGATCAGATTTATCTCTTTCTGAATCCATTTTCTTTCCCTCTTGACTTGTTTTTCTTTCTCCCCCTCACTGTAGCTCGTATTGTTTTGTTTTTTTTCACCCGAGGCCCTGCCGCCAATATTAGGTTTCAGAAGATACTCTATTTTGAACAGCAGCGGGGAGGTGTATGAAATTGGAATTTTAATAAATAAAAGTACAATAAAGGGCAGAAGGAGCCCTAAACTCTGGAAGTCTTAGATTCTGGGATTTTCAGTTTCAGTAGATGCTTCCTCCTTTATGAACTGGTTGAACTCGCCTTTATGTTGGGAACTTGTTTGTCTCTCAGATCATGGTGATGGTGTAGATTTTAGCTGATCCATGTTCACAGTTTAAGAATCCTTTTAAGATGATGTGAAAATTCTCTCACAATCTTTAAATAATGAAAACTTTAACAGTCATAGAAAACTGTAATCTAACTAGACACATTGTATTTCCTGTGAAAATGCAGTGTGAATGCTTATTGCAGAAGAACTTGCAGAAAAACACCTGAAATGTAGCCGAAATGGAAGACCAAGCTTAAATTAGCAGAAGAAAGCAGAAACACATATTTGTCGGATTAGGTTTAAATAAGCAGAAATTGGCACAAAAAATAGGAAATTGACTTTAAAAAGCTGAAGTTAGCAAAAGGTAGCTGAGAATGCAAACGTAAGCTTAAACGACAAGAAGGAACTAAATAGCTGAAATAGCAGAAAAAATATGAAACTAGCAGGAAAAAACTGAAAGGAAAAAGCTGAAATTAGCAGAAAGAAGTTAATTAGGCTGAAAGTAGCAGAAATTATCAGGAAAAGCTTAAATTTAACTGAAAACAGCTGAAATTAGCTAAAGAAAAAATGCTAAAAATGTAGAACAAGATTAAATTAGCAGAAGAAAGCAGAAAGAACACAAGTTTGCCCAAATAGGCTGAAAGAAGCAGAAATGAGCACAAAAAATTGGAAATGATCGGAAAAAAGCTGAAATGAGCACAAAAAACAGCTGAAATTAAGCTAAAAAAGCTGAAATAAGCTGAAATTACCAGAAGAAAGTGGAGTGAGCACATTTTTGCTGAATTAGGCTGTCATTTTTTAATGAGTTTAAAACATGTGGAATTAGCAGAAAAAGCTAAAATTATCATAAAATGGCTAAATAGTAGCTGAAATAATAGAAACAGCTCAAACTTTCAGAAATAAGTTGAAAGGAGCATAACAAGCTGAAATTAGCTGAAATAAGTTGGAAGAAGCACAAAAATGTTTTAGTTAGCAGAAAGAATCTGAAAGGAGACCAAATCAGCTGAAAGAACAGCTGGAAGTAGCTGAAAAAAAAGTTTAAATTTGCACAAGGAAGCTGAAATCAGCTGAACCAGAACAAAAAGTGAAAAGAGCAGTAAAAGTTTGTCAACAGATCTAAAGGTTGTTAAATGAGCTCAATTCATTTTCTATGAGGGGGAAAAAAAAGTGGCAGAAAAGGCTAAATATTTCAAAAAGCTAAAGTTGCACCAAAACCAAAAGTCATAACGCCCTTATCCTGAATGAGCTGAAAGTTTTGTTTGTGGAACGAGAAAGATGCTGGAAAACGTACGGAAGAATTTAGAAGTGTAAACAGGATCTCAATAGTGTGAATTCTTCATGAACGTTCACACTATTGAAGGATTGCAGATCTCCCGTCGTCTTTCATGCTGGAGTTTTAGACCAAGATCTTCTGTTGATTAAAAAAATTACATTTTGGTCAAACCTTAAGAATACCCATCTGCACAGCCCTGAGAGAGTTACCACTTGGAGAATGTGTTGTGAAGCACACTCAGCTACTACCACACCAAACTTCTGCTCAATGTATGTAAAACTGACCGACTTAATGCCTTTTGTGTGTTTACTAATGTTAAGCTATGGCGGCCATCTTTACAATCAGTTGTACAGATTGACTTCCTCCTTTTTGACTATTTCATAAAAGTCTGTCAAGTGTTTCATGAAATTGCTAAAAGACGTGAACACATGCAGATGTGGACAAAAGACTAAATGACCTTTGACCTCTGGCAGCGGGCAATAGTCAGGAGATGATCGAGATAAAGTTATCAACGTTTTCTGCTCTTTTGATTTCAGTAGCTGCAATAAATCACGTTACCATATCAACCAAAGCAGTTTCCAGAACGTTATTTCTTAGATCTTTGGCAACATGGCAGCTGGAAGTTGTGAGGCTCTGCCTCGGAGCCCCTCAGCAGTTAATGGATGTTCCTTACAGTCTGACTGCACACACACGCACACTCCTCTGTGTTCATCATAGTATGACAGGGCCAAGCCTTCAGTTTTAAAGAGCAGCAAAGGACAAGCACGGATCCATGTTGGACAAAAACTCCACAGACGTCAACGTCGAACAACAAATGACTTCACCAAACGTTTCCAACTGAACCTGCAGCCGGACGTTCAGCCACGCTGCTTCGGGGCTGTCGCTCCCTCCCCGTCAAATCGCCGAAGTAAACGCCTCTGCTGGAGAGAAGAGAGGCAGGATGGAGAGGAATCTGCATATCTACCTTATGGCTGGCTCGTGCGTGAATGATTTATTAAAGAAGCACTTTGGTATGCGTTGCCACGTCGTGGCAGTCACACACAGAGAAGAGAGTCATTTCAACTTTCGTCTAACCAGAGCTCGTCACTCTGAACCGTGACAGTCAAAAGAAACTTGCTGTGTTTCTTTTTAACTCGCGTTCACGTTTTAGACTTTCTGTTTATTAAGAGCTCATTTTAAAAAGAGCAGGTAAAACACAGACAGGTAAACAAACAAGTGTCACTTTGTGCAACAGTTATATTTGAAGTACAAACAGTAAATTATGCTTTTGAAACGTATGTAATTAAGGAAATGGCACGTTTGTTTACTAATGATGCTTACTGCAACAAGACGGTGAATAAATCCAAGTTCCTGAGCCCTACTAAAACTACAGTTTGTATTTTTATACCTGTTTCTGAAATATGGCAATATCTTTGTAAACATGAACTATATAAAATGACTTGTTTACATTTACTTGACAAGAAATGTGAGCTGCGGGCTCTGCGTGTTTGGTTTTTCCACAAAGCACGAAGGCGTTGTTGTTGTTGTGGAGCCTCGTGGAGATTGGGTCACGATGACTGGGCGGCTTGACACAGAATCATTTTCTTTTTTTTAAACGAGAAAAATGAAATCCAGCCAATGAGAACATCAACTCGGGGGTTGTTTTTTTAATAAAATAATATTACAAATGTCTATTTATTTTAAATAGTATGTATTTACTGTATCATTATAATCAGATTAAATTTGTTTAAATTGGTTTCCATGATTATTCCTGGATTGGGCACCTTTTTTATTTCCGCTAAAAGTTGTCAAGCATGTACCGTATTTTTCACGTATAAGTTACAGTTTTTTTCACAATTTGCATGCCCTGCAACTTATACGCCAAAGCGACATATTTATGGATTTTCTCCATATTTATAAACCAATTTTTGGCTGAGATATGACCGTTTTCATTCGCTCTGACTGAAAAATATTGAAAACTACCATTTTCAGCCGCTAGATGGCACTCGAGTAATATGACATGCCGTTGTATCATGTAATAGGTAAAAGTGGATATTAATGACGCACTCGGCTTGCCATAGAAGCCGCAGTTGTCTAACTGAATCAGCTTCATTTTGCTTCACTGCCCAGACGAAATGCAGCTGATTTGACCGTCAAAGTGCATTTATTAAACAAAAGTTAAACTGAGACACACCTTTACTATAATTTTGAACAAACAAATAATTGTTTTTAAGTGTTAATCTTGTTAAATTCTTGTTAAAGCCCTCCCGTGCACGCTCCCGCAGCCGCCATTTGGCATCCCATCGATTTCGGGTGCAACACCGGCCCACGTTTCTGGGTTGTCAGCGGTGATGTGTAACGAACGTGACGCATCAGCAGTGACGCATAATAGATGAGACATATACGGCAAAGCGACGTATTTATGGAGTGATGCGACTTATAGGGCGGTGCGACGTGTGCGGTGGAAAATACGGTAACTGCATATGTGTGTTTGTATATATGTGGCTGTATTTGTTTTTAAGCAAGATATTTAAAATCCACTGGATGGACTTGAATGAAACTTAGACAGTTGTCTTTGAAGGAGTTGACTTGATTCAATCTGTTTGCCATAATTACTAAACTTTAAAAACAAAGATGGCTACAACTCAAGTAATTTTACAGTTCTCATTTGTTTTTATCGGTAGTAGCTAAGTGTCTTCTCACTACGAGCTCCGACAGCTCGCACCAGATTTTCTTATGTTTACCACACAAAGTGGAGGGCAGTATGCATTCCTTAAAGTACTGCTGCTTTCGTTTTGTGTTGTTTCTATAATATATTTTAATCACGGTAGTCCCGCGTTTATCGCAAGGATCTGTACCCTGAAGCCCCGCGATAAGTAAAAAAACACAAACTAGGAATAGTAGTACAAGTAGGAGGTAATAGTTTATTTTAGTATATATATATATATATATATATATATATATATATATATATATACACATACTGTATTTTTCAGACTAAAGTACACTTAAAATCCTTTAATTTTCTCAAAAATCGACAATGAGCGTTATAATCCGGTGTGCCTTGTGTATTAATTCTGGTTGTGCTTACTGACCTCAAACTGGTTTAATGTGGTACAACTGAACAATGTTGAGTTATTGTGAATGAGTTGAATAAAGTTTGACTTAACTGACGGTTATGTTTCACTTAATGTGCCTTATGTATGAAAACAGACCCGTTCACTGATATTGCGCCTTATAGTCTGAAAAATACGGTAAGTGTTTGGGCTGTTTTTACTTCAGCGCCACATCGTCCAAAAAAAGTGTCAGCTCAGGAAAAACTGTCAACTGCAGATATGAATTTAAGGAAATGGGAATCAAGCCTTAAAGCATTTTGTTTGTGTCCTAATGAGGCGAAAAAGCTTTCCTGATACCAGTGCAGACACACAAGTTAATAACACCTTCAGGAATGTTTGGAAATTACCAAAGCATTTCAGCCTGAATCATTAATACATAATTATGCAGAGAAACAGGCTGACAGGATCTGTCAGAGAGGGAGCCCACCCATAATCAAGCCAAAAACAAAACGTATTAAAGAGGAACTTCCAGATAAATGTTTTGACCTTTGGAGAATTTTTTGAAAAATTTGGCATCACTGCTCAAAGACACTGAAGTTCTGGAAAAGAAGAAAATGAGATTTAAGAGAGGAAGAGCAACAAATTAACTTTGCTTTCATGCTTTGATTTACAGCTGTCACATTAGCTGAAGGAATTTAATATAAAGTGATCTATGTATCTTGGCAATAATGGGGTATGACGAAAGACTTAAGCTCAACAGGTAGATTTTTTTTTTTACTTAATCTCAGCTCAACATTTCACTGTGCAAAAAAGATGCACTGTGTTGAAACATA
>NC_056502.1:6846412-6872381 GCF_014905685.2 Nematolebias whitei | reverse complement strand
GATAGATAGATAGATAGATAGATAGATAGATAGATAGATAGATAGATAGATAGATAGATAGATAGATAGATAGAACCCTTCCCACACTCTTGCAATATTCTAAAAAATGTTTCTAAACTCTAAACGCTCTCAAAGAGCACAGAATATCATGAACTCTGCTCTCTGCCTCGCCTGCTCTCCTCCCATCTGCCAGCGCTCTTGGCCACGCCCACTTCTCCGCTGCAGCGTGGAGATATGACACGCTGCAGGAGGAAGCTTCTCCTGCAGCGCACAGGTGCAGCATGTGCTAAATAATTGAAAATAATTTATTTTAAATAAAAATTCCGTGCCGATCGTGCGGCTCATCCATCAATCAGCCAATTGTGTGTCATGTCCAATCTTGTTTTGAAAAAACGCGATAGAGCGAGTCTGCAAAAAAATGAACCATGAAATAGTGAGGGACTACTATAGTTTGTGTACAAAGGATGTTGTTCTTAAATTTAATTAAGAATTAAATTCTTAGGTCTTTGTTCGTGTTTGTTGCTTTAACATTATCTGTAAATTAAAAGCTATGTTTTGTGTACAAACTCTTCCTTTCAAATTTATTCTTACTAATCTGAAATGATTCTTTTTTTTTTAATTAAAATGTTTCATTCAGTTTAATAAGTTCTGTATTTTTTACTACAGTGTATCCGACAGGAGGAAACAAAAAGTCATGCCCTGTACTTTACAACTCGTTCATTTAGTTTAGTTGCAAACTGCAGGATTAGAATATCCTGATGCATGCTGCAGGAGTAGAAGTTGTCTTTTTTTTATTTTATTTCTTTCTGCTCTGTGATGTGATGCGTTGATGCATTCTCCGTGGGATTCATCACCAGACTGATGCACGTTTAGTTCAGATACTCGTAAATCTTTTCAGACTTTCGGAACAGGTTACAGGATCCTCATTAAAACTTATTTAAAGTCGACTGCCTTTAAGGTTTTGGTTCGACACAGAAGAGCGCCATTTTTTGCTGCTGTTCTTTCGTCGCTGTGCACTTCACGCTCATTATGTTGTTGCTGCTGGCTGAATACCCCGATACTGCAAACAATAACTTCTGCAGCTGTAAAAAGCAATGCTCGCATTTACTAACACTTGGTATTGTTTTAGAGTTGCACAGCAGCAGGAAGGCCACAAGATTCATGTAACTCGTTTGAGAGCGAAGAATTAAAATGCACCGACTTGAACCAGACTGAAAAATGGGCTTTTCCAGCAGATCAGAGGAAAAGTTTAATCACAGGTAACGATGTCTGGATCCCAGAGAGGAAGAAAGGCATTGAGTGTTGGGATTCTGCAGGGACCTTTACTGTAGGGGCTGTAACTAATGGCTATTGATTATGGTTAATGCTGATGGCTTTAAGGGGAGGAAGTAAACAGGTCTACTCATCACGTTATTCCCTGAATGACTACGCTGACATGCGGCACAGTAAATAGGATCAGGTGATTGAACCGTCTGCTGACGGGAGACTGCTGGGGAAGCGTGTGCTCCGCTCTCAAAATTAGGTCATTCATGGCTGGTCAGTGACTGCAGCTGATAAACTGAATGACCTTCAGTTTTTCTATTTCAACAGGCCTCTAACCGAAACAAAATGGCTGCGTTGTGCGGTTAAAGTCAACAAATTAAACGGAAATGTGCCAAAACATGTAAATCTTTCCAAAACGTTAATATCGAAGGGAGTAATACAATTTGTATCCACTTAATTTACACGCAATGTCAATCTATGTCTAAAGTTCCACAAATTCCTTAAAAGGACTATACAATTTGTAGAAGAAAAATAAAACAATAAATATGAATGCACATGGACATTTATCTCTGCATATGCATAACACAAACAAGTGCATGTGCAAGCCAACATCCATGAACACCTACATTATGAAGTAAGCTGCATTTCAACGTTTCTTTGTTCAAGACGGTACCGGCAGAAGAAATAAAAGATTCCTTACTGCAGTTTTTTTGATGCTGATGGAAGTCTCCTGCCAGATGGCAGCAACTGAGAAGATGAGAGGAGAGGGTGGGTGGAGCTCTTATAGATCTGAGCTGCTTTTCTCAACGTAGATTGATTATATGAGCGTTGGAGGGAGAGGTGGTTTGATCTAACTGACCGGAGTGACAACCTGGCGTGGATGTTTCACTGAGAGGTGCATCAAGACGTATCACTAAAGCTTTGAACCCTATCGGTTAATGACCTATGAGTTAAGGCAGGGCATGTTAACTGGTGTGTTTACCGTAGTCTTTTTTTGTGTGCATGTGTGCTTTATGCATTGGTTAGGGTTTGGATAGCACTGTTGCCTTGCAGCAAAGGAGGTCTGGGGTTCAACTCCTAGTTGGAGCTTTTTCCAGCTTATTTTATGTTCTCTTTGTGCATACTAGGGTTTTTGTGTCACTAGTTTCCCTCCAGCAGCATGCATGTTGGATTATTTGGTGATTCTAAATCGGCGATCGGTGTGAGTGGGTCTGCAGTTGTTTGTCTCCGTGTGGCTCTGCGGTGGACTGGTTCTAAATGTATCCGACCTGTCACCCAGTAACTGCTCAACGTGGGCAGATGAGTAGAGTTTTAAAAGGGGGGGGAGTAAAATCAGGAATGGAAAAGTCTTTCCTGGTTTCTTTCTTGAAGACATCAGAGCAACAGTGTGGCTCTGGACATGTGGCTGGTAGGTGACAGGAGATTAAAATGCACAATAACATCAGAGATCTGGGTTCAATCCTGGGCGGTTCTTAAATTATATGTTTTCTAATGGTATGGTATATAGTTTATTCATTTTAAAAAAGTACAAAACAATTCCATAACAAAATAAAAAAAAGGATACAAAATGAAACAGACAGTGAGTAAAAACATATAAAACCAGAGGTTTACAAAACGTTCACTTCTTGGTCGTGTTTAGTCTAATATTAACATATCTGCTCCAAAATGCTCACGTTGGGTAAGTGTTTGAGCGACAAGATAAGAGCAGCATAAAGAACGCGTATTCTCACTTTTCAAAAACTCTTGGACACTTTTCACTCCTAAATGGTGCGATATCGCTCGGAGTTTTTACTCTGCTCTGTCCAATTCATGGTCAGAAAAACATACAGCGAAGTTTAACACTTAAAAACAAACGCTTGACCCCTTCTCATCTCAGCCGAGTTGCACTGAACTAAAATGTCGCAACTATAATTTACTCATTTATTTTAGTAACTTTTTAGTTTGTAATCAAAAAAGTTACATTAGAATCGTAAATAAATGTGTTCCTGCATAGGATTAGGCAGGTTTGAAATATGGGTAGTGTTGATCGCTGGTATTTTTTGTGCATTAGTTATTGAGTAAAAGGCAAAAACTCTTTACAATATGAATTGTTTTAATTTGAAATAATATTTTCTAACATCAACACTCTCTTACTCTTTAAGGTTTAAGCCATGAAATGTCACGTGTCAATAGTAGGTGCTGTACTCGTAAAAAAATAGATTAGAAGTGGTGGATATTTTAAATAATGTTGGTACTCAACCTTAAGTTTGCTTTTGAACATTTTCAAATCATAATTTAAACTTTTTCCAACACATGTGGAACTTTTACACATGGCCTAAACAGAAAAAAGCTTTAATCTGCAAGAAATTCAAACAAAAATTATTATTATTTTATTTTTTTTAGTTTTTCATCTATTAAATGTATATCAAATGTAAACAAGCTCAAAGTTTGAAATCCCATAAAATATAATAACGTGATCTAGTCTGGGTTTTTTTTTTTTTTTTTTGTTTTTTTTTGCTTGCTCGTCTCCTTTTATGTGTTATGAAGGATGCAGTGATGTTTGGAAATGTCTTTGAACTTTATTAAATGTGACTAATCATGCATTGCTGAAACTGTGTATAATGTGTATTCACTGAGCTATAAAACCGTAAATATGCTCTTAATTAAATATCACATATCTCTGTATATCAGAGGACTTTATAAGAAAACAAGCGTTCCTACTAAAATAAAACCGTAATGATTCGTTGCATTGCAAAATGTTGAAATGATCATTTTACCTAACTTTGTGCACCAGCTTGCACATGGATCCTGATTTTTAGCCGTTACGCTAGAGTTGGGGGAAGGATGGGAGTTGTTAGTTTGGCGGCAGTGTAGTGTCTCATGCTAACATCCACCACACTCGGTGATCTTCACACTCGATGTTCTCCTCATTTCCTTCTGTCACTAACAAACCGTGTGTGTCTGTCATGCAGGAGCTGTTTGTCTTCACGGGACCCTTACTGCATGTGGCTCAAGTCAGGCAGCTGCGTGCCGGTGTCACCTGGATTCAAGTAAGACACACACACATGGTGCTAATAGCTATTTTACACTTGTAACAGGGGAGGCCTTTGCAATCATCAGGTGATGATTGACTTTGAAATCTTTGGGAGCTGAGCCGCGTCTCGGCTGCATTTCTTTTAAGTGCATGTCGAAACCTGTCGGTTATTTATCCTAATATGGTGCTCAGTTGGTCTAATATTGTCCATTATTGTGAGAATTTATGACTCAGTTGTTTCATAAGAATTTATTTTGAAAATATAGGTCAAAGGGTAATAATGCATTTGTATAATTTCATAACTGTTTCAGTCACTGATTACATTTTGTTTGTATGCCTAAATTCAATTCAATTTATTTATATAGCGCCAAGTCACAAGAGAAGTCTTCTCAGGGCACTGAACAAATGTACATTAAAAACACAAACAGGTTCTTTGAGCTTCTGTCTTCTGCTCATTGTTAAGCACCTTGCAGAAGTTTATGAGACAATTTGAGTTTAGGTTTAGAAAATGCTGAATGAAAGTGTAACAAAGGTGTTTGCAATAAAAATACTGAATCAATGTCCAATTTGATGAACCCATCTGCAGATAAACGGTTACAATGCCAGTCAGATTATCCATCTGAGTGGATTTTTGTTCTTCTGAATATGTAAATTAAATTTTTATTTTTATTATGATTAGCATTTGTATCAAAACTCTGTGAATTATTTTATTTTTTATTTTTTAACCTTCATTTTTACTGGTCCAGTGGATCAGCATGGAGAGGGGATGCCAGTATTCTGACAGTTAAGCTGAGCTCACCCATGACCGTGGTTTCCACTTTCTAATCCTTTCAAAATAAACTACGGTATCAGAAAGACGCTGCGATGCTCCAAGCGGTTTTGTACTTCAGGGGGTGTTGTGTCAAAATAACTTGGCATGTTCTAACCCTGAGCCATGTTTTAAACAAAAAAATTAAAGTTGGAATGGTTGGGTAAATTTAGACTTTAAATATTCAAAAGTCATTGCTCAGTCCAAGTTTATATTTTTATCGGTTATAGATTAATCTATAAATCTTATTTAAGTTTGCTTTAATAAACAGCTTCTAATCTGGGGACTGATAATAACTTGGTGTAAATGTGCGTTTGTTTCCCAAAGCTGGTTCAACCTCATCAAACCTTCTTTGACGGCACTCTTTCAGTTGCATCTTAACTTTAGTTCTAATTTATGAAGAAACGCCCGTTTTAAAATGGAACACTCGAAACTTTCAGTCCCTTAATGTTGCAGCGGTAATTTTCTGCCCGACATGATTTATTGTCTCTAATAATGAACTAGCGAGGATCAAAAGTCTGCACATTTGCTTCTTAATGAAACACTCCAGCAGGATGTTTCATCTGTTAATTCTTTCTGGACCGCGTGTTAATGAGTGGTGGAGCCAGTCCCGAGGTGTTTGGTCCATCTGAAAGCAAACGAGTGGGTAGAGCTGCATGAAGACATTATGAGTTTTGTAACTTGAACTATCAAAGGGCAGGTTTGCAGCTTGGTCAGTAACGTGCAGCCAAGCAAAAGGAGAAGCAATAATTTTCACACCTCCTTCTGCTTCTCTGGGAAGATGCTTGTATGATCTGCTCATGGACGTGCGCTCAACAATCAATGGCTACTCTAGAATTAGACAAGTGGGACATAAGCATGATGAATATTTGGTCATACTATTAGAGATATTTTGCTGGTGCCTTTGTATAAATCTTGTTTATTTGCATTTGTGTGTAAAATCTGTCATTTGGAGTAAATATGCAGGCTAGGGGAGCAGCGCATGGGTCAGAAGATGGAAAATCACATTAAATTCTGTTCTTGACGCATGGAGGGGAGCTGGTTTTTGAAGACGCATTTGTAAACAAGCTTCAAAGTCTCAGAATGGGTGTGACAGCTGAAGAACATGAAGGGCAAGCGGGAATGTGTTAGCACTGATGTTAGATAGCGCAACAACAACGCTGAGCGTTTAAAATGACCAGTCGTGACATTTCCAGATAGCTCTGTGTGCCATTTCTGTCAATAATACCACAACGTGTTTATATCCAGATGGAAAATGCTGATAAAAAAAAAACATTTTGAAGTAAAACTTAAAAATGGTGGTTGACAAGATTTTATCGGTAATTCTTTCATCGTTGTGTCATAGGCTAAGAAACAAAGAACATTAACATTTTTGTTGTATGTATTTATTTTTTCACTTGCTTCTTGTGTCCAAAGTTCTTGTTGGAAACAGATTTAAAGTTTAACAGATTTAGAAGCTTAGAAGCTAAGAGAAAATGTGTACAGGTAAACGATGTAATATCTGAATTTTGTGTTAAGTGATGTGGAGTTCCTCAGGGTTCTGTGTTGGGGACCAAAGTTGTTTGTTTTGTATGTGAATGATCTGGTTGATGCATCAGGGCTTTGGAAGTGTGTTTTAATTGCAGATGATACCAGATGCAGATGTTGGACATGGCACGGGCAGAATTCATAAAAAAACAAACTTGGTTCCAACTTAATGTTATCATTAAATTTGGAAAAAACAAACTACTTGATATTTAGTAATAGAAAGACAATTATTGAAGTCCCATTTAAAATTTACATTATTGAAATTCATAGTTAATTAAATAAAATTTTGGGTGTTGCTATTGATGAGAAGCTGAAATGGAAATCTCATGTAAATTACTTAAGAATAAAAATAGCAAAATCAGTTGCATTACTGTATAAAGTAAAATAGTTTTTGAATGACAAAGCTTTGTATATATTATATAATGTAATGATTGTTCCATATTTAATCCACTGTATTGAAGTTTGGGGAAAAGCATACAAATCAATTACAAATCCTATTTTCATTTTACAAAAAAGGAGCTATAAGAATTATTAGTAGGAAGTGCAATGGTCACCCAACAAATATATTATTTCATCAGTTGAATTAATTAAAATGTTATGATTTGGTTGAATATAGTACTTTACAAGTCATGTATAAAGCTCATTAAAAATATTACCCCCAAATACTCAATTAAAATTTTGTTTAAAAAGAGTCATTATAACCTTAAGGGAATGTAAATGTTTGTAAAACCTCCATTTAGAACTGGTCTGAAGGAACGCTGTGTTGTAATTCAGGGACTAGGATTATGAATTCTTATATTACCATAAAAAGTTCTAAAACAATTTATATGTTTAAAAAGTTAATTAAGTTAAAATTGTTGGGAAAGTATGATGCCATGTGAAGGATGCCTGATGTTTTTTTGGTTTCACTTTGGAGATTATTCAAGCCTAAATTGATGTTTATTTTTAATTTTTTTAAATAAGGGGCCGATATAAGAATTTTCTTCTTCTTTCTGCACCCTTTTCATTTAATGTTTTTTTTTGCTTTTTATGAATTTGTTTTATTTATTTTAAATGAATGAATAAATAAAGAAGCTTAAATTGGCTTCAATATGTTGCATCACAGATTTTTTGTTATCATCTGTCAATAATGGAAAACGAAGAGTGTAAATATAGAGAGCAGAGATCTAGTTTCCCAATCAACACCAGAAAAGTAGATTTACTTTTAGTTTCTTGGTTTACATAAACACACTGTAGCATCGTGGCTGTCCTTTGAAAACCATGACCTGCTGGCTGCTGGAGCTAAGGTACTTTACCGGTGTATTTTTTTCAAACTCTTCTATTTTCTTTTCCGTTCGAAAATCTTGTCATAAAATCAGGAGCGGAGGCCTGCTGCACGATTCAGTCACTCAGCAGCGTTACAGCACTGTCTAGCAAAAATATGGAAGGATGATGAATGGGTGACTGGATAAACAGATGGATGCACTAAAGAGTGAAGGAAGGCGCCATTTTCTTGTCCTGATCGCCAAGAACTGTGTGGCTGATAACAAACTGCTGCTAAATCACTTCCCCAGATGTTTGTTTTTTTCTTACCTGTATGTGGGATTTGGGGACTGGTGTTTTTGGGGCTTGGACTGACGTCACGCTGCATGGACCATTCACTCTGAGTTGGACACGGAGAGTGTCGACCAATAGATTTAGTCGAAGTGTGACCTGGAGTTACTGCAAAGCTTCTGCTTGGCCATCGTGACATATTACGCATGAACCTAGGCTAATGGATATTTTATTATTGCATAATTCTAACCTCATAATCACAAAAACCCTGATCTGTTGGGTCAATCCATCCATTGTCTTTACCTGCTTCAACTGGGTCACTTTCTTTAAATATTATATTTCTGTTTTGCTGTCGGCTGCTTTGTGATTGCATTATTTGATCCCGTTTTTAGATACGCAACGATAAATTAATAGTGTATTTTTTTTTTGTTTGGATTTTCTTTTTATGTTAATTGTTGTTTGGTTTAGTTGCTTTTTTTAAAACAGCCTATTTTTTTGTGCACGGCTTGTGAAACTGCATTCTAGACTGTGCACATTATTTCACAGCTCATCTCTGCCCACGCTGTACCCAACTAGGCTGGTTTTGTACCTACTTTAACAGCCACCAACGTTTAAGATAATTCATCAAAGTCAAACAACCAGTTTTTATTAATTGGTTACCATCTGTGTTTTTAGATCGTGACATGTTTTCTGTGTGAGGTTATTAATAATAAAACATCCATAACCTTTGACCAAAGGTTCTCTGACAGACGGCGCCGCTGCAGATGTTTAACTGCAGCTCTCACACTCTTGAAACGGTTGATGTCCACAACAGAGATGTGTTTGATGCACCACAGTGACCCTGGGGTTGACATCATTTGCCTCCCAGATGTTTTGATCCTGTTTGGGCAACAAGACTGTGAGTGTGTCCAATTCAACAGAGGAAATTCAGAAGCTCCGTGAAGGGCACGAGACAGTCTGGAGACTCCCTCGTGAGTTCTGTTGGTGAGATACAACCTGTACAGTTATAAGTTGAGGTTTCTGTACGACACTGAAGAATGACCTGGCTGATTCCTTTAGAAAAGTTATTGAAGAGAACTGATGGATGTTTCATGTCGTCGCATCAAGAACGCCCCAGATGTCTCTCCGTACCAACGCATCATGTTTGTCTTTCTGTTGCCATGGTAACGAAAGAGGATTTTTTTTTTTTTTTTTTTTTTTTTTTTTTTTTTTTATGGAACCAAAAATCTACAACTTAATTTTGCAAAACTGAGAGAGTTTTGATCTCGTGGAATGTTAGTCTTACTAAAAGATCCAAACACTGAGTGATCTTACAAAGTGCTCAATGCAAAGTTCAAGTTCTTTTCCAAGGAGCCTGGCAAGCTCAGAGTTTTTGTAGCCGACAATGAGCAACTAACCTGATTTATTTTGAGAAGCCATTTTATTTTGTGAATGTTTATGAAGCGTTCATACTATTGGGATCCATTTTTCTTCCAAACTTTTTTCAGGGTGTTTCTCATCCCGCAGTTTTCAAGCTATTTCAACGAATCATAAATCAAAACGTTCAGCTCTTTCAGGACAATCCTGCGATGACTTTTGGTGTTGGTGCAACTTTAGCTGTTTGAAACATTTAGCCTTTTCTGCCACTTTTTTTCTCATAGAAAATGAATTGAGCTAATTTTACATCCTTCAAATCGTTAGATGTGTTTACAACGCCTTACTGCTCCTTTCACATTTTGTTCTTGTTCAGCTTCTTTCAGCTTACTTGTGCAAATTTTAACTTTTGTCCAGCTACATTCAGCTAATTTTAGCTGTTTTTCAGTTGTTTTATGCTCCTTTCAGATTCTTTCTTCCAACTAGATTTTTGTGCTTCTTCTAACGTCCTTCTGCTAATTTCAGCTTTTTATGATCCTTTGAGCATATTATTTCTGCATGTTTTAGCTTTTTCTATTTCAGATGTAGCTATTTTTCTGCTAATTTAAGCTTTTTCAGCTAACTCCATGTTTTTTTGCACTCGTTTAAACTTTTTTCAGCCTAATTCAGCAAAAATGTGCTCTCTCCACTTCCTTCTTGTAATTTCAGCTTCTTTCTGGTTTTTAGCTACTTTTTGACCTTTTTTTTTTTTTTTTTTTTTTGCTAATTTCAGCTTTATTCAGATCATTTCTACTTTTTGTGCTAATTTCTGTTTCTTTCAGCCTAACTGGACAAACGTGTTCTTTCTTCAAATGTAAGCGTGTTCTACCTTTTCAGCTACCTTTTTAGAACATGTTTAGCTACTTTCAGCTACTTTCAGATAGTCAAGATTTTCTTGGTAATTTCTACTACTTTTTGCCTAATTAACTTATTTCTGCGAATTTCAGCTTGTTATGCTCCTTTTAGCTTTTTTTCTGCTATTTCAGCTACTATTTAGCTGTTTTATGCAAATTTTAGTTTTTTAAGCTAATTTCACATTATAGCTAATTTCTGCTCTTGCCATTTCTCATAGGTGAAGCTTCTTTCTTCCTTTTCAGCTACTTTTTAGATTTTTTTAAATTAATTTGAGCTTTTTGCCTGATTTCCTCATTTTTGTGCTAATTTCTGCTTATTTAAACCTAATTCAATATGTGTTCTTTCTGCTTTCTTCCGCTAATTTAGGCTTGTTTTTCATTTTCAGCTACGTTTCACCATGTTTTTAGCTAATTCCAGCTGTTTTTCAACAAGTTCTCCTGCAACAAGCATTCACGTTGCATTTTTGCAGGAAATGCAAAATGTCTAGTTAAATTGAACTTGAATGTAAAGTAATGTTTGTTGTAGGCAGCAGTGAGCGTGCATAAAGAGAACTGTGACGTAGTTATGAAAAGGTTATTTTACTTGGTTTGTTTGCTTCCAGGAATAACATTAGGTCTTATCGTGAGAGGCAGCGTTTAAAGTTGTTTTTCTGGTTCGAGTGAGGACTTGCTCCTCACATGTACAGTAAGATGTGCTTGTGAAGGGGAAGAGGAAGTGCCGATGTGGCTTCATGCTGGCAAGGTGCATAAAGTTACTCGCTGTGGGTTGATTTATGAGCAGCGTTTAGCGTGCAGGACAAAACCACACTGGAAACCAATGGACCAGAACCTGAGGGAGACCAGCCAAACAAAATACTGTCCAAACTGGGCTACAGTAGCAGCCTCCTGCCAGAAAGCAAAAGAACGAGAAAAGTTTTGAGCAGAACAGAAACAGCAGAAAGGGACCAATTAAACTGGGTGCAGCTAAGCAGTTAACCAGTCAATATAAATGCATTTATTTAAACAAAAGGAATAAAGAGGAAGTTAGGAAAGTGTAATTTTCTTAAATCATCTATTTTTCATTCAGGTTTTGAGATTTAATGAAAAAAGTCTTTTGGCTACAGCTGCAAGTGTGTCCCTGAAGTTCAATCATATTTTAAATCTGCATTAGGGAATATCTTTTACACCTTTTACAGAGCACTGAAGAATGTGAGGAATAGCTTGTTTAAAAAGATAAGAGGTTCATGAAGAATGATACGAGAATGGAAATGAGAAAAAGATGAACCGATGTGAATCGGGCAGCATCAGAACGCCTCGGCCCACGGTTTGATTCGAGGCATCTCCAAACCATCTACCTCCTGGTTCTCACTCTTTTCATGGACCATAAGTCTTTCCTCTTTTTGCCTGGAATCCTTCCTCATCCGGAGGTGGCATAAATTTTAATGACTGATTCAAACCGGTTCCAAACGATAAAGGAGAAACAGCAGAGTGAATTCCCCCCCCCCCCCCCCCCCCTCTTTTTGTCTTTATTTTTTCAACCCTCACTTTGAGAGATTGTGCGGCTGAACGGCTCTGCTTTGTGCCGTTTCGAAGCATTTAGTCTTGTCTTCCATAATGCATTTGACAAAGTCAGTGTCACCGAAGCAGAACGCCAAACCTCAGACAAGAAAATGGAACCAGATCCTGGAAGGGGAAAGCGGCTCAGCACCTCGGTGGAGGTGGAATCATCTTTAAAGATAAGGCTGTATTTACTTTGGTTATCACACGTTGCAACAGACACACAGCAGAAGCAGATGTAGCTCATGTTGCTAAATTCTGATCAAAGCTCCTAACACTTGGACAATGTTTCAGAAAGTTATCGCATTGACGATTTTAATGCAATAATTGGAATTATAATCTTGCTGACATCATTTCTAGAAGGCAGACATTTCAAGTTCTGGATGTTTTGTGCTTTTTAGATTTTGTCACAGACATTATGTTGACATGGTGACAGGTTCAGGTTTTTTAGGCCTGTATCTGATCTTGTTTGTGGACCGTATTGATGTTAATACTTTACACATGTCCACCTTACAAGGATGAACTGGTGCAGCTTGTTGTATACAATACTGTATTCATTAAAATAAGGGCCAGCCTCCCAGAAGTGTTTTCTCTCACTGAATGAAATCAATATAGCACAGCTGAGTGCAACACTTTACTTTCAGTCAGAATGTAATGGGCTAACAGGTAAACTAACGCACCAAGTGGAAGGATTGTGTTCAAGCTGGTTTGTTTTTTCACGGTGGACCAGTTCTGGTAATACTTGAACGGTGGTGTCAGGATCACTGCTGTGCAGTAAAAATACAACCGGGCTCGCTATACGACAGGAACCAAAAAGATGCATGCTAAAAAGAAGAAAGTACAATTTCAGGTTGCTCCTCATCCCTCTCTGCTGTGCTTCAGCTCTGCCACTGGAACCCATAGCTACAAGAGTCGGTAACCAGAACTAATTTAAAGGTAATCATTGCAAAGTATGAAAATACACATTAAAAAGACTCTTCTGTCAAATGGTGACGTTTGAAAGTGTTTACTGTATATAGCTGTAGTTTACTGTATATATTTGAATAGTTATAGTTTACTGTATATATGTGTGTGTGTGTGTGTGTGTGTGTGTATATATATGTATATATGTGTATGTATATATATATATATATATATATATATATATATATATATATATATATACTGTACATATTTAGTTTTACAGATATATTAATGTGCAAGTCCACACTCCATGTTAATGAAGCACTGCTGAAAACCACAAAGAATCAAGAGTCACATGACTGGTTTACATTAGGCCGGTTGTAGTCTGTGTAGGTAAACAAATTAATTCATTCAACCTTTATTGAGACATGTTAATCCCATTGAGCCTCGAGGACTCATTTACAAGAGAGACCTGATTTCAACAAAGAGTGATGACAACAGTGGACAACGATAGACAATTATAAAAGAGGCATACAGATTTTCTTTTTGACAAATTAAAATAAGATGGCCAAAAAAAGTAGCAAAAACAGCTAGGTTATAAGGCAAATGTTGAAAACTAAAAACAGGAACATGTCTGCATTGGTTTTTGCCAGGAGTCCAACAGATTCTTAAAGCCACTTAGAGAGGTCAAGGTGAAGAGCTTCAGATCTTTTTGCAAGATATTCAAGGAAACCAGAGCAGAGTAGGAGAAGGCCCTTTTGCCTAGTTCAGTCTGCACTGAGGGGACACTGCAGGTAATAATGTCCTGAGAGCGCACGCTGTAGCTGCACTCACACAGGAGGAGATGTATGAAGGCAGCAGACCAAGAAGTGATTTAAAGATGAAAATGTACCAGTGGGAGAGTCTGCGTATGTTGGAGTCGAGCAGGGTGGCGGAGCGCCATTAAAACACAGCCTTGTTTTCAAACACGTTGCTTTTATGAAATTTTTGCTGGACCAGTAAGTTTAACACTAATTGTCAAACTTTTCATTCCATATTTTCCATGTTTGTTGTCCTTGTTGATTTAATTTCAGTAATTTTAGCTGTTTCTGTTTAACTTGTAGTTGCTTTCCAGTTACAAATTTGTCCTTCTGAATTTTTAATTTAAGGACCCATTAAACATCAGTGTGAGGAAAAATGTTGTGCAGATTTTCTTTGTTTCATAATAATAACAATAATAATGTTTATGTGTTGTCATCATTGTATGTTCCCATACAATGGTGAAATTGGCTCTCTGCATTTAACCCATCCACCACCGGGTGGTGCAGTGGGTAACTAATGAGGGTGCCTGGGGAGCAGTTGGGGATAGGGTGTGCTGCTCAGAGACACCACGAGATGTGCAATGACTGGGGATCGAGCCTGGGACTTTCAGGTCCTGAGTCTGCTGTGCTGCCTCGTCCCCATCTCGGCCCCCTACTCCATCTCATCGTAACTTTGCAATTAGTACATTTCATGAAGGCAAAAATTGAAACCCATGTTTTAAAATCTATTTGGCCTCAATTAGGATCTCGAGGAGCTGCAAAGACCCGTCCTTTTTGTCCCCTGTTGTGGAGCAAAGAGAGTTTTTTAGAAGTTTAACCTTGCTGGAGACCCGGTCTGGTCTACTCTGACTCATAACCTGGTTTGGAACAGATCATACCAGTTTCAGCTGCTCACAATGAGCGATCCCAGGGTCAACACCCATGGAGTGATTTTTGTTTGCTTACTTCCAACACTAAGATTTGTACATCACCCTATTATCCACCATCAGAAACAGATAAGACCGGTGAGGTCACACATTGTCACCCCACTGATACACTCTTACAGGCTGTGCCCACCCAGATTTGAAGGTGGAGCCAAGGGCCAACATAATCTGGGGCATTCTTTTGCACGGGGCTTCCGGTTCCGGGTTGCGACGTGTCGGACGAATGCCTCAGCGCTGAGCCTATCATTTTTCCTGCCTCATCGACATAAAATGGTAAAAATAATTTACCTCTCTTGATTTTATTGAGTTCGTGTGAGTTTCCTCTCCACCTGAGAACAAAAAGAACCGGAAGGGCGCCGTGGTTGGGCGGCTGACAAAAGAAATTGGAAATACCCTCTGTTCGACCTTCTTGTAAGCTGACTAAGATAACTAACAGTGCAATAACTTGGAAAAATAAGTGAGGTTCCAACTTCTATTGTGGTGTGTGGCTGGATCTAGATGTAAAATAAGTCACTTTCAAAAATCGGGTTGCCACATCAAAATCCAAGATGGCCACTGCCATATATGTAAACCAGCCACGCCTATAATTTGAGGAAACTCTGCATTGTAGTTTTTGTATTGCTTTAAAGTATAGTTTCCTCTAACGATTGGGGTGGCCTGAGTTAAATCTATGGTGACCTTTGCTCCACCTCACCCCCTCCCCACCCGGCTCCACCAGCGCACCTGGTTATGGATAAAATTGCTCCCTCCACTCGCCAGGATCCGTTACTCTGAGCCACCTCAAACAAGCAAAGATAAAAAAAATAATACTACCTGTAATCTCCACAGTGTAACTCCTGCCCACTTAAGTATTTTGCATTAGGTTTACATTCTGTGTTCAGTTCCAGTCCAGAAAAACATTCATCTGCAAAACTACAAACATTCACAGGGGACACCGGTGACACCGGTGTACAGTGCTACTTATTTTTTTGTTTGTTTTTGTTTTTTTATTCTGCATCAATACCATTTCTGCTGGTTTTGGTTGTTCAAATGTTTCCCACTCCAACTTCCAATATTTTACTGTGTGCACTACAGTCTGTTTTTTTTTTTGTTTTTGTTATGTAGCATTGCTAACTATTGGTAAATGGTGGAAGTCTTCGTTTCCATAAAATCCATGTGAGATGCAGTTTTGTGTTTAAGTTATATAGTGAACTAATTGGTTTGTTGGGGAGTGGGTGTGCATGGATGCTTGGACAAAGTGCATCCTGGTTCGTTACCCTTGAGCTTGTGCGGTTTATGAGTTGGTGTCTATTTTAATTTGGTTCGCTGCAACATGTGGGAGGATTGTTGACATCGGAGGGGAAACTCTGTGCAGCTCAAGGCGCTCGAGTCGATCGCATTACTCAGCCATCGAGCGGACGCGTCAGGTTGAGCCGTTGGTTTCTACCTGACGCCAAGGTGAAGTCGCAGGCCTGCTTTAATCAGCGCAGCACACAATCGTGGCTGTCGGATCAAGTTTCAGTTCAGTTTGAAGTGATTCAGGAGTTGAATTAGACGGGTTTGGATCACAGGCACGCAAGTTGAAAATGGCAGGAATTTGAGTTATTCCACATGATGGAGCATTTCTGTGCTCTTTCATTGAAACAGTAGCTCAGATAAAAAAAAAACATTTGAAGAAACATTCTGAATGTCTAATAAACATTATGGTGTTGGCAAAACAATTTACAGCGTCGTGTTCTGTTGCAACTTCACACAATCGTTGTTACCATCTGTTTTTATTCCATTTTATTTTTCTTGTTTCTTGTTTTCCTTTGAAAGCTGTTCGGCAGCATACGTCATGCCATTAAGCAGCAGAAGGTTCGGGGAATAAAACGTCTTCATAAATATCACTGGAAAATGACAGGTTTTTGTGTCAGACACTCGGAATCAACACACTTCCCTCGAGACGATTTTTCACCGACACACAATCGCACACCGAGACGCTCATTGCAGAGCAGCAAACTGTAGGTACCAATTTCACCAGCGGTAGCCTTGTTACACCGAACGCATCGCAGCCACAAAAGGCAGGAAATGACTATCTGGAGAACAAACGAGGAGTGGTGCAAGTACATTCCAACTTCTCACAAACAAACTTCTGCACTCTGCTAAGAGATCCAGACGTGACGCTGCACAACCTTGAGGAGATTTAAAGGTGTGTTTTGCTCTTAGATCTTGGCTCTACTTTGTCCCAACAATGGAGACACGCTGACCTTGACCAGACACAAAACAAATTCAATTCTGGAACAGTGCCCTTGTCTCCCCATCTCCAAACAGTCCCCACGAGCAAAATCAATTTTGGAAAGAGGTGCTTTGTTAGTGAAGGACATTCAGTGAAATGGATTGATGCAAATTTACTGACGGCGTTCTTTGTTGCTGTGTGTTTGTGTGTTTGTTAATCTTCAGAGGCGGGTTTGAACAGGATGTGGAGAACGGCTACCATCAGCATCCTGATACCTGCCACGGTGAGACGCGCACCTTTTACTGATTCTCTATATTTTCAGGGGTTTATAGCAGCATGTGGTTTGGCTGGAACAGCCTTATTATTATTCAGCTACACTAGAAAAGCATTTCAGATGATGCTCAAGGAGCCTGAAGTGAAGATTGTCCATCAAGTTTGCAATCTCTGTTTTAATACCGTATTTTTCAGACTATAAGGGTGCACTTAAAATCCTTTAATTTTCTCATAAATGGACTGTGAGCCTTACAATCCAGTGCGCCTTATGTATTAATTCTGGTTGTGCTTACTGACCTCAAACCAAATTTATGTGGTTATTGTGAATGAGTTGAATAAAGTTTGATTTATCTACTTTTCTTTTGGTTAGTATAGTCCAAAAAATACGGTACTTTGTGTCAATCAAGCTTTTGTCCACAAAGTGGTTTTATATGTTCATTTTGCAACAAAAATGAACCAATGACTGTTTTTTCTTCTCTCCAGATGTGTTGGCGACCACTCGCAAGCAAAACACAGCGCTAGATTCAGTGTATGGTCAGTGAAAGTTTTAATTTTCTTTATCTGCTTCTGATCAAGCTGATTGGGTCTAAGCTCTAACTTCCACTTCACAGATCACTATTTGATACTTGTAGATTATTGGTTTATTTTACCATTTTTCTAGAATTTTACTTTGTACATGAAGTCTTCATCTTGTTTTTAAACATGATGCCAGTATAAAGTTATGAATATTTATGTTCTAATCATCTGTATAGTATTTGAATCCTCAGATTTCAAACACTGTTTGCTTGAATCTTTTGATACACGAAGGATTTTCTTGTTTTGTTTATTTGCGTCCTTAAAACTGTCAGTCCTGCTAAGGAAAGTAGTTTTTAATTAGTTTTATAATTGCTTTTATTTCCCTGTTTTACTTGGTGTTACGTGACATTTGATTACTTTGTTTAAAAAAAAAACTATTTTATAGCCATAAAAAGAAATAGAGTAGTTCCTCGTTTATTGCAGGGGATCCGTACCCTGAAGCCCCACGATAAGTGAAAAACCACGAAGTAGGAATAGTAGTACAAGTAGAAAGTAGTAGTTTATTTTAGTATATATATATATATATATATATATATATATATATATATATATATTGCCTGAGCTGCTCTCAGCCACCTGCAAGGGTTCTTGGCCACGCCCACTTCTCCTCTCTGCATGGAGATCAGCTGCAGGAGAAAGTTTATCCTGCATTGGGCTGCACAAAGGTGCAGGAGGTGCCGATCGTGCGGCTCGTCCATCAATCAGCCAATTGTATGTCATGTCCAGTCTTATTTTGAAAAACCGCGATAGAGCGAGTCCGAGATAAGCGAACCGCAAAGTAGCGAGGAACTAATGTATTTGTGTTAAAGAAGCAGCTTCGCAATGTTGGATTACAACCGGTAACCGTCTTGTGTTTTTACACCTGGCGTTAAAGCTTCACTCTGGGAGGATTTCATTGGACATCCTGAGAAAAGTTCATTTTCTTCAACATCAGACAAATGAGACACTGCTGAACCAAACCAAATGTTATCTGACTTTTCATGTAGCTCGACTGTAAATACATTTAAAACGTGATTCATATTAGAAAATTACAAGGAACAAGGGATTAAGTTTGCTGTAACAGATTTCAGCTTTCCTTAATTGAGAAAAAAAAAATCGGCACGACAGACAACCCAGAAGAAAGTGGTGAATTATCCCGACGGGGCTTATGATTAGAAAAACGATGCTGTTCTTTAAATACCACACCACGTTGAACGTCCACCTACTCACTCACTGGGAGAAGCAGATAAGATTTATTCAGTAATGTACCCACAAAGTAAATGTATTTGAACTTAACAACAGGAGGTTGCATAATGTTTTACTGGAACGGCTAAATGGAAAGGACCGCTTCTCCCTTTCAGGCGGTTTAAACATTACAGCCGTTGTCTGGAGCATCGCTCCTCTGATGGATCACGAGCTCCGCTGGCCACGCTGCCTAATGCCCTGTTTCAAGAAAGATCATCATCCGTCACGTTTCATTACTTTTCCCCAGCCACTCCGAGCCGCTCCCGGCAAACAAAATGCAGCTAAGATGACGATATCTCATACAAGACTGAGGCGGTGTTGGGTTGTCTAATAGCGCAGAACTTGGATCGAGGTCAGTTTAATCCACGGTCATCGGCCGGTATGATTTGCTTTTATGCACACGTCGAAAACACCAAACCCAACTTTCAGAGAAATTTGAAGATTTTACTCTAAATCCGATTCATTTGTAACAAAACAACAGATGTTGAAGAACAAATGGCAGCAGCTGATCCAAGACAGTTTCAGCTCAGAGCCAATCATGCAAGAAGATCTCAGTCTTTATGGCTCAGCTGGTTCTTTTACATTCCTCTGCACTGCTGTGTACAAAAAAGCTTCATTTTGGACCTCCACAGTGACTCAAAGCTTCTCCTAAAGAGGAACTGCCACTCGGTTAATATCACGAAACGTGAGCGACCCCACTGCTTATTCCTACGGGCTTCTTACAACCCAGGTGCTTCTTTGCACATAGGCCTGTCCCGATAAACAATAAATCAATTAATCACATGATAAATGAAAATTATCAACCACATTTTCATTTATCGGCTTTATTGTTTCTCCATGTCTCTCTCTTTCTACTGAAGACACGGCTCAACTCCAGTGCTCTTCACTTCACTTTACTGATTTAATTTTTTTTTTTTTTATTAAAAGCTTTGTGTGAAAAATGCTATGCTAAAGAGCTCAAACCACACCGAGCGTCCGCCAATTTGAGAACTGGAAAAACAGGAAGGAGAGACAGCCCATGTCACGTCAAAGGGCCTCCCTCCCATTTTTCTTAAAGAGACACGCTGTTCGCTCTCTCACTATCCATCCTTCGGTTCAGTCTTATACTACAATCCGGTGTTCAAAAAAGGTACTACACGCAAAATAAAATTAACCAACATTTCTTCTTAAATTTGACAATAATTACTAATTATTGTCAAATTTCAAACAATATTATCGTTTATCGCAATAATTTCTGAGACAAATAATCGCCCAGTAAAATTTGTTATCATGACAGGCCTACTTGCACTGTTTGAATTCTCAACATTTAGTCAAATCCTAGTATTTTGTTTTATTTTCTGCACTGATTCACACAAGATGCCCTTTAAGTCTCCCCACAAAAGATCAATTATCAGCTTTTCTAAACAATAAAACACCCCATATGTGGAACAAAGCTGTTGTCACAAGGGGCTGTTTCCATTTTAAATAAAACGCCTTATGCAACGGCCATTTCTTTCCTTTTTTCACGTTTTTGTCACCCACACAGTCACAGCAAGCAGAGGAAATAGTGCGAGACGAGCGTCTTCAACGTGTTGTTTTATTTACAAAGATAAATCGTATGAATAAAAATAATTATGCATAAACCGAAAGAGTGAAGATAATGTTGAAGCCATGGATTTTTATTTATTTATTTCATTAGTTTTTGAGTGCCAGGGCCAAACGCCCCATGGTGTACAGTTTTTATTGGCCTGGCGCAGATGGTGAAGTGACAGGACACCTCATTCAGAGTCAACACCGTCAACAGTGTGCAGAAAAAACAGGCACTTTTCCTCTGGCCTGAGCGCGAGCGCTGCAGAATGCCGACATTATGGTTGGCTTATTAGTAAGTTAATCCGAGCCAATAACGACATGATGCTCACCGTAGTTTAAGGACAACAGAGAGCTCATCGCACAGTCAAGAAGTGGTGTGTCATCGAGACAAATATGTCTGATAATACACGGCCCGAGGCAGCCAGTGCCCAGCATGTTCTCTGGCATACGTTTGTAGTGATTCTAACTGTAATGATGCTTGCTGTTTGGCCACAAAATTAATTGTTTGTTGTGTGCTTGGGTGAAGCGGTGGATAAGAAAAAGGGATCAACACTTTCCCTAACCAGACCGCAGTCTCTGTGTCCACATGAGGGAATTCACCACAGCAAGTGTTGAGTTTTAATTGTAGTCGTTTGCACTCCCGCAAATCAGAGCAGCTCACTATCTCCAAAATGTCTCGAAGTGTTTGCAGGGGTTCTCAGTTTCCTCGTGTGAGTTGCCGTGGCTTGCAGTCTGGATGATTGAATTTTGAACATGTTCCAAAGATCTGTGCAACAAATTTTCTTTCAATATAGACAGAAATGTCACCGACATCTTAAACGTGTCTCAAAGCCTTGATTTAATCTTCGTAAATTTTAGAGTTATCCGAGCTTTATTTTGTGACAGAAAACATCTGAGACTCTAGTCCTGAATGTTCAGGTCTGAAAACCACACCAATGATAAACTAGAGAAATTGCATTTCCTCCGAAAATGCAGTGTGAATGCTTATTGCTGAAAAACTGCTGAAATGAGCTAAAAAAAAAAGTTGAATTGTAGCTGAAATTGAAGAGCAAGCTCAATTTAGCAGAAAAAAGAGGACACATTTGCTGAATTTGGGAAGCAGATAAGCAGAAATGAGCACAAAAATTAGATAATTGTTTGTTTTTTTTTAAAGCAAAAATTAGCAACAACAAAAAAGCTGAAAAGTATCTGAAAAAGCAGAAAGAAGCTTAAACTACCAAAATGAAGTTGAGAGAACACAATCGTGCCCAATTAAGTTGAAAGAAGCAGAAATAAGCGCAAAAAATGTAAATAGTCTGAAAAAATCAGAAATCTGAAAAAAAAAAAAAAAACCTTGCTGAATAGTAGCTAAAAAAGCAGAAGTTAAAATTACCAGAAGCAAGTGGAGAGAGCACATTTTTGCTGAATTAGGCTGAAAAATGAGTACAAAAATGTGAAATTAGCTGAAAAAGCTAAAATTAGCATAAAATCAGCTAAATAGTAGCTGAAATAGCTAAAACTTGCAGAAATAAGCTGAAAAGAGCAGAACAAGCTGAAATTAGAAGAAAGAAGTTAGATGAAGCACAGAAATGTTGAAGTTGGCAAAGTAAAGCTGAAAGTAGCACCAAACAACTGAAGAACAGTTGACATCAGCTTAGCTGATTTTTTTAAATTTACACAAGGAAGCTGAAAGAAGCTGAACCAGAACAAAATATGAAAGGAGCAGTAAAAGGTTGTAAACAGATCTAAAGGTTTGAAGGATGTAAAATGAGCTCAGTTTCTTTGAGAGAAAAAAAAGTGGCAGAAAAGGCTAAATATTTAAAAAGAGCTAAAGTTGAACCAATGCTAAAAGTCATAGCACCCTTCTCCTGAAGGAGCTGAACGTTTTGATATATGATTTGTTGAAATAGCACAAAAATTGTGGAATGAGAAATTGAAGGAAAAAGGTACGGAAGAAGTATAGTAACTATAAGAAATATAAACAGGATCACAATAGTGTGAATGCTTAATGAGCTTTCACACAATAATGGTTCAAACCTGCCTATCCATTTCAGAAGTGTCAAGCAGATGAAGTCATGAATGTGGGTCCAGCTGCCAAGGTTGGTAAATGGTAAGCAAAGGCAGGTATGATGTAGATGGAGGTGGTCAGCCAAGTAAAGTCCCATTGTGCAAATCGTGCACGCAAAGTTAGGCCGTGATTTTAAAAAAGTGGCTGCTCAAAACTCTGTCTCGAGGCTTACAGACGGGCAGAATTCAGTGAAACTGTCAGAAATCTTTTGTCTCACAACTGTACGTCACCAACAGGTGCACCCCAGTTAAATACCTTTTAGAATGCAATAAAACATTAAAGATCAAAATAGTTTATTTTAATATGCTAAATGTGAAAAATGCCCAAAACTCAGCTTGTTAGATGTAGTGAGGGTTTAAGCACGGGGTAAACTTGAAAACTTTCAATTTGATTGTTTATGCACGTAGAAGTAAATGTATTGAAGTATTGAAGAACCTGCACTGTGCTCATTCTCAGGTTTGGAAATGAGTTTTAGGGGTTCAGAAGGAATCATTGACATCCTTTCATGTTCAAAAGCTCTTAATAACTCCGTGCCTGTTGAAGCCACGTCTTCCAAAACACCCCATCTGCTTTAACTGGCCAGCTGATGTGGAAAATAGCTTCACGCTCTGAAGGTTTTCATAAACTGGTCATTGAGCTGATATATTTGTTATAGTAGTGGTGTTATGTAACTGAAGACCATCCTGGATTACAAACTGGTGAACAACTAACTATCGTATTTTTCGGACTACACGTCGTTCCGGAGTATAGGTCGCATTTATTCAGAAGTGTTTTTTCACAAAGTGCAAGAACAGACATTTAATCTGAAATAACAATAACACACAGAACATACCTGGGATCCTGAACAGGCTTAATTAACACAACAAGCCAACGGGTCTGACAAGCAAGTTACCGGTAAATTCACCAATCTCATTCCACGTCGCTGAATCCATTGAATTCTTCATCCTCGGTGTCGCTTCTGAACAACTCTGCCTTTTGGGGGCATTTTACTTGTGTTAAGTTTTTCTCAGTTGTCTTTAAGTGAAAGTTTGGGCGGGGGGTTAGCGGTAGAGGAACAACATATACCATATTTTTTGCCCTATACTTCACAGTTTTTTGCATAATTTGCATGCCCTGCGACTTGTACGCCGAAGCGACTTATTTATGGATTTTTTCCCATATTTATAAACCAATTTTTATCTGAGATATGATCGTTTTCATTCATTCTGACTGAGAAAAAAAAATTGAACACTACCATGGCACTCAAGTAGTATGGCATGCCGTTGTATCATATAATAGGTGAAAGTGGCTATTAATGACACAATCGGCTTGCCACAGTCGTCTGCCTGGAGCAACCAAATCAGCTTCATTTCGTTGCGCTCCTCAGGCAAAATACAGCAGATTTGACCGTCAAAGCGCATTTATTAAGTAAAGGTACAAATGAGACGCACCTTTACTATAAAGTCGAGCAAACAAATAATTGTTTTAGGCGGTTATCTTGTTAAATTTTAAAGAAATGGACAGAGTCGCCCTCTGCACATTCATGTTTCCGCGTATTGGCTTTTGAAAATGCAGCTGATTTGACCGTCAAAGCGCATTTATTAAGGAAAAGTTAGACCGAGACACACCTTTGCTATAATTTCAAGCAAATAATTGTTTTTAAGTGTTAATCTTGTTAAATTCTTGTTAAATTCCTCCTGTGCACGTCCCCATGGCCGCCATTTGGCAGCCAATCGATTTTTGGCACAACACAGACCCACATTTCTAGGTTCAGCCCACATTTACAGATCGTCAGCGGTGACGTGTAATAGATGCAACATATACGGCGAAGTGACATATTTATGGATTTTTCCATTTTATTAGACATATTTGGACTGATGCGACTTATACAGCCGTGCGATGTGTACGGCGGAAAATACGGTAGTTGTCAAAAACTTAGCGTTTTGCGGCTGCAAATGGTAATGTTTACTCTTTGATTCATGTCAGTATGAATGAACAGTTAACGCATCAGTCAAAAATTGCATCATGAATTGGGAATAAAATGTAAATAAGTCACTTCGGACTAAACGTCGCAGGACTGGCCAACCTATGGGAAAAAATGTGTGACCTATAGTCTATAAAATATGGTAGTAAGGTTTTTCATATGAAAGAATAGTTCACTTTAGTGCTAGTCTTGGTGAACCTGCAGACGTGTGCAAACAGCCATTAAAAGACACTGAAGGTAAGAGAGCGACTGTAAAATATGACCTCTGTAACGGCTGCTCCATGTGTTCATCATCACAAGGTCTTTATGTAACAACTACGAGGGTTTCCTCCGCTCGGAACTCATCCTCATTTCTCTGAAATTGATTCTCCGCACTGATTCACATTCACTAATCACTCGCTCTGTTGCCCTCCCCTCCTGCTCCCTCTTCACCACAACCACAGGGAAGACCACCCCCACAAGCGCCAGCACTACCCGCCATGGGGCGGCATTCCCAAAGGAGGCAGGTGACTCTGAAAGAGGTACAGGTCCTGATCGCCTTCCCCCTGTGGGGGAACAAGGGTCACCTGACTCAGAGCCAATCAGTGTGGAGATGGAGGGTAAGGGGAGGGGACGTTTGTCCCCATTAAACTCTGATCTGCAGGGGATTTCACTGCTGGGCCCCGATTGCCTAACTCTGCTCTTCTAACCAGACTAACTCAAATTAAACTTTCAAAGAAAAATGATTATTTCACTCTGGAACAACTGGTTTTATTTACAGCATCAAATCCAGTCACTGTTTCATCAAGCTTATGTTTCTATGCTAACTACACAATATAGTTTTTGATAATATATTTTCTGCTTTACGATCTGTGATGGGGGGTGGGGGGTGATGTTGAACAGTAAGAGAATGAATCTTGATAATAAAGCAGCTCCTTCTGGGGCTGAACGTTCAAGATTACAAGCTGTGGTTTGCATGCAAATAAGTAAAACTGTTATTCCAGGGTGAACCATCACAATTCATTTGGCTTACTAACTCTTAACTCTCAACCTGAGTGAATGCCGGAAAGTATTTCTATTTAACTTTAATCACTCACATGGTTAGTCCCAGTGTTAGGTTAAGTGATTCATAAGTTAGCCAGCTTCAACTAAACCCAAGTTCTGTGGATCACATTGGACCCATTCAGGGATGGACATGGATCCAGGGTTGGAGTCCAGAGAGCTAAAAACATGTTTGAGGATGATCTGATAGATCCAGGTGTGTTTACCTCAGCAGCCATGAGTTGAGCACATTAAAAAGTTGCTCAAAACTTTATCAAACAGTTGTCAAATACCTCATTTTGTTTTTAATCTTTTATTTAACTTGTCTACACACAAATCTCAGTACAAGTACAGACAGTAAAAGAAAGAGGCTGAATTTGATACACGCATGGCAGCATCCCTGTTTCGGCGGTAACACTTTACAATAACTTACACAAAATTTGCATAGATAGGGAACGCCTCAGGAACGAACCAGGAGCTAATGGGTAGTTAACCAGTACCTACTGGGGAACACACAGCCAAGCCTTATTAGGGAACTACTTGTTAGT
>NC_056502.1:6827538-6846402 GCF_014905685.2 Nematolebias whitei | reverse complement strand
TAGGTAGTTACCATAGAAACCAAAGAAGAACGAATCAGGAGCTAATGGGTAATAAATCAGTACTTACTGGGGAACACACAGCCAAGACTTATTAGGGAACTACTTGTTAGTTTCTTTGTAAATGAAGAGGAACTAATCAAGAATTAATGGGTAGTTACCATGAAACCCAAAAGAAACGAATCAGGAGCTAATGTGTAGTTAACCAGTACTTACTGAGGAACACACAGCCAAGCCTTATTAGGGGACTACTGGTTAGTTTCCTTGTAAATGAAGAGGAACTAATCAAGAATTAATGGGTAGTTAACCAATAGGTTTACAAAACAGAAAATACAATGACATCTGTAATCACTAGGAAACTGGTTTTTGACAATTACGAGCTGTGACCTCACTGGTGCAGGGTTTATTCAGAACTTTTCCTCCATTTCTGTGGTAACAAACCAGTAGTCCCCTAATGAAACTTAGTTGTGCATTCCCCAGTAAGTACTGGTTAACTACCCATTAGCTCCTGATTCGTTTCTCTTTGCTTTTCATGGTAACTACCCATTAGTTCTTGATTAGTTCCTCTTCATTTACAAGGTAACTAACCAGTAGTCCCCTAATAAGGCTTAACTGTGTGTTCCCCAGTAAGTACTGGTTGACTACCCATTAGCTCCTGATTCATTCCTGAGGTGTTCCCTAGTAGTTAATAAAATTTTGTGTACCTTGTAAAGTGTTACCTGTTTCCTCTTTATTTTATTTTATTTTATTTTCTCTTCTTTTTTCTAAAAACGTGAATCTTACCTGCTGTCACTGTTCATATTCTAACATCCTGAATTTGTTCCAGTGCCATCTTGTATAAAAAGTAACATCTACAGTAGATTTCTTCTCAACAGACATGACAATAACATCAGTCTGTAAACCTCCATCATTAAACCTCCACTGTATGTGAAATATCTGCTGTAAAAACACAAAAGATCTTTTTTATTTTCAAAATTAGTTTCAAGATTACTTTTTATTTTCTATAAATTTCTCGGCTGAAGAACAAGAACTAATATAAATATTAAGGATTCGAACATCTTATATTGTTTGCAAAGTGTGTGTTTTGACGTGCATTGTAAATTGCATAAAATAATACAAATATGTTTTGTTTTTTTTCTGGCTACAATTTTTTTTTTATCATCAGACATTTTAGGACCCAACAGTAAAGTGTATAAGACTTTGTTTGTAAATATAGTTACCATAATAACTAGACAAACTTTTTCTGACCCAAATTAATTCTTTATTAAATCAAAACAACCTGTACTTTAATCCAAGCTGTCAAATACAGCTAATTATCATATTTTTCATACTATAAGGCACACTTAAAATCCTTTAATTTTCTCAAAAATCGACAGCGAGCCTTATGAATTAATTCTGGTTGTGCTTACTGATCTCAAACCCATTTCATGTGGCGCTCAAAAATCTGTCAAAATGAACTTGTTTCGCTTACTGCACCTTATAATCCGTCGCGCCTTATAGTCTGAAAAATATGTAATCAGTTTTATGCCCGTCTGGTCAGCATGTGCTGCTTCCTGTGCTCTAAAGTGATAATTCAACATTAGCTGTTAGAAGAAGACATTACTGCATTATTCTGGACTGTTGAGCTTTAAACAAACCTCATATGAAGGAGGACTGCAACAACTCATGATCACTTTTTCCACTCTTCAAAAGAATCTGTTCTTTTTCCATCATCTTCACTGGCTGCTTAGGTTTAGGCATAAACTACTGAGGTCAGTTTAGGAAACAGATTCATGCATTTTAACTTTGTATCTAATGGGTCGCATGAAATATAAAACTAACTACCGGTAATTAGATTTATGGAGATATTTAGATTTACAAATCAATTTCTTTCTTACGTCTAGGCACTCGTTCTAACCACTTTATGAAAAATCTAAATACTTGTTTAACTTCAGGTAACTAATTTCTTTGTGACATTTTGACCATTTATCAGGTTAGGTGTAAGAAATTACACTTTTTTTTTAATTAGGTTTAATAAAACGTTTATGGGTACCACTTTACAATAAGGCTCCCCTTATAGATGGCTAATAAATAGTTTATAGATATGTTATTAATTCCTCTATAAACACTTTATAAATCATTAATAATTGCTTATTATGCATAAATTAAGGGTGACAGAGAGAGAAAACTGGCCAGTTTGTTGTGAAATAATGAGCCAAATCTGTTCACATTTATATTTCATCCAGCTATATTAAATATTTCAGACGTAAGTTACTACCTTGTAAGCACAATAATACTTTTTTCTTTATAATAATGTACTTTATTGCTGCATTATAAGTAACTACAACTAATATTATCTCCCAATAAATAGGTTTACAAATGTTTATTGTGCTTACAAAGTAGTAACTTAGTTTGAAATATTTACTTTAACTCTAGATGAAATATGTAGAACAGATTTGGCTCATTATTTGGTAACAAACTGGTCAGTTTTGTCTCTCTATCACTCTTAATGAATGCATAATAAACATTTATTAATGATTTATAAAGTGTTTATAGAGGTATTAATAACATATCTATAAACCATTGTATTTATTAGCCATCTATAAGGGGAGCCTTATTGTAAAGTGGGACTCGTTTTTGTTTGTGGCAACATTCGTGTCATGGCATTGCATAAAGCAGAATTTCCACACCTTTGACCTTTAAAACTGACGTAGTTTGTGCTTTGATTTGTGTCATTTTAAACGATTTAGAGAAGACAACAGGTGGCGTTGTTGAAATATCTGGCTGTATAAACCTTGTCGTCTAACAATTAGATTACTGCAGCCTGTGGAGGTCCAAACGGTTCACTCAAACATCAATTACTTTTGGTTTTGCCTCGTATTTGCTTTATTGGTAAGTAACAGAAGACTGAGACTCTAATATGACGATAAAAGAAAACAAAAGCTTCAGTGAAAAACATTTTCTAGATCTTGACTTTTCTAAAGTTTAAATGCTGTTTTGCAGTTTTAGTAAGAAGAATAAGTTAATTTGTTGGGAATCCATTAAAGATAAAGCAGCATGTCGGGCTGTGTTGTCCTTTTTTGTTTGTTTGTTTGTTTGTTTTTGCATGCTCAAAGACCATAAATCCTCAGGGCATTAGAGAAGCTTCCATTCACACAGACGAGCTCGTTGGCTGTAATAATGAGCTATACAGGCCTAAATATGAAAAGTCTACAAATAACTAAATAACCATCAGAAGCTGCAGAGTCAGAGAATCCAGGAAAGAGGAGGGTGTAGTGTAGAATAAAATAAAAAAACTGGTGCAATCTTTTTCAGCCAGAGACTATGACATCCCTGGTTCAATCAGAAAGCTGAATAACTGTTGATAAGGTGGGAGAGGAGCTGTGGCAGTAACAGGATCACCGCTCCAACCGTGGCTTCGGTCTCTCTGACTTTATGTCCAATTTTTTTTTACCTGCTATCTGACTTTCTGTCTGTATCTTCTGCAGAAGTTTAGCAAATGTATCTCATATCACAGCAGCCACAAGCTGGGCCTGTAGACAGCAGAGCACAGATATCAGCTAAAAATAGAACAACCAGTAAAGAGTACCTGAGCTAAATATTTACAGGACTCTAAGCAAAAGGCTACATACAGTATGTGACTCTGGTAAGGTGAATTGTTTGGATGCTTGGTTATTATTTATTAATTTTGTTTCGCAGAGGTTTATTATTTTTGACTAAACATTACCCAACATGTAACGACAACCAGGTGATGTTCACATGCCCCCTATTATATTTAATCTACCAGTACTCTAAACTTTAAACTCGGGCACGGGTCAAAATTAATCTGCAGTAATTAGATTGAGTGTGAAAGAAAATCAGAGTCAAAGTTTGACTTTTACTAAAACGTAAAATAAACTAGAGAAGCTGCATTTTATACAACAATACTGTGCGAGTGCTGAAATGAACTAAACTCTGGGCCCATGAGCAAGGCCCTTAACCCCCATCTGCTCCCTAAACAGGTCTCTCTTGAAAATGAGTTCTTGTGGCTCAATGAGACGACCTGGATAAATAATTCTAAGCAATAATAATAATAATAAGCAATTCTATTAATCCATTTTGATTTGATTGATGAGCCATAATGGCTTCCATAAAGCAGTCACTAAAATGTAAAATGAACAAAATACTAGTTAAAACATAAAAGGAGCAAAACACTAGCTATAAGTCAGTGTAGCAAAACAATAACTAAAAATGTGACAAATGATGGCTAAAAGCTGAATGTCTCACAAGGCTAGCTGAAACTTAAAAAAAGCTAACTTTTCACTTAAAGTAGAAAAATGTCAGCTAAAAACTAAAAGTAGCCAAACTGACTAAATGATTAGAAGTAGCAAAATGCTGGTTAATATATATATATATATATATATATATATGTGTATATATATATATATATATATAATCAGAACATCAGTCAAATATTAACAAGCTAGCTAAAACTTGCAAAACAATACAACTCAAAACTAATTGAACAATATTTTAAAACTAAAAGTAGCATAAGAGGACAAAAACAGAACATTTGCCAAAAAAAAAAGTTTTTCAAAGAAAACATGTTTCTGAAGGAATTAAATAGATTTTTTTATTATTATTATTAAGATATTATTCCTATAGGTATATTTGTTTTAAAAATAAATATTTTAAAAAGTATAAAAGTTACAACAGCCCAAAGTTATATCTACCGTCACATGAATGAGCTGAACAATTCAATATATAAATGACTAAAAAGCACAAAGTATACAAAAATAGATTTAAACAACAAAAAAAAGAAAATCATCCTTCACTCAATGGCAGCAGCCAGACAACAAGTTATATCTTCAGTCTGTGAGGAACCAGCTCGTCTCAACACACACTCTGTTTTAAAAGATGTTTATTAAAGATAAGTCCTCTCATCCTTATCTGAGGGAAACACGTATTTTAAACAATGTTCTTGTCAACACTTGCCATGTATTAACTCACCCTTCACAGATGTGCACATAATGGATCAAGATGTGTTGTGTTAATATGGAGTCATCTATGAGCATTCACAGTGCACGGCTGTGGCTGAGAGCATCGTCTTCTCTTACGCAGGTGTAGATGCCACTTTTACCGCAAGCCGACACCTAACTGATATATTACTGTGAACATGTTCTAATAAATGTAGCATCAACATCAGCACATAAGTTATGAATAGAATGCAACCTTAGCCACCTCTAACGTTTTTTTATTTGGGTTACTTAAATACAAATTGAAACTTATGAAATGTAAAGTTTGTTACATTTTAATAAGCCTTCCAACTTGTAGGGTCAGTGCCGTCTACGTGATGCTCCGCCTTCTTTTCATTTTAATTTACACATTTGAGAATATTCCAGTTGTTGGATCCTTTCTGAGAGAATCGTCTGCTGTGAAGTGAACGTGTGCACACTCAACCAGCATGAATTCTCTTAAAAGTCTCTCGTGCTCTTGTGTGAACACAGTTGTGGAGACAGCGCTGCTGGTTCTGTTATTTTTTTGCAGCAGATGGCATGCAATTTAGAAACCCAGCTAAACTAACCAAGAGAGCTGTAATGTAAACGTGTAAACAATAGGTCTTTTAATTAAAACGTTTCAACTATTTTTTTAAAGAAAAGTTCTAGTGCTGATACTAAAATTAAGAAAAAAATGCTTTTTTTTAATAAATAAAAAGTTAAAAGAACAGTGTTAACAAACCCACCACTTTAGAGTACAAACTAAATATATATAAAAAAAAAAAACAATTGTATATATGTGTTTTAAAATAGAAACAAATCCAAGGAAAGTATTTTAAGACTGAAACACTTCACACCAAATCAAACCTATTCTAGCATTTGAGTCATCATATGTGTACAAACCTGTGAAATAAAGTTAGAGGCCCACTTATAAAACATATTTGTTATAAGACAAACACTGACTTGTATTAATGTCTGGTCATTTTTTTAAAGGCAGAAGTTTTTGTCCAAGCTAAGCTAATGGGCAGCCATACAGCAGCATGTTTTATTAGTTTTTAGGCCTACGAAGCAATTCTTTCTCAAAAATGTGCTTATGTGAAAGAAGCTACATTAAGCAAAATTAATCTGTTACATTTTTTATATGACACTATTTGGTTTGTTGAAAAACTTTAGCATCGCCTGAAAGAAAACCTCTGCCCTTTTCTTCATCCTCCATGAAGAAGTTAAAACAGCAACAAGGCCAACCAAAGTGCTGTACGGCAAAAACAAACAACCAAAACACACAGGATAAAATGCATAAATCCACAGAGGTAAAAATATGAACTAAATGACTAACGTTATAGAATACAGACAAGTTAAAATCAACGCACGGTGTCAAAAGCCAGAGAATAAAAGTGAGATTTTAAAAGAGACTAAAAATTGAGAGGAGGAGCCTGCCTGACGTGCAGTGGTAACTCATTCCACACTTTGGACCTGCAACTGAGAAGGCCCCGTCACCTCTGAGCTTAAAACTAATGCCTGGAACCAATAAAAGCATCTGGTCTGCTGACCTCAGAGAACGCTGTGGGACATATGGCTGCAGCAGATCAGCGAAATAGGAGGGGGCAGAACTGTTCAGAGATTTAAAGACATACAGGAATATTTAAAAATGAATTTGAAATTGAACTGGGAGCCAGTGAAGGGAGGTCAAAACTGGTGTAATATGTTCTCTTTTGCCATTAGATGGAAACAACTTCTGTCTTCTCATTCAAGTTTAAGAAATTTAAAGCCATCCAGTCCCTGATGTCAGTCAGGCAGTCAAGAAGAGGTTGGATAGAGCGTGCACCAGTGTGATTCAGAGGGAAGTAAATTTGACAGCCATTGGCGTAAAAATGCCATGTTTATGAAAAATGGCACCTAGTGGCAGCAGGTATAAAGAAAACAGGACCGAGAATGGACCCCTGCGGTACCCCTCTTCTGTCATGCTCTGTGACAGAAGGTTCTAACTATGTGACGGAATGCAATGTGAAAAATCATCAGATGATCCCTTTAAATCATTGTCCATGTAAACTGTGCAACACATTTTTCATGAGACTTAGTTGAGGTCAGTGAAAAGTGACCGTGTGAATTATTTTCTCTAAAATGCGAAGCTGCAGTACATTATGCAAAAGACTAGAAGGCAAGAGAGGAACCCGTTGACCTGCTGCTGTTTAGAAAGATGCCAGAAGTTCGGCTGCTTCTGGCTGCAGAATACACCCACCTCTCCCTTTTCTGAGAACACATAAATCTGTGCAGTAGGACTTCCTCTTTTATACCTTCTGTTATGGTTAGACTTTCTTCTTTGCTTCTCTCACACATTTGGATGAACTGGTGTGGGTTGAACTGGACAAAAAATGTCAGCGGCTAATTCAGCTGACAGGCACAGGGACATAATGATGATGATGATGATAGAATGGAGTCAAGCGGGTGTTTCAGTCTCATTAAGAGTTGCAGGAAGAGAGCAGAGAGTGAACTCAGCCTGAACCTTTTCATCAAGAGGGTCTGGTTTCCTATGGGGGGGGGGGGGGGGACACTGATGCCAACCAGTTTTCCAAAGGGTTATTTATACTTCTAAAGAGCATGGCAACAGACGCGGCCCGTATCATCAGTCATTCAGCTCGGGTTGTGTATCCCCTCTAACTATCATAACATTATCTGATCCTCAGAGAAGCATGTCACATCAGGAGAAAAGCCACAAGTCTGTAGGGTCTGAAAATCTGCCATTTCTTTTTAAAAACAACTGTCAGGGTAAAAGAGGACGCTCATGTGGAGCCAGAAATAAACATCACTTTACATTTTTGTCTTCTTTATTATCCTTGCGACACTTGAGCATGTTTAAAAACTGCAAGAAAAACGCATTCAAACGAATATCAGAAAGAAGCAACAACATAAAGAGCATCGCTGTACCACACACGCTGACAAATCAACCACAAATGGAACCATTCACATCATTTCGTTACCAAAAATTGCCTAAAATAATAATTCCAATAAAGTGATGTTATATTTCTTCAAAGATGCCACTTGAAAGGTTGATCTTGTTCCAATAAATGGTCCACGATGGTGAAAAGGTTTATCGTTTTATGATGACCTGATGCAAACTTTGCAGACAAATTGTCTGAAAATATTTAACACTTTTAAATCTTTAAGGGTCGTTCAAATCTTCATAGTCAGAACAGGTTCATTATGACGGTTTAATAAAGATTGTGTGCGTTTTGTTGATGTAGTTTATCTACGTTGACCTACCGACTGATTCAGATTCATCACGTCAGCCATGATGTGCACACACGTTGCACTAAAACGCCTCACTGATGTAAACCACCTGAGTCACTGATGTAGAGGAGGTCATCTGTTGAAGGTCGGGCAGCGCTGCACACCCGCTTCGAATGTTATCAGCCATTAAGTGGCCATTATTAGCTGTTATCATCCCCATAGGTTGCGTTCAGACTCTCCCTCATGTACCTCCTAGTAGGTTTAAAGGTACGTTCTTATCACTGATAATAGGGTCAGGGGTTTAGGTTTAGGGTCAGTGCCTGGGTCAGGTGTAAGGTTAGGTTAAAAAAAAGCTAACAAAAACCCTCCGGTTTTACACACGGGCGAAGCTACATATTATCAGCGATAACAACGTACCTTTAAACCTACTAGGAGGTAGGAGGGTGAGTCTGAACGCAACCTGTGGGGATGATACAAATAATAACGGCCATTTAATGGGCTGATAACATTCAAAGCCGCTGCACCTCTTCTCTCACCAGCAGCGTATACCTGAGCATTAATGTCATGTTTTACTGTTAAAAACACACTTTATGATATTTTAAGGCATAACTGGCTCATTTTAAATAGTTTTTTATATTATGTTTGCCGTTAAAAGCTTAGGTCTGAGTGTCGCTGAGGTCTGTGGGGCCCACAGTGATCAAATCCACCTGAGCAGAAGTATCAGCTCCTCGTCTCAACCCCGTACCCTCCAGTCTGTCTCACTGACCTCTGGGGAGTGTTACTCCCACTTCATCTGCCTGTTTTTCTTTCTTCTTATTTTTAGTTGGACTAATCCTTTTAAGTGTACCTGCCTCCTTTGTTGAATTCTCTTTTCCTGACGTTCGTCGTCCGTTTTTAAGATCTGCCTCACTAAATTTTCAGCCGGTGGTTGAAACTTTGCTCAGGTGCTGCAGCGGCCTGCAAGTTTCTCCATCACTTAAAGCAGCAGTTCACTCCAAAGCAACAACCGTAAGTGCCAGAAGGTTTTAATTAGATTTGAAAACAAAAACAGCTTTCCTTTTGTGATTTCCTACAGAAAGGTTTTGTTGTTGAGCTTTAAGGGAAGTGTCTTTGGCGTGGACTGTCTCTTTAAGTTGTTCGGTGAAGCCACGATTCTTCCAGTGCTCTTAACCACAGCAACAGTTGCACTGGAAGCATTTTGCCTTACCAGCCGCTCTAATGGCAACAAAACGGTTGCTCTTTTTTTTTGTTTGTTTCTGGTGCATGCAAGAATTACAAAGGGCTCCATGCATGCGTCTTGTGAAGTTTAATGGTTTGTACAGGTAATAATATCCAAAGCTGTACAACTCCATTAAACATATTTAACTGGTAACGATGCACATAGTTTGTTTGAATTTTGAGATATCCATCTCTAAAATGTATATAATGTAGTTTTCTTTGGTTGGGCAAAATGTTCAGACATCATTTTGCAGGTTTTTGTTGCAAAAACGGCACGAGAACCCACATGACGTTTGGAAAAACAGCAAATCTTTGATGATGGATATCTTAAAATCTGAATAAATAAAGCCCAAACTATCTGCACAAGAGTTTAGCACATTTGTTTTTTATTAATATGAGTGAAAAGACTATTCAAGCACAATGTGTTACTTTGAAGCAAAAGGTTTTGCTTTTAAAACTCCTGTTTCTTCTCAAAGATGTAAAAACTGAAGGCCTTAATTCTAAGATTTCCAGGTACCTTAGCATGCTTGATTTATTGGTATTTAATGAAAGATGTAACAAAATATTTACTGTGTATGCATCAGCACACCTGGAATGAAGTGCATTGCTCATTACAACTTTTCAATTGAAATAAATTTGTTAGATTACGTCGTGTCGCCTTAGTTTGTGTGCATATGTTCAAATGCATGCAAATGGCTGAGCACTGAGGTGGAGTAATATGCAAATTCATAATAACAAGAGAACATGATTAAATTTACTCAAACAGCCAGAATACTGCACACGTGCAGTTTAGCGTGTTCAAGAAAGTGCACAAAGAGTCGTGTTCGTCTGCTGCGCCCGTCATTGCAGACATTACTTGTTGAAACTGTCAGTTCACGAAACCTCCCAGCAACAAGGCAGCTGGGTTTAAAAAAAGAGAAAATTATTCATTTGTTTCTCCCTTTAACCTCTGGGTGTCCTTCAAGAAATAAATTGTTTTTCTGGGTGTGAGAGAAACAAATCTTCAGCATTAGTGGGAGAAGGGAATAACACTTGTATGTGAGGCCTGGAGCTATTTTGTCTCATTGCTTTTCTCGTTGAGACGGAGCCTTCTTTAATGGAACAATCACTTGCACTTGTAAGATTGCAAAAGCAGAAACTAATTGGGGCTATTTTGGAACGTCTTCACTTGCTGGGTAAAAAATAGAACTTGGTCTCCAGGTTTCAAAGCGTTTAAACTCATCCCTGGAAAAAGGCCGACGCAAACGTGAAGTTGTGTCAGTGGCGATGTTTTAATCTTCAGACTCACAGTCCTGATGCTTTAAATTGTGCAAAAACATGCTAAGAAAAACATTATTTCAATAATAATAATTACATGTATATAATATTTAATATTTTAATATCATAGTTTCAATTTTCAGGTCTCTCTTGTTAAAAAGTCCTCGTGGCTCAACGGGACTAACCTGTTTAAATAAAGGTTGAATGAATGAATAATTGCATGTAAATGACACTTCAGTTTTCTAAGTAACTTTAAATTGTGCCAACTTGAGGACATTGTTTAAAGTCGAGCTTTCAAGGACATCATTTATTAATTACCGTACTTGGCACCGTACACGTCGCACCGCCGTAAAAGTCGCATCGGTCCAAATCCGTCTAATAAAGTAGAAAAAACATAAACACTAGTCACTTCTATTATGCGTCGCCGCTGACCACCCAGAAACATGGGCCGGTGTTGTGCCAAAAATAAATTGGCTGCCAAATGGCGGCTGCGGGAGTGTGCACTGGAGGACTTTCACAAGAATTTAACAAGATTTACACTTAAAAACATTTATTTGTTTGCTCGACATTATAGTAAAGGTGCGTCTCAGTTTAACGTTTACTTGATAAACTTTAACAGTCAAATCAGCTGCATTTCACCTGGGCGGCGCTGTGAAATGCAGCTGACTTGACGTTTGTTCCAGGAGTTCCGAAGCGAGACGAAGGTGACCGTATGGCAAGGCAAGTGTCTCATTAATAGCCATTTTTACCTGTTAATGAGACACTTGGCTTGCCGTATTAGTCTAGGCCCCTCTAGCAGCTGGAAATGGTAGTGTTCAATAATTTCCATGTCAAAATGAATGAAATTGTCAGATCTCAGCCAAAAATTGGGTTATAAATATGGAAATAAAAACATAAATAAGTCACTTTGCTGTATAAGTGGCAGGACATGCTAATTTATGCACAAAGATACGACTTATATAGTGAAAACTACGGTAATCGCACATCATTAGTTCAGTTATATTTATTGTAATCACTTGCTGATCTTTCCTCCTTTTATGTAAGAAACCAGAAGCACTTAGTTAAACGCTGCACCGTGTAGAACCTGCCTGTTTACGTAACCATACTGCGCTGTCTATTTTTAACAATATGGATGCAATCACACAGTGCTTCTCTTCCTACAACATTGTGGAGGAGCTCAAGAGTTTTTTTTTATCTTTTTGGATGACAAATCACAGCTGCTGCAGAACACCAAGGCTCAAAACCCCAACTGAGTGACGGTCTGTCACTCGCCACACCAAGTCTGCCTCTCCTTAATTTACTCCTTTGCACGTTTTAGCATCCTCTCTATTTTGTCTTTTCCGTTTTGTTTTCGCTTCATGATATCAAACTTTGTTTCTTTCACAGTCATGCTACTTCTTAAGCAAGGTTGAATTTATTAAGTTTCGTCTTCTCATCTGTTCCTCCTGGCTGCAGCTCTCATACCTTCCCTTCTTTGCCTCATCGTATTCAGCCCATCTGTCTTTTTACCTTTTGGCAGACTTGAATATTTCTATATTAAGGCTCTGCTGAGCCAAGACCTGGTTGTCATGACACAGAAAGAGAGGAATACTGACTCTGGAGCCATGTAAACACTAACGCCAAGTTGTGGAATGAATGCAGGGTAACGGTAATTATCCCATTTAGTGAAGGTGACAATTTAAGCTGACAATTTAAGAAGATATAAACGTGCTGTATAAGGCGCTCACACGAAGCAGTGAAAATAAGGTTAAGTTAGTTGGTCTGTTTGGCCATCGCCTCCTGTGCGCCACCTTACAACTTCCAGTCGGCTTGATTCACAGGGCAATAATTTCACTGTGACCAGTGGCACCATATGTCCCACATAACCACGGATTGAGTCTTCCAGCCTGCTCATGAAACACAATGTGACAGGCCGTTTGTGGGCTCTGGGTTTGTTTACCTCAGCTGCGTGTTTCACTCCCTGCTGTGCCACTTGACTCATACCCCTCAGCCAGAAGGAGCACCTCACTGGGCCTGTAGCAAAAGCTGGTGGGTAGGTGTCGAGGGCCGGAGGGAGCAGATGACTCACCAGTACCAGGAAGCCACGGTGGTGACAGAAGGTGCTCTACATGCTGAGACGAGAGCAGACTTTAACTGCTGCTTATAAAAAAGTTTAAATTCTGTCGCCATCACCGACGGGACACCGATCAGTTCCAAAAGTCTGGAACTGCAGTGATGCTGCTGAGCTGATGGGCAGGTATTTTAATGACAAAGAAAACAATTACCGTACTTTTCAAACTCTTAAGTCGCATCTTTTTGCCTAAATTAGCTAGTCCTGTGACTTATAGTCTGAAACGACTAATTTATGTTTTGATTTCCATATTTATAACCCAATTTTTGGCTGAGATCTGATGATTTCATTCATTCTGACATGGAAAATATTGAACACTACCATTTTCAGCCGCTAGAGGGCCCTAGACTAATACGGCAAGTCAAGTGTCTCATTAATAAGTAAAAGTTGCTATTAATGAGACACTTGGTTTGCCATACCAAGCCACCTTCATCTCGCTCCGGAACTCCTGGAACAAACGTCAAATCAGCTGCATTTCGCTGGCCAGGTGAAATGCAGCTGATGTGACCATTAAAGTGCATTTATTAAGGAAAGGTTCAACTGAGACGCACCTTTAATATCCAGCAAACAAATAATTGTTTTTAGGTGGTTATTTTGTTAAATTTTGAAGAAATGCACAGTGAGTTATTTCTCTGCGCGCTCCCGCCTCCGCGAATCTGCTTTTGAAATGCAGCTGATTTGACCGTCAAAGTGCATTTATTAAGTAAACGTTAAACTGAGACACACCTTTGCTATAATGTCAAGCAAGCAAATAATTGTTTTTAAGTGTTAATCTTTTTAAATTTTCATTAAAGTCCTTCCGTGCGTGCTCCTGCGGCCGCCATTTGGCAGCCAATCGATTTTTGGCGCAACACCAGCCCACATTTCCGGGTTGTCAGCGGTTATGCATAATAGATGCAACTTTACAGCGAAGCAACGTATTTATGTTTTTTTTCCACTTTATTAGACATATTTGGACTTATACGGCGGTGCAACCTGTACGGGGGGAAATACGGTATATATCTTAAATTTGACTATAAATTATAAAATAAATGCTTTTTGTGCACTTCTAAATAGGAATAAACAAGATAAAGTTTTAATATGTTCAAGTCTAGGACTCCTAATTTAATCAAACAAATTAAATGCAGGCCAAATTATTAAACGGTTCTTCTTTCATTAACCTCATCATCACTTTAAACATCTCATAAGTTCTCATTAACCCTGATTAGGCTTTTTTGTTTGTTTTCTTCAAATAACCATTCATTAAATGTTAAATTTTCTTGCTTGGAACAGCTGCATTTTCCCCCTCCTCGCTGCAGCTTAGCCAGCCCCCTCCACAGACTAATCAGTTTCACAGAAATTGCCATTAAGGCGAGATGGAAGGGTCTGACACCACAGATGGCAGCAGCCCTTTGCAAATGAGCTCTGATTACGAGAGGTGGCAGGTTTCACTCTTCTCATCATCTCTGCCTTTCACGCCATTAGGCAAACACAGTGCGAGGGTCACAACACCTGAAGACATTTACATGGAAGATTTCACCCAGCTAAGTAACCTTGAGGTTTTTTTGTGCACTGCTGCGCAAATGGCCCTTTGGCTTCGTTTAGTTAAATTTTGACAATCTCATTTGAGCTCAGATTGGCAAAATCGCAGTATTCAGTTAGGTATCGGATCATTATTTTTGGCTCCTTCTTCGTACCAGGTGTTGTTTCACCCAGTCTTCGCACTGGAAATCAGTCTGGAAATGACATTGGGTTTCTGCTGCTGTGCCTCCATCGATAGTTGAAAGTCTAGCTCATCTCAAAACTGGTTTCTCGCTGACTGGGAAGCTCTTTGCTTCTGCCACTCTTAAGGAAAGGGCATGGCCTAGAAAGGCAGGTTTTATTGATCTATTATCCACTGAAGAAGAGAAATCCAGGAGCTTAGTTCAAACACTTGTTCTCTGTCGTTTCGCTCATGTGAAGCCCCTGTAACACAACCTCTGTCCCAGCTGCTGCTTGACCTATATTAGCTCTTGAAAATGTGTTTTTCCTCTTGTTCAAGTACAATAACAAAATGCTTCTATTAAAAAATGCTTTTCTTTATTGTTTTGAAGGTGTGAGACGACCTCCAGAGCTGGAGAGGACCAATCACAGTGTCCATTACACCCTTCTGATAGCTTGTGTTTTGGTGGCCTTTGTTCTTGGAGCCTTTGTCTCTGGATTTCTGGTCTCGTGCTACTGTAACCACACAGGCCACAAGACAAAGAAATTGTCCAAAGATCCTGAAGCCTCGATCCCACATGCGTTGTCGCTCCGCAGTCTGGCAAAGCTCAATGGTCTCCTGGACAGCCAGAGTAAGGAGGACAAGGAGCTGTCGTCTCCAAAAATCTACAATTCATTTTTCACTAACAGCAAAGAGCATCACGCACCCAGGAGAAATATCCACCATGGAATGACAATGGGAGATCTGGTTCACCCTCACAATCATCACTTCCACACCTCCTCAGAGCTGTCTGGTCTGCCTACACCAGACTCAACCCCTGAACTGCCCATCAAGAGTATGAAAGCCTTTAAGAATCAATGGGAAAAGAACCAGAACTGCAACAATGCTAAAGAACCAAAGTCTCATAACATTGGCTCCAGGCCCAGTTCAGCTCTGCTTCACCAGCAGGTCTACCCTTACTCCCATGGCCTGTCCAACGGGCAGCCAGTTGGTCACCTGCATCCAGAAGAACGTAAAATTCACAACGTTGAGCGCGTTTTATCACAGCCTTACCCCAGCTACTCTCAGAAAGTGATGGAGGTAACATCGCTGGATGAGCTTCTGAAGCACATCCATGATGCAAACGCCAGCAAAACCTCCCAGTTAATGAGCCCATCAGGCCTGATGGCCACTGGAGGAGGAGGACAGCTCGCCTTTTCCAACAGAATTCAACCACATATTCCCGAGACAGAATCAGCCCCTTACTACAGCTCCTCTACTTTACCCCGGGACAGTCTCACTCGTCGCATGGACGTTCCTCCTGACATCCCCTCGCACCACCAGTCCACTCTAGAGAGGAGGCACTCCTCCCAGCGGCAGTCACTGATCGCTGCGGCTACCAAAATGCCCAGTGTGGGTGCAGTCGGAGGAGGAATGATCCCCCGGCAGCACAGCTTCAACCAGCGGAACGGTGGGCCTCACCAACCACCTCTCCTTCTGGCACAGATGAACTCGACAGGCAGCACTTGTGAGGTTCACTATCCTCTCATCCCAAATGCGTACCTGACACGCCAACATAGCTATAACGGAGAACAGCTGGAGGTCCAGCACAGAGGTGCCATTGTCCGCCGGGCATCCTCTCTCAAACCTGATGTCCCTCCTAAGCCTCTGTTCATACCAGCTACATCTCCAGTCAATGAACAAGGAAAATTTAACTACTGAATAGATAAACGTATCAAGGGTTTTTCCCTGATTGTGTTATCGTTAAGAAACTTCATTTTGAAGACCTTGTGGATTTGAGGTTGCAGACTCTCATTGGTCGACAAAACAAATTGCGTGGTAGCAAGTCTCACTGTGGACAAAAGCCTCAACCAAACTTATTCCTCTTTTCTTTTTGTCCAACAAATATCTTTGTACCATATTGGTATTGTTCAGCTTCTTGCTTATTCTACGACCACTGACTCAGGTGACATGATGCCACCTCAATATTTTAGGCTGCCAATGTCCTCAGTGTGGATTTACAATATAACTGAGTTTTTGGACAAGTCGATGTTGGACGTACTTGGACACATCTTAAAGACTCAAAAGCCGAAGGCTCCTGCAATGCTTCAGTTCATGCTTTTGCTCAACCTTTTTTGATGTAGTGTTTGTATTCAGTGCCCACACACCCCTCCCTCGAATGTGTTTATATTATGCATGTGTGTGTGTATATACAGTATATGTGTGTTTATATCCACACCGTATATGTATACATATACATATGCAGTATTTGTAACCTGTGGTGAAAAGTCGGCAAACTCCCCTGACAGTAATGTCTTTGCCTTACTATACTTTGCTTTTTGAGGCATACCAAACCTGCTCCCCAAAAATCATCTCGAGACACCAGAAACATGCAGTTCATCAACCACATTTGTCAGCTGGCTAAGAAATAGGGGTGCACCGATAAATCGGCCGACCGATTTATCGTGCACCCCTACTAAAAACCCTTTCTTCATGTTGATACAAAGAGAATATTAAACCATAGCTTCTTTTCTTTATTTCTTTTCATCGGAAGTGGAAAAACTTGGGTCCATTTAGGTTCCACGAGATTTTATTTTTCTTCTCAAGATTGGTGCTTACAAATCTGGTGGATCGAATATCCTCCCATATGAAATAAAAAAATAATGTTGTGTACTTTTGGACCTAAAGAGGACATGACAAAAATGCCATACGGTGTTATGAGAGTGAACATAAAATACAGAATGGACTGCAGTTATTCTAATTATTGACGTTGTGGCTATTGGTTGTAAATAAAGGAATAATTACTAGCCAAATTTTAACTGTATGTGTAAATGTGTGCCTTATTTAATAATAGTGTGTCACATGGGGGTTAATGCAAGGGGCTCAAACGGCTACTATGCTACAATATATTGTAGGGGTTTGATTTACATGGTTGTCAGTATTTGTCATCTAATATCTAATTATCTGAAGCGTTTCATTCCAAAACATCAGACATCAGGACATTCATCACCTGCGCTTATAGAATAAAATGTTTTTTTACACATTTCACCAAACAAATATAAAAATCACATTTGGTTTCATGTTTTAAATGTCAAAATTTTATATATTTCCAAAATCAAATTGTTTTGGAATGAGACCCTTCATTTATCTTTTTTTTTTTCTGCCTTTCATCCCAAACGTGCGCCCACAGATGTGTCTGAGGGCGTGTTGGACGAAGCTTGTGCACAGACTGAGATTGCAAATGTCTCTGTGTTATGTTGCTCTTCACTGGGTGTCACTTTCTCAATAAGTGCCATTACACTTTGTATGTTTCTTTTTTTATTTTCTTGAACGAGTTTCTAAAGGAGAAGTTCACAGTTCCTCCAAGTCGTGATTTACGGCCTGTAGTTGTTGCAAAAATTATGTTTTAACAATTTTACAGAACAAAAAGTTGAATTTTAATTTGGTTTAAATTCTTTGTGTTCCAGTTTTTTTCTCTGGTTCTAATTTAGTAATTGAAGGTGATGCTGGGCCTCTGCACTGGCTACTTTTAGATGTTCTGGTTTACCACCAGGAGCTGGGTGCTGCGGTCCAACAGGTTTAGATCTAGTCTTAGATCGACTCCTTACACGAGCTGGAGATGTCGAGGATATTCTGAGATGACGCCAGTCGTTTTTGTCTCGCACGTATCACCCCTTCAAAACATCTGCTACTGCACTTTACAGAAGCATTACTTCAAGGTCATGTCAAGGTTAATGAGAGCGATGATCGCCTGTGAAATCAGCACTAAAAGCTGTTGACTGGATCTGAAAACACCTTTAATGAAATTTAAATTTCCAAGAGCTCATTTGACCGAGACTAAAATTGACAATTTAAGGTAAAATGAAGGAAATATTAACTCTAAGAGTAAAAGTTTATTTGAATATTTTCATGAAGCAGACCATAAAACAGCCGTTCTCCAAAGAGGGGGAACTAAGATTTTGTTAGAGGAATTGTGGCAGCTACATTGGTATTTTTTTACCCCGCAGGCCACAGATTTAATGAAAAAGGGGCATGTGTCACCTCTGAAAGCTCTGTCAGTATTTGATTTTGTGTAAATACATTATCTCTGGGCGGGATTTCATTTCAGTATTGTTTTTCTTTGTTCATTTTCCAGGCTATGCCTCGTGACTTATATTAATTTGGTCTCACAGAGTACTGATGTATGTCTCTTATACTAGGAATCAATAAAATTTCAAAGATGATGCATGTGTCTCGGTGAATGTGTCAGAATAATGAATTACAAAAACCGTGTACTTTTTATACGAATACAAATTTTGACTTTTAGCAAGGCATCTGCAGATTTAATAATGTGGACACTTTTATTTCACAGGGATCTGCATTTGATGCAGTTGATCACAATATTCTATTACAGAGACGTGAATACGCTATTGGAATTACAGGAATGGCTCTAAAATGGT
>NC_056502.1:6820738-6827528 GCF_014905685.2 Nematolebias whitei | reverse complement strand
TGGGATAAATTTTCATATGTTGATGATACAGTTATATTTGTCCATGAAACCCAATGAATCCAATCAGTTATTTAGACTACAAGCATGCCTTAAAGACATAAAACCTGGATGATGCTAAATTTTCTGCTTTTGAACACAGACAGAACTGAGGTTTTAGTTTTTGGATCTGAACATTTTGGGAATACATTTTTTAGTCCTTCTCCCTCCTTGGATGGCATTAATCTGTCCTCCAGCTCTAATGTTAAACATCTTCGTGTTATTTTTGATCAGGACATGTCTTTTAACCTCCACATTAAAAACGTTCCTAGAACCGCCTTCTTCCACCTGCGTAATATCACTAAAATTAGAAACGTCTAAAAATGATGCAGAAAATCTGGTTCATGCATTTGTCACGTCTAGACTGGACTATTGCAATGGTTTATTATCTGGGTGTCCAAATACTTCTTTAAAATGTCTTCAGTTGATCCAAAATGCTGCTGCCAGTCTTAACTGGAGTTAGTGGGAGAGATCATCTCTCACCAGTTTTAGCTTCTCTCCCTGTCAAATCCAGAATAGAATTCAAAATCGTACTTCTTACCTACAAAGCTCTCAACAACTTTGCTCCATCTTATAGTTGAGCTCTTATTGTTCCATATTTTCCTAACAGAGCACTTCGCTCTCAGACTGCAGGCTTACTTGTGGTTCCTAGAGTTTCCAAAAGCAGAATGGGAGGAAGATCTTTCAGTTATCAGGCTCCTCTCTTGTGGAACCAACTTCCAGTTTCTGTCCATGAGGCTGACACATTGTCCAGTTTTAAGACTTTCCTTTTTGATAAATCCTATAGTTAGCGTTGGCTTGTTATGTTTCCTTAAGCTCAGACTAATGGAGGACAAATTGACCTAATTTCCTTAAATGATTTGCTAAAATTGAATAGTTTTCATTTGATTCTATTTCTATCTTAACATGTGATGCTTGACCTGCCATTGTGTATCTGTTCCTACCAAACTCAGCTGGCCGAAGCAGATGGCCACTTGACTTGAGCCTGATTCTACTAAAGGTTTCTTCCTCATGAGGGAGTTTTTCCTTTCCACTGTCGCCTTCATGCTTGCTCAAGATGAGTTCTGTGATGGAGTTAAACTCAAAGCTGCTCCTCAGACAAATAATGTTAAATTATTATTTTTATATATGGATGTTTCTGTTCAGTGCCCTGAGATGACTTCTGTTGTGACTTGGCGCTGTATAAATAAACTGAATTGAATTGAATAAATCCTGAAAAATAACATAATCTGTGCATTGAGCGCAATATAAGAAACTGGTACATTTCAAAAGAATTCCCTTGTAAATGCCTAAACCTTTACTGTAATAATACTCATGAAGCAGCAATTGGTCCATTACTGAGGAGGAACTACAGCGCAGGTGAGTGATTTTAATTATTTTCTTTGTGTCTATTCAGAAAATGTTCTTTGTTAAAGTTATAAGTAAATAAGTAAATGCATTGCTTTTAGATACAATAGCAGCAAAGTTTTCAGAGATCACTGCTACAGTGAGTATTCTCTGTATTTTTTCCAAAATGTTCCCAAAATGGGTTTCTTTACTTCTGTTGTCTTCCCAGAGTGTTTGTGTCGACCAGAACATAAAGTCTCCGGGACGATGTTTAAATGTTTCACCTCTCCTTCCACAAGCCTGTCAGTTCTGAATGAGGGTCAGGGCGGACAAAGTCAAATTTACTGATTCAAATTTGATTTCTGATGCTTTTAAGAAAAAAAATCCTGGATTAAAATTTAAAGAAAAACAATTTCGGAATTTTCACCGACGTGAAAATGTTTCAGTTCGAGGCGTCTTCTGAAACGGTCTGCAAAACGTACAAACCAAAGCATTTTACACTGTAGCTGTGCTAATTTTGAAATCGTTGTTTTTGTTTCTAACAGATGAATGCATGAAACATTTTAAGTGGTTAGAATGTGCAGCAGTTTTACATATTTGTTATAAACTGGCTGAACGTTGTGCATCCATCATGTCTGTTGTACGCTCTTCAGTAAAACTGTGTTGTATAAGAAAAGTTTGTATTTTATTGGGAAAATCACATTCACAGAACGAGAGGAGTATTTTGACACCATGTTCTGGTAGCGATAATTCCTGAATGTGTAAATATGTTTTTTTTTTTTTTATAAGTTATTTGTCAAAGATAGAAACGTTATCCAGTGATAACTTCATCATCATGTGCACGGTTCACATCGAAACAGGATATAACATTAAATGTTATAGATATTAGGCTGAATAAAGTACAGATTTGTTTAAAAAAAAAATCAATATTCAAACTAGCCTAGCATGATGCATTATGATTGTTCTCTGGTAATGTAATCAGATAAAAGACGTTAAAAACTAACAGCTCTCATCGTGCATTTATTTTATGCAAATACTATAAAATAATTTCCCAAAAGTCCCTCCTTCTGATTTATTTATTTTTATTTTTATGCAGAGTTGAGAAGTTTGCATCAGCTTAAACATGATTTGAAGCTAATTTTCTGTTAGTGCTGCATAAAAAGGTAATTTTCTTAATTTAAACTTTATTGATAGAAGTAGTCTCATGGAGTCACGAGGACTCATTTTCAAAAGAATCCTGTTTGGGAGCAGATGTTTGGGGTTAGTCTTGCTCAAGGGCCCAGAGTAGGGCAAATGAGGGTGGAGGCAGGTGTGGGTGTTTCACCTTTTCCACCCACATTTTGATGTTGTCGGTCCAGGGAGTCGAACCGGCGACCTTCCGATCACAAGCCCACCTTCTCTAACCTCTGCGCCAACACTCCCCCAAATAAATAAATAAATAAATATTTACAGATGCAAAACTTGGTCCCAACTCAGTGAAGGATAAGTTCTTATTTCAGTAAACAACAAGAATATTACATCAGTATAAAAACTCCTATCTTTTGATTTGCTTCTGTTTCTTAACGTGTAAATGCGCAGAAATTGGATTTTTCTTTATGTAAAAGTTATTTTCTATTCCGCAAGCTTCTTTTCTAACACATCATCAAAAGCGTTAACTTTAAAAAAAAAATTTAAAAAGCACATAAGCTTCAAAAAATTGCTTTTAAGGGTTTAAGTTCTGAATTTTCAAAAGTCTTTATTGAAACTCGTTTCAAATGTTCTCGGTTGTTTCCAGGTTTGTATCCTGGATTTATTCATGAGAAGGTGAAGCTACGGACGGTTTCCTCTCCGCAGGCAGTTCCATAAAACAACGCAGCCATGGTGTGATGGCGCCGTGCAGCGTGGAAACAATCAGGAGGTCCAGGCTCATGTCGACACACTTCATGTTTCTTGGTTTGTGTTGTTGCAAACTTTTCATTAAGGAGACACTGATCTTTAAATATTTAAGCAAACCGTTCACATAAATGGCTAAATTTACAGCAAACTCATTTTTATGCTTTTAAGTTGTTTAGCTTGATTTGAAAACGGACGGGGAAAACATTTGAAAAAAAAAAAATGGCGGCACTCAATCCTGACTAGATGAGGTAAAAATTGTGTTTTATGTGTAATTTTGTAGATTCAACATGAACCAAACGAGCCCCAGCTGAGAGAAATAAAGCAGTCTAGATGTTGTTGGAAACCCCGTATTTTCAATCAGGCACATTGTGCTTCCTGCTGAACTCTCCCCGGCACGCAGGATGATTAGAAACGAAACTGCTGCAGAAACACGCTTTTTCAGAAGCGTCTCAGAGATGCACTGCACTCGTGTCTCACAGCTGAGGTGTTTGTGGGTAAACTCATTTCTGTGTTCAAGCAAAATGTTTTCCAGTAAAAGGCCTCTCCTGGTGCTGAGATTGGCCTTTTAGCCCAAACGGTTCTCCTAATGAGGAGAAATTGATTGGTTTATGCAGGTGGACTCCCTGGAGCTCGTTAGATAATCATCTCTGTGTGTCGTGGAGGAGCGTTGCTGAGAGACGGGGGTGTTGCTTATATAACTTGAACCTAGCCTGGATGATGGACAGTGATTAGCCGCACCATATTTATTGGATCCCAGCAAACCGTCTGTCGATGCCCTGCGGCGCCAGAGAGGCCGGGCTCTTCTCGAGCATTTTCACTGCTGTGGCTGCAGATGATGAATGAACGCTGGTAGAAACGAGCATCTGCTGGAGACACTTTTTTACATTTATTCACAGAGGTCGTGCATGTGATGCAGCTGGTCACCCCTCGTATCCTCATTTCAAACTCCCAACCGTATAACTATTTCTTTAAGTTTGAAATGAACTTACTGTCAAGTTCACCTTTATTCACTGGAACAAAATTCCAGCTTTTAACAGAACAAACTGACAGACCTGAAGCAACAGATAAAGTAAAAGGAATGATTTTGATACTGAGGGAGGATATAGAATCAGTCAGAATAATCTTTATCATTGCACTGAAGTACAGTGAGATTATGTTCATTCAGTCATCCGAAAGATGGGCGGAGTGCACGTTGCTGCTGCTCCTAAGAGCTCAACCCCTTATTCTTTTGGATAGGAAAAGGGGAAAAGGCCATGAGAGGATAGTGGCATTAAAAAAAAGATCTCTTCACTCTTTATCAGGACACGATTTAAGGCATCAAAGAACTCTACCACCAATAACAATTATACACAGAGGACTCATTACATATGCATTTGACGATGGTGAGATTTGTCCATGAAGCACTTCCAGATAGCACCATAGTCCTGATAAGATGTTGGTGTCAGTTGGTACAACTCAACCATTCACAGAAGTTCTCGAGGGAGTTGCAATAGACAGAGCCATCTTAGTTTACACATACCCCAGGAGAAATTTGATAAGTCGGCCTGCTTCTAGGCCGAACGGGGGAGTCAGATTCAGATAAGCCACAGTTGTTGATTTTTTTTTTCCGGCAGACTGTTGTTTCTCTTCAGCCTTGATTTCTGCTGGTACTTTTAATCCGAAATGGCCAGATTTGTGAGCATTCCACTAGTCCGTACTAATGAGCCCCCTCCAAGGTCGTTCTCAACATGCTGGCAAGTCCCAAAGCCACAAGTGGCCTGTGATTCTCACAAATTACTTCCATCTTACAGTGTAGCTCGTAAATCAGCTGATTTTGAGTGCTCGAAGCACGAACCTTCAGACATGGTCGGCAGCTTTGTCATGGCCTAAACTGCTGCCACCATCTTCTTTAATAGCCGATAACATAGGAATCCGCCGGTGCCAAAAAGCAGAAACCCTGCTATCATGATTCCAATATCTTCGATGTCCTCCTGAGACAATACAGAAAGGCACAGCAGATCCATGACGTATCTTGTCGTGTGCAGCTCAGCGGGGCATGAGGGTTCTCCAGGACCCTCTCGCTTTGTTGAAATAATTTTATCGATTGCGTTAAAAGTCCAGCTGACCAGATCCATGACAGTAGTTTATGTTTTGGAAGTGTAAATAGGAGCTCTGATACACTAGACAATGAGCAAACATGCAGGAGGACGACGAGAGAGAGAAGAAATGCGTCCGTCTTGCACGAGAGCGAGTGAGGAAAAATATAAGAGGGATTGTGCCAGTTCCTTGTCTGAGGTGACTGGAGGTGAGACGTTAAAGGCGTCAGCAGGGAAGCAGCTAGTGAGAAGGTCAAAGGATGATGTGACCCCTTCATCTGCTCTATTCCTTAAAGCCATGAAGGTAAATCCAACAGTTTCTTGGAAAGTTTTTTTCTGTATTACTTTTCTTGATTACAATCCATAGGAGAGACCCACAGGATGCTCGACATATGGAGTCCAGATGACTGTAATGTTTAAATAAAATATTTCAATATTCACAACTACCTGAACTGGATAAGGGTTTTGGGGAGCTATCACTAAATTAAGCAAACACAATGAGAAGCCTGGACGAACCAGCAGCTGATCATTCCCCCTGTAGTCCAGGACCCTGCAACCTAAAACTCGAAACAAGGACTGCCAGGAACTCTCAGACCCAGCTAGGAGTTAACAAACGAAACCCGACAGAGGGACACGTAACACTCAACTGGCTAAGAAGAATATTTCTGAGCAACTTGTTGTTTTTCTTTGCTCAGGTGCAACACACTCGCAGCCAAGTGTGAAGCGGCTGGGATGAGAACCAGCACCTCCAAATCTGAGGCCATGATCTTCAACTGGAAAAGGGTGGATTGCTCTTTTCAGGTTGAGGGTGAGGTTCTGCCTCAAGTGGAGGAATTAAAGTATCTCTGGGTTTTGTTCACGAGTGAGGGAAGAATGGAGCATGAGATTGACAGATGGATTGGTGCAGTGTCTGCAGTATTACGCACGCTGTACCGGTCTGTTGTAGTGAAGAGGGAGCTGAGCTGTAAGGCAAAGCGCTCTGTTTACTGGTCGGTCTACGTTCCTACCCTCACCTATGGTCATGAGCTTTGGGTAGTGACCGAAAGAATGAGATTGTAGATACAGGAGGTTGAAATGAGTTTCCTCCACAGGTTATCTGGACTCTTCCTTAAAGATAGGGTGAGAAGTTCAGTTATCTGGGAGAGACTCTGAGTAGAACTACTGCTCTTCCACATTGAGAGGCACCGGCTGAGGTGGTTCGGACATCAGGTAAAGATGCTCTCTATTGTGCCTCCCTAGGGAGGTGGTTCAGGCATGTCCAACTGGGAGGAGACCTCGGGGACAACACAGGATACGCTGGAGAGTCTAAGTCACTTGGTTGGTCTGGGAACTCCTTGGGGTCCCCACAGAAGAGCTGGAAGAGGTGACTGTGGAAGGAGATGTCTGGGCCTCCCTGCTCAAGCTGCTGCCCCCAAGACCTGACTTCAGAACAAGCGGAAGATGGATGGATGGATGGATGGATGGATGGATGGATGGAT
>NC_056502.1:6817784-6820638 GCF_014905685.2 Nematolebias whitei | reverse complement strand
ATGGATGGATGGATGGATGGATGGATGGATGGAAGATGCAACACTTGGATGAACACAGGAAGAGGATGGGAAAATGGTGGATAAGAGAGCATCCTTCATGCCGCACAAGTGTTCGCCATCTCAGGCATCTTAAGCAGCACAATGGCTCAGTGGTTAGCACTGTTGCCTCACAGCAAGGAGGTCCTGGGTTCAATCCTTGGTTGGACCTGGGGTCTTTCCGTGTGGAGTTTGCATGTTCTTCTCGTGCTTGCGTGGGTTTTCTCTGGGTGCTCTGATTTCCTCCCACAGACCAAAGACATGCATGTTAGGCTGCATTCAGGCCCAGGCCTCCCTTGCAAAAGCGATCTGTGATCTCGATGAGATTTGCCTGGTTAAATAAAGGTTAATAAATAAATCTTGTTTTAACAAACCTGAGCTAGTGTCTGCTAACCACCCTGTATACGATAATGAATGTTATCAGATGGAAAACATTTCTCAAGACAGAAAAGCTTTGATTTTATTGAGCAATGAAGGTCTATAGACGTAATTCTATGATAGTTGCAGGAAAAAGCAGCACAGCTGGTGCAACATTTGAGATAAATGAAACGTTTACTTCAATTTTGAGTCTTTCAGCCTCAGTTTATGAACGACTTATTTTTATAACTATACAAATACTCATGACTAAGTTTTAGATAAGTCTGTTTACTTTAATTGAAAAGGCACAAAAAATGTAGTTTTTGCATTATTGACGTGTTCTGGGGGCTGTTTGGAAGAGTCTTTACCATTTTTTTTTTTTTTTTTAGATTTCTTTTCTCAGAAGCATCACGAGCTGAAAGCCAACAACAAGCCTGTAGCCTGCAGCTACATCCACATCTCTTGTTTTCTCTCAACAACTTTTAAGCACGTCTGATGAGTTTTACTTGTTTGCCTTTTATTTTTATAAAGTCACCCCAAAGACTTTGTGCTGCAACATATTTTCATCTCTAATCCAATTACCGGCTGTGACCTATAACCACCCTTTAGTTTACAATTCTTAAAAAAGAACAACTGGATGACGACACATGCGATCTGCAGAGAAAAATCTTTTATCTTTTATTTGCAGAACTGTTCTCCATGTGTTGACCTCATGGGTTTATAAAAGATTTTTTTGGGTTGTCATCCACTTCACTGTAACCCTTCACACCTTCCTCAAAACCCTCTGCCTCCCCAGGAAAAATTAATATTTTTTTGCACCAATAATGACTTTGAACTCCTCGTGTCTGTCTTTGAAAGCAGCACTCTGACGGTTCATCATGTCTCTGACTGAAAAGGCTCCGAGGGGGCGGAGAGGCTCCCACTGTGTCATGATCGCCGGCACTGACGGGGCTGCCAGCGAGCTCTGGTTTTATCTTCCTCCTCCCCATCAGACGGGCAGATGTTTGGAGAACACTATTCTGGTTTCAGAACACGTGTTGAGCTCCTTGTTCTGTACCTGAAGTCGTGCTCCTGCCCTGCGTCAGCGTTTCATGGCTTTTTCCAAGGCCCCCGCTCAGATTCTCTCATTCATCAATGTCACCATCTTTTCAAGTAAAAAAATCTCACCATTTATTTTGCTGTGAAGCAAACGACAGCGCTGAGGTTCATGTTCACACTTTCCTTGTCGTGTGTGTGATTCAACTGAAAAGTTCTGTGAAATATTTTAAATAACTTGTTTTTTTTATTGGGGACTGCCTAGAAATGCACCTATTTATTTATCCACCTGAAAAGGGTCTTGCTCTTCCATCAACTTTAATGTGGCCCAAACCACAACGTGTCCCCGCCACAAATGTTTTATCAAAACGACCGGCTCGGCACCGTGACGTGTGCTATAACTTTTACTGGCATTTCAAGTTACCATGGCGACGTAATTTACAAACAGACACAATTTTTCTAATAGAAAAACACAGAACTCTTAACAGCCTCGAACTGCCACAGGGAGGTCACATGACCAAGAGTGAAGAGGTCTCTAAACAAAACACTGATTAACCTTTGGAGCCATTTTGGTTCAAGATGGCTGCCACAATTATTGAAATTTGGTGTGGTTATAGCTGAGAAAGTTCTCCATCACATGCTGACTCCAAATCAAATATGGCACCAAAGATTAAAATTAAAAAATGACAATAACTCATTGATATATATTTATTTTATTTTATTTTTTATTTTGCCATGTTGAGCTGAAATTTGGTTTGGTCGTAGCTAAGTGCGAGCACAAACGTATATTACCGGTACTATCAAATTAAAATGTAAAATGGCCGCCATGTGGCAGTCCCTGTCAAAGTTTCTTGAGGAACGTTAGTTTATTTATTTTTCTCCTGCTGTAATTCCTGTGCAGTATGTTTTGAATATGAGATTTGGTCAAAGTTTAGTTTAATTTGCCTTTCACTTTTGATTTCTACAACTTCAAGTGAAGCACATGTTGCTTAAAATCTCATTTTTTGTCGGTTTGCTCTGTGCATTACAACCTCAGTTCAAAGTTGGGACTTTGCGTAAAATGTAAATAAGAACTGAATGCAATGATATGCAGAATTCATAAATCAACATTTTATTCACAATGGAATAAAGTAAATGTATCAAATGCTGAAATTAAGAAATTGTAGTATTCTTAACGGGAGGAATAATTTTAAAATCAATTGCAGCAACATGTCTGCAAAAACTTTGGACAGGCAACAAACGTTTGTACACTTCAGAGATGCTAGTTTTAAAAGCAGCTGGATTAATTTTTAACAACAAGTTAGATTAATCAGCATCAAGTCAATACGAGGACGGATAATCCACTCAAGATGCTGCATGGTGCCAACATCCTTCTGTTGGGATGGATGGATGGATGGATGGATGGATGGATGGATGGATGGATGGA
>NC_056502.1:6724322-6817774 GCF_014905685.2 Nematolebias whitei | reverse complement strand
ATGGATGGATGGATGGATGGATGGATGGATGGATGGATGGATGGATGATACTTGGTTAATCCCAGGGGGAAATTTGAGATTAATGGCTGAAACATTCTTTAAAATGAAAAGCCCACCGATCATGGAGGAATGCACCCATCGTCTTTAAATGCAGAGTTTTAATAGAAACTGTTTGTGATGATAAGTTTTGAGAAGAGTTTTGGTCGAACCCTGTAAATGACGATATGAGCGATCAGATGGGAGTGCTTGCGAATTGTTTTAGCTCTTGACGTATGTGTCGAGGATGATTTTAGCTACTACCTCACCAAATTTTAGCTTAACGTCTGTAAAATTGGCTGAGCTGTAGCCGTTGGTGTGTTTACAACACTCTGGAAGCCATCTTCAAAATGGAATGATTAAAAAAAAGAAATATTCAGTTACACTCAGTAATTACTATCCAGTGGTTCATTGGATATTTTGCTAACAGACACAGTTTAAGAGTCCATTGCACCTGCTGCCTAAATTTCCAATAGTATGTTGTACTAATCAAAAAAATGTCTATTTTAATGCATGTAGAAAAATGTAAGGAGAACCAAGCAAGATAATTGTTGAAGCTGCTGCCAGTAGAACATTGAAGTTGCCATGGTAACCACACAGCTCTCTGTCACTCCCTGACTGTTGAGATGAGGGCAGATAAAGGTTCAGATGTAATCCTCAAACAAACTGTTGGAAAGAAAATACTCTCGCTTATAATTTTACCCAGAAAGAACCGCGCTCGATGGCAGGAGAAGATTTTTATTGAGCATTTTATGTGCAAGGCCAGATTTTCAGGACAGGTTACATAAATATACACAAAATGTTCCCACACGATGACCCGTTATAAGCATCTGCCTCGAGCTGCGTTCGCCGCTCGCTTTTATACCGTTACCAACCATATCAGTTCAGCGAAGTTCACAGGGCTTGGGGGGGTCCTTCAATGCAGCTGCAGCCTCACCCAGTGCTCTCCGTTAACCCAAACATATGGTTCATGGGCAGAGATAAGACGGTGCCTTGGGCGGCAATTTCGATTATGACTTGGGCTTCTTGTTCTCAGCCATAGCAATAAAAACATCCGTAACCTTTGACCAAAAATTCTCTGACAATTTTTTTTTTCTAGTGTTTTCTGCAGGAGATATGACAGGTTAAAGATTATCTTTATGGGTTTATGTTGCAACAAAAAGAGTTGTGGGAATAAAAGATGAAAAGTTTGTGTGGAATCAGTTTAACATTCCATTAAAAAAAAAGCTAAAATCCTTAAAATCTTAACTGTAACCGTGTAAAATCGGTTAAAGATGTCTACATGTAAAGTCCAACTTTCTGTGACCAATTTCAACATTGGAAGATGTTTCTGATGTGAAGTCAGTAAAGCTTCAAACAGAGCTTGGTGTTTTTTATGTATTTACCTCAAATCTCATTGATTATATTGTTTCTATAGGAGTTTTTTGTGAATAATTCGTACACTGTGCAGTTGACCACTAAGTTATTCCCCGCTGAGCCACACAGTTATAATTTGCATGTTTTATTTCAAAGCTTAATAGAATCATAAATGTGTTTCAGTGCATTGGCAGCATTAATTAAATCTGAATAAATTAATGTAATTGAGACAACTGATGATACATCAGCTTCTTGAAGGGGTGACCTGTTTTGTAGAAGAATATTTTACCCCCTACCCCTTGTGAATTTAAAAATACTCTTGAAATTTGAGGGTCGGGGTAACCTTTGGAAATGTGATGAAACTCTGTCGGAAGAACAAACTAAGGTTTTAATGAAGTCAAATTTGAACCCTAATGGATAGCAACAATAATTACCATTCATTACTTTCTGATTTAAAAATGTTCATTAAAGCCTGAAGATGTACGCAGATGGTAGAATGAAGGATCACGTGGCTCGCTAATAAGCATTTAGATTCTTTTCAATTTTCTTTAATTGCTCACATAAGTGGAGGCAGAATTTAAAAGCTTTAAACCATGTTTAGGATGCTGTAGAAATATTTATTCATTAAGGAAACTGAACTAAGATGCTGTCCATACCTTGAATACCTTTACTGAGCCAAATAAAAATGTAGTGAATATTTAGTCAAGACTGGGGTCTGCAACCTGCAGGTCTTTGGGCCCTCTGGCTCTTTTTGCCTGGATTTCTGCAGTATTGCGGCGTGGCATGGAGCCGATCAGTCTGTAGCATTGCTCAGGTATTATGAGAGCCCAGGTTGATCTGATAGTGGCCTTCAGCTCTTCTGAATTGTTGGGTCTGGTGTATCGCATCTTCCTCTTCACAATACTCCATAAATTTTCTGAGGTTAAGGTCAGGCGAGTTTTCTGGCCTATTAAGAACAGGGATACCATGGTCCTTAAACTAGGTACTGGTAGCTTTGGTACTGTGTGCAGGTGCCAAGTCCTGTTGGAAAATTAAATCGGCATCTCCATAAAGTTGGTCAGCAGCAGGAAGCATGAAGTGCTCTAAAACTTCCTGGTAGATGCTTCTGTCGCAGTCTCTTGTTCAACAGTGGCTTGACAAGGAATGTGACAGCTGAAACCCATGTCTTGCATACGTCTGTGTGTGGTGGTTCTTGAAGCACTGACTCCAGCTGCAGGCCACTCTTTGTAAATCTCCCTCACATTTTGGAATGGGTTTTGTTTCACAATCCTTTCCAGGGTGCGGTTATCCCTATTCCGTGTACACTTTTTTTCTACCTTTCCTTCCCTTCACCTCTCTATTAATGTGCTTGGACACAGAGCTCTGTGAACAGCCAGTCTCTTTAGCAATGACCTTTTGTGTCTTGCCCTCCTTGTGCAAAGTGTCAACGGTCGTCTTTTGGACAACTGTCACGTCAGCAGTCTTCCTCATGAATCGGTGGACTACAAAAACCACCTGAACACCATCAAACTGGTTAATCAACTATGTGAAGGTGCTATTAGTAAGACCGAGTTTGTTGCGGCTCCTCGGACTGATGAAGTCTTTTGGATGAAAAACAAAACATTTCAATAAAAAGAAACTGTCCAAAGGACCTGACTTAACGTTGTTAGATCACTTTAATGTGCTTCAAGTAGGATACCTAATTTTTCACAATAAAAAAATCACATAGGCCTGCATAGTTCATTCTTTTATTTTTTTAACTGCAACAACTTTTTTTTCATTTTTCATAAGAATATGGTCTTTTCATTTGTCTTAAAATGTAAAATATATCAATAAATGTTAAAAATCATTAGATATTTTTGATTTTATAATGCCACACCTACTGGTCAGAAAATCCCCTTCCAACAAACTTAAAGTGGCCCATGGGCCACCAGTTGATAACCACAGTTGTTGCAGGTTTCGCAGCTCCAAACACATTTAATTTAGTGAACAAAGGGGAAGAAATGGCTCTTTTGATCATAAAAGTTGCAGACAACTGATCCAAGACAATAGATGGCAACTCCAACGTCACTCTCTGCTGCTAAAAGCTCTGACAAAACTCTCTAAACTCGCTACTGCTCTAAACTCTTCCTGCACTGAGTTTTGTTTTTACTGTACGCCTGTGCTGGCAGAGGCCTGAGGGTTTGAGGAGAACTTGTGGGCCTCAGACCACAGCACATGGAGGCTTTTAAATGTCCCATAAACACTGAAGAAGAAACACGTGGAGCTCCAACACACACACACACACACACACACAGACGACACATCCCCTAACCCCAGCCTTAAAACCAAGAACTAACTCTTTTTCTCTGAAAATGGCTTCATCGAAAACTATTACATTTTTCAATCTGATATGCTTTTGCAGGTTTTGAGCGGCCTGAAAGAATCTTTTGTACTCAGGTGACTGAGAGGATAAATTATGGTTCTCTTACAGACTTTTGGCTGCCGATGCCGTCACGTGGCTCAATGTTTCACATAAGATCCTTCCAAACTGATAAAATAGGACAGACTTGAGCCAAAGAGGATGAGAAAAAAAACAAACTTCTGGCTGTCGAGGGCTGAGAGTCTGAGGAACAGTTTATTTTTGCCTCTTAGTTCAGACGTTGCCATTTGTTTCACTGAATCGTGGCTCAGCAGTGGTTTGAGAAGTCTTAGATCTTGTTCCAGAGGGTTCTGTTGTCGGTGTCACTTCAGCCCGGCGGAATGGAGTGGCCGTTTCACAAACACTGGGTCCACCGCCTCTTTCAGAACAGGTTACAGAAGATCAGTGAGGTGGTTTAGTCGTGTGATCATCTTGATTTTATTGGCTTCTTATCGGGTTTTGAACCTTTAATGTTGATGTGATGTCATTGGGTGAGGGTTGACCCTGTTCTGACCACAAACTGGACCCCCGTCTTCAGTGATGGGATGTAGATTTGTAAATAAAGAAGATCGTGGTCTCTCAGGGGTCATTAAATGTCTGTTAAAGCAGACATGGAGGGGTTGCTGCGGCAGCTCAATCGACTCATGACTTTGGTGTCGGATCGAGGTGGAGTCCGTGTGGGAAAAGAGTTCATCTTCATCAGTCTAATCCAACTTTGCTTAGCAAAAGCTCCACACCCCATGAGTTTGAGTCTGGTTTTAGGCACCTTCAGGAGCAGATGGTCAGCTGATTGGAGTGAGCGGGGGGGTTGTAGCGATGCAGCAGTTCAGTTATTTTATAATGGATCCTAATGGATCTGAACTTTTTGTGTTTTTGATGAGCGATCGTGTTTTTGCTTGCAGTTGTGTGTGGTGTTCGCAAACTATCTCGTGAACCACTGGATAGATGTTAACGAAACTCATGATGTTGTGACTGAACATCCACAACTTATTAACTTTTGGAGTCAGCCTGATTCAAGATGGCTCCTACAGCCAGTTGATCTTAGAAACACCAACATGACGTTAACTCAGACCATTTGTTGAGCTGATATTTTGTGTGATAACTGAGAGTCATTTCCAACACACAGTTCTGAGAACTAACACATCTCACAAAACTTCATAATATTGAATTAGACAAGATTACAAGGTTTGACCAAACGTCCCTATTTATGAGATGATCTTAGTTTAAAACTCCAACATGAGAAGCAGAGGGTGATATGCATTCTGTTCTTTGAAATGATGAGTTTATTACTGATATCTCACTATCTACAGAAACATGATTTTAATCGTGCTCAAAGTATTACAGAATTGATAACAACGCCTATGGTTTCACCTTGACAATAGTTTTTTCAGGGTGACCCTTTCAGTATGCGCTGCATAAAGAGCAGAAGGTTAACATCTGGCCTTAACGCTCAAAGCATCCCTGACAGGTGACGTGTCATTTATCATCTTTCTATTGCAGCGATTCGATGGAAAACCTCCACATATAAACCCTGTTCAGTCAGGTGTTAGTGCCGAATGCATTGTGTCCACTCCAAACTTATTTTAAGATAAAAAGTACGACTTGAGATAAATACTAAAGGTAAATAAATCAAATTATGTATTTTTTTTTACCTCCAAACTTTTTATAAATGGTGTCACATTTCATCCTTTGTTCAAATTTGAGTTAAATTTTCTTTTATGCTTGTTTTTTGTCCTTTAACGGGGACAAAAACTGAGTGACTTATTGAATATAGCTGTTGAAGGAACACGTTGCTAAACACTAAACAGACTCATAAACAACTTGAAAACTCTTTCTTTATACCAAGAGGAATGTGATTATGGTTTAGAGTTTTAGACAAATGTTCCTATTATGCATTTTTCTGTAAAGTGGACTCTCTGTACATCATGAGAGGTAATTGAGACGATCATCGAGTGACACTTTGAGTGAAAAACACCCACAACAAACAATAAACAAACTCCTGCACTTTGAAGGAAAAATACAAATTTTGCTGTATCCAGTTTTCAAATTAAAGGCCTAGCATTCCTTGAAGGACTGCACATCACCCGCCACCTTTCAGGTCAAAGTTTTAAACTAAGATCAGATTATGCTGGGATAGAATTTACTTAAGAGCTATTTTGTTCAAGCACAAATATCAGATAAGGTTCATGGTATGTTAAACAATGACCCTCCTAGGGTTGACTGAGTTATAGCCATTTCTCTGTTGGCAGCACTCAGTTAATTGTGGCAGCCATCTTGAACTGGGTTGACTGTAGCAACAGTCGAGCTAAAGGTTTTCCAACTTTTACAGTCTGCATTCGACATCATCCAGTCTGATTTGTTTTGTCTCAAACTGGTGCTAAATGCTGATAAAACCAAAGGGATGCTGTTTTCAAACAGGAAGTTGGTACCAACAGTCCTTCCTTCTATTATATTTGAATGGTGTTCCTATTGAGTGTGTCGATTCTTACAAATACTTGGGTATCTTGGTCGATGCACATCTCTCTTTGAAGCCTCATGTCAAAAACTTGGTAAAGAAACTGAAAGTTGAATTGGGTTTATTTTTCAGAAATAGAGCCTGTCTAACTCTGAATGCTAGGAAACGCCTTGTAACTGCAACTTTCTTTCCCTCCGTGGACTACGGTGATATTATTTACATGAATGCTCCTGCAAGCACCCTGCAGATGTTGGACGCTGTCTATCACGGTGCACTAAGATTCATAACTGGCTGTAACGCTGAGGCCGAGATGGTGTAGGGGCAGGGCAGCCGACTCGAGACCTAAAGGTTCTGGGTTCAGTCCCCGGTTGGTTATTGCACATCGCGTGGTGTCTCTGAGCAGGACACCTAATCCCGAATTTCTCCCCGGGCGCTTACATCACTTCCCACTGCTCCACCTGGATGTATCCCAGGTGCAATGGGTTAAATGCAGAGAGACAATTTTGTTTTTACAATGATGACAACACATAGCACTTTATTATTATCTACCATACCCACCATTGCACTCTGTATTCACTGATTAACTGGACATCATTAACTTCACGCAGACTCTCTCACTGGTACATTTTCATCTTTAAATCACTTCTTGGTCTGCTGCCTTCATACATCTCCTCCTACATGTCTCTGTGTGAGTGCAGCTACAGCGTGCGCTCTTAGGACGTTATTACCTGCAGTGTTCCCTCACTGCAGCCCAAACTTGGCAACAGGGCCTTCTCCTATTCTGTTCCTGTTTCCTGGAACACCTTGCAAAAAGATCTGAAGCTCTTGACCCTGACCTCTCTAAGGGATTTATAATTTATTCTATTTACTTTTCTTTTTATATGGTTGTTTATTGTTGACTGTACCTCATCTGTGTTCTGGATCTAAAACAGGACTCTCTTGTAAATGAGTCCTCGCAACACAATGTGACTAACCTGTAAAAATAAAGGTTGAATGAATGAATATGTTGAAGATGATGGCTCTCAGCTACTATTACACCAACCTCTAACTCAATATCTGTCAAAATGGTTGAGTTATAAAACATTTGTGTTTGCTGGGTGAACCCCACCCCCTTCCCTCTTGCACAATGAGCACTGGAGACAGACAGATTAAAAACGTGGATAGATAGCTGGATCATTTCACTTGGCTCTGGCAGTCATCTTGGTATGTTTGACCTCCAAAGTTAATCAGTTGTAGATGCACATCTCATCACAAGAGTTTCATTGAAATTCATTCATCTCTGAGACATTTACTGATGTAACGAACACACAGACACTTGCGACAGCATTACCACTCTTTACTGTCCATGTCAAGTGATGATCAACAGAAACGAAAAACAAAAATACCATCATGATATAAAAAGCAATTTCTTTTCCTCTGATTTAATTAGCACATGTTGTGTTGCTTCTGTCCAGCACGAAAAGAGGTCAGTTGGCAGTTATGTGGCACGCCTGGCACGCCTGGCACTCGTGGCCTGCAGCCAGACACCCTTGGTGCACTACAGTAGCATATCTGTGTGGGTTTTACCGGTTCAGTCCAGAACAGTTGGGTCATGCAGAAGTCTGGACTCAGCAGTTCAGACACTTTCACCCGGAGACGAAGGACCCACCTGTGCTTGTCCGTTTCCCTGAGGCTCATCTGTGCTGCCGCCTGCCACAACCTGCTCGCCCTGCACCTGTTCTCACCAGCACACATCACCTCACCTCACCCCTCTGCAGGACTGGACTCAGTTTCTGTCCCAGTGGAGCTCACTGGAAATCCCCAACACAAGTTCTGCTCTGTCCCTTCTATGTCCACCGTGATCGCCATCATCTTAACAGCTCTGCTCAGGTCCAACTGTGGTCCTGGTCCCGCGCAGAAACAGAACCATAAAAGCTCCTGTGAAAACACGAGGATGAATTTAAGATCTGGAGTTACAAATATGTCGAGAGCTTCAAGAGTTATTTTGCTAACAGACAGGCAAATGAGTACACACAAAGAGAGACAAACAAAAATATCATCACTTTGCCTTTGGAGGTGGGTGGTTACTTGTATATTTATTTATAACCCAAAATGGTATTACAGCTATTCCTACAGTTTATGATTTTTGCTAACAGGCGGACAAATAAGCACACGTACACTCACAGGCATGCTCAGTTTCATGGCAGTAGGAGAAAGAAAAATGGTGCATTTAGTATCCAGGGGCTAGTGAGATAATTGCAACCAACAAACCATTTAACTGCAACTCTACTTGTTGCAGAGCAGAAGATTTTCCAGAACAAATGGAGAAAATGATCCAAAATTAAGGGGTTGGGGGTTTAAACAGAAAGCCTTTGAAAACCGAGCAAAACAAAAATGAAACAAGGTCAAATTTCTCCTTTAGGGCCAAAGAGTGTATTTCTCAGCTCTTTAAGAAGTTTAGAGTAAAAGGCAGATTACAGAATATGTGGAAATCCATCATGCTTGGCTAAACCTGCTGCTCTCGACGAAGACGGACGTCCGCTCCTGCCTCCCTCCTGCTTCTGCTCTCTTGTCCTGTGAATCTTTTCAGAGCCTCTCTTTACATATCTAACAAATTTTAAATTATGGATCTGGTCAGCTGGTCTCTCAACACCATTGATACATTTTCTTGATGAGAAGACAAGGCGAAGGAGAGCCCTCATGCCCTGAAGAGACACTCAAATATAGATACACTATGGATTCCTGGGGGCAGTGGAAGATGGCGTGTCTGTTCGAATGGTCCATTAAGGACGTAGAAGACGTGTACGTAATTGGATTTATGATAACAGGTTTTCTGCTTTTTGGAGTTGCCGGGTATCGCATATCGACAAATTCAGAAGACATCGGCAGCGGTTCTGACTTTTGTGAGGCTGCCTGCCTTGTGTGAAGGAATGTGCCATGCTTCCAGCACTCAGACTCAGACGCTTTGTGAGCTAAGCCGTAAGCTGCATGCAGGCCGCTTGAGACCCCTGGAACTCACTGGCGTAAAGGAACCAACCTTGGAGAAAGCTACAAGCATTGCCCATTGGAGTGACCACAAAATTTGTCTGTTTGGAGTCACCATTGAGATGTACCAGCAGAACTATGAAGGTATACAATAAAATTAAGCAGAATTAGCCTGTCCCAAATCAAATGTTATTTGAATCTGGATTCCCCGCTTGGCCCTGAATAGGCCAACTATCTCAAATTTCTCCTGGAGGTTATGTGAACAAGAAGCTCTGCTCCCCCCCCCCCCCCCCCCACACACACACACACCCTACCCTACACTTCTTGAGGACATCTGTGGACCTGTATCAGAGTTGAGCCAGCTGATATATAGGCCTGTCGCAATAAACAATAAATCAATTAATCGCATGATAAATTAAAATTATCGACCTCATTTTCATTTATCGGTTTTATCATTTCTTTGTGTCTCTCTCTTTATACTGAAGACACTGGATGACAAAAGGCTCAACTCTGGTGCTCTTCACTGACCCCTCCCTTTCTATTTTCTCTTTAAAATCCATTTTAACTGTCCAAAATCACTTTTTTTTTTTGTATTGTTAAAAGCAGCTAAGCTGAGAAGCTAAGCTACAAGCTAAGCTAACAGGCCGACCTCGGGCCTTGTTGAAGCTCCAAAATTCATGGTTGAAACCCATGCCTTTGTCTAAAATGTTGTTTTTCTCTGCAAAAAGAAGTTGAGAACCTGTTTACTGATTTTTTTAATTAAAAGCTTTGTCTGAAAAATGCTATGCCAAAGAGCTTAAACTACACCGAGCATCTGCCATTTTCAGAACTGAAAAAAGGAAGATGTCTCTCCTCCCTTTTTGTCATATCAAGAGGCCTCTCTCCCATTTTTCTTAGAGACACGCTGCTCACTCTCTCACTATCCATCCTTCGGTTCATACTGTCTTATACTGCCATCCAGTGGTTGAAAAAAAGGTACTACATTCCAAAACAAATTAACCAACATTTCTTTTTAAATTGAACAATAATTACTCATTATTGTCAAATTACAAACAATATTATCGTTTATCGCAATAATTTCTGAGACAAATAATCGCCCAGCAAAATTTGTTTTAGTGACAGGCCTACTGATAGACACTGTGCCATCTCTTATCAGGACTATGGAACTCTGGCAGTGTCCACGGACAACTCACCGCCTTTGTCGGCCTCCTCATGCATAAATGTATCATGACGTCGTTATGTTGCTGTTTATGTTTGAGGTCTTTTTTTGTAACTATCACACTGTGCCCCGGCCAGGACATAGTGAAATATGATTTTTTTTTTTTTTAACCTCCCCTCCCCTCGTGTTTCTCTTTTCCTTATCTACTTCTGTATTTCTGAAACAGGTCTCTCTTGTAAATGAGTCCTCGAGGCTCAATGGGAACTAACCTGTATAGATAAAGGTTGAATGAAAAAACCCAACAGACACACGGATGAGGTTTTCTTTGCCCTCCATTGAAGGACGAATAAATGATATGTCATAACATTTCCCGCCTTGTGCAACATAGTTGAGTTTATGCCAAAAACAGACCTGAAATACAGGTTTAAATTTCATAAAGTGACCTTGAAAGTTTTTTTTAATCTCACCATAAAGATATTAAACATTTTTTTACATTGTTACATTATCACTTTGAGATTTTACTCTTTCTTTATGTCAACGTGATCACATAAATAAAGCAATTTTCATTCTCATGGCCAATCACAGATGTGATTTATCACAGAGTTTCCTTTCTTTCACAATGCAGCATCTTTTAATATTCAGCAGAATTATTTCTCTGTGCCTAAATCTACAGTCCAGTCATCGGGTAGATGCTTTCACCAAAAGAAAAAAACAAGAAATGAATGCAGTACAAACTTGCAAATGGTCTCTGAAGGGGTGCTTTCAAACCAAACTGTTTTTTTTTTTACGTTCCAAGCATTTTGAGCCAAACCAGGCTGGTCTGGAACCAGAAAATATTCTTCCCAAACTAAATCCTGATTCCTGAACCCTTAAATTAAAGGTTGGACTAAGGCCAAATAAGGTGGGATGGGTGAGTGGAGGTCTAGAGAGTCCAAGAGGGGACAGAGCTGTTGGATTCAGTGAAGTTCTCAGGTGTCCGGAAAAAAAAAACCTCATGAGCAAATATAATTAAAGACCTAGCATTAATTGAAGGAATGCATATCACCCACTGCCTTTCAGGCCAGAGTTTGACTACATCACTTTCTGCTGCGAAAGGACAAGTTCAAAGTCAAGTTTTTTTTTTATTGTCATTCTCATCACATGGGGTGGAACAAAATTGTGTACACAGGGTCCCAGTTACATCCAACAAAAGTATAAATTGTACAGAAAAACAGTAATAAGATCTAAGATATGAACTAAGAAATATGCTAAACACTAGAAGTACAAAAACAATACACCCAACAACAGCAGCATGAACATGAGTCTGTGTGAGCAGATGAGTACGAATGAACACAGCAACATGAAATAAATCAGCAGCATGAGATCAGCAGCACATAACAATCAAGTTATTACGGTTATACATACAAATTATGAAGGTTTGGATCAAATCTTGTAAAAGACATTTTCTGTAAGATTTCATGCAAGATCTGTTGGCCCTCAGAGAATGAGTTCAGGAGCTGTTTACCAAATTTAGCTAAAGGATGTCTAATTACTTACTTATAGTCAATATGTGTCACCATCTTGAACAGAACTGACACCAAACGTTAACCAGTTTAAGATGTGCGTCTAATCAATGATTGTTTTCAGAGGTTCGTTGAATTTTGTTCAGTGATTTTGCTAACAAATACAGGTTGACACAAACAGTTTTTCTTGTTCGTTTCAAAAATATCACACAACGTTCAAAGCATGTGTTACCACTTCCACGCCTACAGTAATTGTAGCTCAACGCCTGTAAAACTGTTGTCGTTTTGGTCTTTCCTGCACTCAGTCAGCAGCTGTCTTAAATTTGGTTCATTCCAAAAGTTAATCAGTTGTACTGTAGATGTATATCTAATGAGTATTTTACAAGAGTTTCATTCAAATCTATCCATTGTTAATTAGATATTTTGCTAACACCACAAACAAAAAGACACAGGCAAAAACAATGTCTTCCACTTTTCATGTCAGGTGATAAAGTTAAGAACAATGAAGACCCTTTCAGCACATCCACATGTTGTATCAGATCTTGTTTTTTATATTTGACGCGCTAAACTTTTTCAAATAAATTTAAATTTAAAGGCAGAGCAGTTTTCTGACCATTTCACACTCTGAATATTTCACAGTTTACCGATGACCTATATTGCTCCTTATGAAACACTGAAATCAACATCCTGAACTACTGGTGAGATTTTTCTGTCTGTTTTATGATCTCACTCTTGACTTAATGGAGGTTGGACTGTAGCAGCTTCTATAAGCTCATTATTTCACCCCCATGTCCTCCTGGCACCAAGGAGTGAGGATGAGAGGGTGATTTCTGCTGCCTACCTTCAGCGTCCTGCCTCTCCTCAGTGTTGGTAGCAGAACTGATTACACCGCAGGTCACAAGTTAATTGTTTATGTGAGTCGCATGCCGGTGAGACGTGTAATCTGCTTCTCTGAAGGAGGAATAAAAATGCAGTAGTCCAGCAAAGCTAAAAAGGACATTTTCAATTCTTGCTACTTTACTTACAACTTCTCCATTGCTTTCCCCTGATTCTTTTATTCCAGGTCACAAGGGTCACTGGTGCTCGTATCTAGCAGTCACTGTGCAAGAGTAGGCGGATACCCTGGACCGGTTTCCAGTCCATCACAGGGACACGTGGAGGCAAACTAGACAATCAACCTTTCACTCTTAAAGACAATTTAGAGTTACCAGTTAACATACCGTATTTTCCGCCATAAACGTCGCACCGCCCTATAAGTCGCATCAGTATAAATATGTCTAACGAAGTGGAAAAATCCATACATATGTTGATTTGCCGTATACGTCGCATCTATTATGTGTCAGCGCCGACACGTCGCGTTTGTTACGCGTCACCGCTGACAACCCGGAAGTGTGGGCCGGTGTTGTGCCAAAAATCCATGGGCTGCCAAATGGCGACCGCGGGAGCGTGCACGGGAGGACTTTAACAAGAATTTAACAAGATTAACACTTAAAAAAAATTATTTATTTGCACTAAATTATAGCAAAGGTGTGTCTCAGTTGAACTTTTCCTTAATAAATGCACTTTGACGGTCAAATCAGCTGCATTTCAAAAGCCGATACGCGGAAACATGAATGCACAAAGGGCGACTCGCTGTCCGTTTCTTCAAAACTCAACAAGATAACCACCTAAAACAATTATTTGTTTGCTCGACTTTATAATAAAGGTGTGTCTCCGTTGAATTTTTACTTAATAAATGCACTTTAATGGTCAGATCAGCTGCATTTCGCCGGGGCGGTACAGCAAAATGAAGCTGATTTGACAGTTGCTCCAGGCAGACGTCAGAGGCAGGCTATGGCAAGCCGATTGTGTCATTAATTGCCACTTTTCCCTATTACATGATACAACGGCATGCCCAAACTGCTTGACTGCCATCTAGTGACTGAAAATGGTAGTGTTCAATATTTTCCATGTTAGAATGAATGAAAATGGGCAGCAAAAGATTGGTTTATAAATATGGGAAAAAAATCCATAAATAAGGTGCTTCAGCGTATAAGTCGCAAGGCATGCAAATTGTGCAAAAAAAACGTGCCTTATACAGCGAAAAATGCAGTAGATGGTTTTGGTCTGTGGGAGGAAACCAGAGTGCTTGAGAGAGCGTATAAATTTCACACACCAAGTCTAGGATTCAAACCTGCAACCAGCTCGCTGTGAGGTGACTGCTGTAACCACTGAACCAATGTTCATTTCATCGCTGAAGCTCTTCCACAGTTTTCCACCTCTGAAGCACAGATCTCAGGTTGCTAGGTCCCAAAACCAAACTAAACCTGCACAGCATGTCCCACTTAAAGGTTGAGGATTCATCCTTTACCCGCTTCTTTATTTTTGGGTCGTGAGGGTCACTGGTGCCCATGTCCAGCCATCACTGTGCGAGAGTCGGGGGACACCCTGGACCGGTCTCCAGTCCATCTCAGGACCACATAGAGACAAACGAGACAAGCAACCATTCACTCTCTCACTCACACCTAGGGACAATTTAGAGTTACCAATCAGCCTAACATGCATGTTTTTACTCTGTGGGAGGAAACTGGAGTACCAGGAGAAAACCCTCGCAACATATAAACTCTACACAGAAAGGCCACAGGACTGGGATTTGAACCAGGGTAACCTGCTCGCTGAGAGGCAGCAGCTCTACCAACTGCGCCACCGTGCTGATCAGTGAAAGCTTATACAGTATCTGTTTTCAAATTTAGATGACATTTAAAACATTATTTTGTAAATCAAAAGTGTGGCAGAACTCACAGCATTTCGTTAAGTGAGTGTGTAATCATGCAAACAAATCAGAAACCAAATAAATGTTTTTATTAGACATTTTATTTAATTAAGCAAAACAAAACAAATAGAATTAACCTCATTGCACGACAAAAAAAGAAGTGTAGATGCACTTTAAGTGGCGGTGGCACTCTCTGAATGATCATTTAGAAGTGCTTGTGCTTGAGGTCATTTGAATTTATTTTTAAAATGTCTTAATAAACAAGAGGGACACAAGTAGTTTATTTATCCTCAATTTGTAATCAGATTACACTGCATAAAATGGTAGATGATGGTCTCTCTTTGGCTTTTCTTCATTGCACAGAATCAAAACTAAATTATGTCCAACAATAACTATTTAAAGCTTTTAGTTTTTTTTGTCTCAGATTTTTTATTAAATTACCAGGTGAAGATCGAGGGTTTCACATTGTGTATTTTTTATTTACTTTGTTTAAAGTTAGATGAAAATAAAGTGATAATATTAATCTGTTTGTAAACTTTAAGTGAGCATTTGTTAAAACACCTGAACATTGAATTAAAAAAATCTAATGTTACAAAAGCCGAAGGTGAAGAACAGTGACTTTAATAATAAAAACAGAATCTCACAGATCACTTGAAATTAAGATTTGATGGTTTTTAACCATAATCCAGATTAAAATCAGTTTTAGGTAGAAGAATCTGCAGTCACTGGATGGATTTTAATGCAACTTTCAGAAATGAATCACTGGATGTGCAATTACAAGAAATTATCTTTTCAAGTCAGCCCAGTTCAAGATGGCTGCCACAGCTAGTTGACCCTAACCAACACAAAACTGGCAACCCATTTTATGGACATTAAGTAGAATTTGGTGTGGTAGTAGCTGAGAATCAACCTCAACACATATTTAAAGCACTAACAGATTACATCTATGAGATCCTGTCAATTACAAGGTTTGACCAAAACAGCTATAATTCTATTATTTCTCCATCCATCCATCCATCCATCCACCCACCCACCCATCCATCCATTATTTTCCTCTTGGTCTGAAGTCAGATCTCGGGGGCAGCAGCTTGAGCAAGGAGGCCCAGACATCTCTGTCCACAGCCACCTTTTCCAGAACTCTCCCTTAGAGACAGGGTGAGAAGTTCAGTTATCTGGGAGAGACTTGGAGTAGAACCGCTGCTCCTCCACATCGAGAGGAGCCAGTTGAGGTGGTTCGGGCATCTGGTAAAGATACTCCCTGGGCGTCTCCCTAGGAAGGAGCTTTGGACATGCCGACTGGGAGGAGACCCAGGACACGCTGGACAGTCTATGTCTCTCGGTTGGCCTGGGAACGCCTTGGAGTCCTTCCAGAAGTCCAGCTACCCTGCAGAGGAAACTCGTTTCAACCGTCTGTACTCTCCATCTCGTTCTTTCAGTCACTACCCAGAGCCTGTGGGCTTCCACAAGTGAAGGTCGACCAGTAAACGGAGAGCTTTACCTTACAGCTCAGCTCCCTCGTCACCACAAAGGACCGGCACAGAGTCCACAATACTGCAGACGCTGCACCAGTCCGTCTGTCAGTATCACGCTCCATTCTTCCCTCACTCGTGAACAAAACCCCGAGATATTTGAACTCCTGCACTTGATGCAGAACCTCACCCTCGACCCAAACAGAACAATCCATTCTTTTCCGACTGAGGACCATGGCCTCAGATTTGGAGGTGCTGGTTCTCATCCCAGCTGCTTCACACTCACCTGTGAACCACCCCAGTGAGAGCAGAAGATCTTGGCACGATGCCACCAATAGGACCACATCATCTGCAAAGAGCAGAGAACAAATAATTCTGTTATTTCTCACTGGTTTTAAAACTCTGGCATTAAAAACTTCAGACAATATGCGTTGTTCATGGAATGCTAAGTCTTTGAATCTCAAAGACAAACTCCATCGTTGAACACTTTAGACGGGATGTTCTTGCTTCTTTGTGTCTTCTATAAGTGTATCCATTGGTACTCTCTAAGCTGTGTCTCATTACCCATCAGGGGTCTCCGTATGGCTCCATTTTCACCAACTTCACCTCACGGCCGCCCGCCGGCTCGTGCTGACGGCAGCAGCTTCGACTCTGGCCCGCTCACGGCGAGCGCTGATACTCGATTAGTGCTGGAACAGCGGTGCTCCCATTGAACTAATGATTCACAGCAAACCCCCACTCACTCTTCCAGTCTTTGTCTCCCCTCCCAGGCTCTTCACTGGAAGACATTTCTCCTCATACTAATTTTTTTCTTTAAATTACATGTCTTAAAATCGTGCCGTCCCAGGATCATTACTGTCAGCATGAGACTGAAGACATGACAGTTTGGAGGATGTAGATTTCTCTGTGCAGGCGGGACCTCTTTTAGTCTTTGTCACTCTAATTGAGTTTAGGGTCGTGTGGAGTGTCAGTGTGTGAGAAGAAAATGGAAACCATGGGTGCAACCGCAGGACAGATCTCAAAGACTCACCTATCTGATTTTTTATTTTTTTCCATCTGTTTGTTTTATTGTTCCAGGGAACAACAGACGTGCTTTTATTAGTCGTGGTGCTTTAACGTGGAGAGGAGGTGCCGCTGACTCACTGGTTATGAACGTTCTCCATTCCCCACAGGGAGCTTTGTCATTCATTTTGATCATATCGAGTTGACGATTTCTAAAAAGGTGAGGATTTTATGGTGACTGACACAGATTAAAGACTTTTGGAAGAAAACTGGGTCATGTATTTTCAAAAGCTCCACAAATCAATTTTCTTAGATTTGAATTAAAATCTAAGAGCTGCTTACATGCACCGTCGTCTAATTTTTACCTTCCTTGCCCATTCATTTGCAACACATTTGAGCTTAAACACCTTTGAGCCCTGGTAACTGCAGATAAGATAAACTTTTAGGTCAGTTAGAAGCAGCAACACATCCATAAACACAATAAAGGATTCAGCTAAAATACATAAGGGGTATTGTAATGTAGTGGTCCCCAACCTTTATTGTGCCACGGACCAGTTTATGTCACTGACAGTCTGAGAAATGTGTATGTTGACCTGCGTCAAGAGTGAGTCATTGACAGATGTGGTGGAGATAATCCGGTGATTCTTCAAAATAAATTTTTTTTGTGTGTTTTTTCCCCTGTGCTCCCGGTATAAATGGACCCACGGCCCGGTACCGGTCTGCCTCCCGGTGGTTGGGGACCACTGTTGTAACGTACTGTATTTACAGTATTTCTATAAGATTCATGCAAACTGATGCTTTTCTTATTAACCCTATTTTTTATTTCTTTTAATACTTCTGCACTCGTGACAACCTTTAAAAATAAGTTATGTTTTCAGTTTACTTGTTTTTCTTTTTTACCTTATCTGTGAGGTGACGTCACATTTTCTACCTATTTAGCCTAAATTCATCCAATTATTTTTCATTCATTCATTCATTCAACCTTTATTTAGACATATAAGTCACATTGAGCCTAGAAGATTCATTTACAAGTGAGATCTGTTTAGACGGACAAAAAGTAGTGAAACTAGACACACGTAGGAATTGGAGGCAAAAAAATTCCTATCAGACTTTTTCTTCTTGGCTGAGAAGAAAAACTCTAATATTAAAAAAACACCTCGCACAAACAAGCACATAGTGACACAGACATTCTGCAGAGGGGGGGAGACGACGAGAGCGGTGAGCAATGTTCATGGATGCTCTCGAGGACACTGTAAAGCCCCCAGTATACTCCCACGTACGTACGTATGTCTGCGCGGAGGTACGCACGGACGTATGCAGAGGGTTGAGGCTTCATACTCGAGCATACACTCTGAGCAGCTGCAGAGCAGCTTTGCAGACAAGGGGCGTTTACCTTCGGGACAAATTGAAGTTGCCGATTGGTCATCTGCTGACACGCCTACTGGATTGATTGACAGGTCAAAAAAAAAAAAAAAAACGAGAGCTGGCAGCCGCAGCGGTGTTCTGTGTTTATGTTGTCAATAAAAAGTTCTAAAAAAAAACAGGGGGCTGCAGCCCACACATCAGATCGGCCCAACAGGAAATCTCCAGACCATCCCGCAGCCACGCTGGGACTGATTTTAATTCGCTCCTGACAAATTCCTTCATTTCTCATCATTTCAGTCATGGCATCAACGGAGGAGGAAGAGATCACTTGCTCTTGGCAAAAAAACAGAAGAAAAGGCCAGATCAGAGATGAAGAAGGGGAATTTAATACATTGGTGTCGCACAATAAACAGTCCGTCGCCGGACAGTTTATTGTGCGACACGCGGTCGTAAAAATTGAGCTTTGCACGGACATGCCCTGTGGAAGTATGCATATACCTCCGCGTACGGACGTACGCGGGGGTATACTGGGGGCTTAAGAGTTCTGATAAGGATGGAATAATCAACCAGATCCCTCCAGTGAGATCCGTAAACATTCTCAAGGGATGTCGGGGAATGGTCAAGGACAACGCCTATGGGAATCCAAGAGTCCTGAAATGATGACTCAATATTTTGTGATTGGAAACCAGTGCTGCATCTGATTGTTCATCCAAGCATTCATTACAGATTGGAACATGTCACTGGAGTTTAGGAAACTCATCTGTGGTTTAAACTATAGTATAAACTAAACTCAACGGGACAATAAAATTAATCCTGCACCATAACAAACACTTTGTTTCTGTCTGCACCTGACCTGTTTTAGAACTTCACTGCTGGTATTTTTAAATTCTCTGTTGTTGTTTTTTTCGGGAACTGCTCTTGTGCTTTCCCATTTTTCTCATTTTGATCATGCATTTGCTAAAATCAATTATGTTCGTTTCAGTTTCACTGTGAGAAATTTAGCCTGACTGACAGGAATGTAGAGCTTCATTAGGATTCCCTCTGACTTTACACTCATGATAGCTTTGAAAATTCATCTGCATTTATCACCAAAAAGGACCTTCCATGATGCCGACAAGCCTAAATTAAAGGGGGCCAATTGGCAAATATTAAACGCTGTGAAGAAATGACTAATATTCATCACTCTGCGGTGAGAGGAGCAGCCATTTTTCCACTCCATTTCTGTCAGTTCAGGTTTCTAATAAACTTGCCTCATTAATTCAAATGATGCGACACAACAGAACCTTGTTGTGGCAATCAGAAGGTTAGTTAATCCAGCCAATTAGCCTCCAAGTGGCCATGGACTGATCACACTCTTTGAAGGGGCTTCTGATCCCCTCCATTTGCATGATAAACAACAAATGAAGACAAAGGCACTGAGCCGTTTTATGAGACGTTCTGTGAAGAGCGAGACAAGAAGCTGGATGGTGATTTTCTCTCACAGAGGCAGCAGCAGTCAGAAACGGACTAATTTCCCCATAAAACACGAGCTTTATGTGTCTGAGAGTGCGGGTGTACCGCACGCCTATCTTTAGACTGGTTTGAGCATCGGTGTTAAAATCTCACTTTCTCTCTATCAGCAAAATATCTTGTAAACCAGTGGATAGATTAATAAAACTCAGAAAGTAATTGTTGAATGCACATCTACAATTGATTATTTTTTAGAGTTAACGTGATTCAAGATGGTTGCCACAACTGATCAACTTTACCAAACATATAAATGGCTATAATTTATTGATATTTACAGGAATTGAGTTACAATTTGGTTTGGTAGAAGAAGAGCGACATCCCCATCCCATAATCTGAGGATGAACAAATCACACAAGATCTTTGTTCAAAACTTGAACATTTACTCTTGGAGTCAACCCTATCTGCAAAATAACTCAAGAACCTATGGATATTTTTAATGAAACTCTCATGAAGTGATCATTGTTTGCAACACTTCAGTTATTTAACTTGTGGAGACAACCTGATTCAAGATGGTCGCAACTGCTAATTGACCCTAGCAAGCACAAACATGACTATAATTCACTCTTTTTTACAAATATTCAGCTATTGTTGAGATTTTAGGCATCTTGTCTATCAAGTCAAGTCAAGTCAGATTTATTTATAAAGCACATTTACAACAAGAACTGTTACCAAAGCGCTTAACAAAAAGACCACAGCATCAAACAAAAAAAATACAGCATCAGGAATAAAAACATTAAAAAAAAAAAAAAACATTATCAGAAACAATGAAATACTAAATCAAATCATACTGTTACATACCAACGAGTACAGGAGTGTTCTCAGGAGAGATTTAAAAGCAGACTCGAGTGGCCTGTCTAATGGTAATGGGCAGATTGTTCCAGAGTTTGGGGTCCATGACTGAAAAGGCTCGATCTCCTCTGAACTTCAGTCTGGTTTTTGGCACAACTAAAAGCAGATGGTCCAATGATCTTAAAGCCCGAGAAAGAGCATAAGGATGAAGAAGGTCAGCGAGGTACAAGGTTGCAAGGCTGTTAATTTTCTTAAATATAAACAGGAGATTTTTAAGATAAATTATGATGCGCACAGGAAACTAGTGAAGAGAGGACAGAACCGGTGAAATGTGCTCAAACCTACGAGTTCCTGTTAAAAGTCGAGCTGCAGCATTTTGGATGAGCTGGAGACGTGAAAGGGAGACCTGACTGAGACCAACATAAAGCGAGCTACAGTAGTCCAGCTGGGTTGTAACAAATGCATGGACTAATTTTTCAAGGTCAGATCTGGACAGCACGGACTTAAGCTTAGCTATCTGCCTTAACTGGAAAAAGCTTTTTTGAAGAACAGAGTTGATCTGCTTATTAAACTTAAAGTCCGAGTCTAAATGTATCCCAAGATTGGTAACAGACTGCTTTAGATATGGCTGAAGGGAGTGCAGGTTTACAGGATCAGCGACAGCGGTAGAGCTAGAGTTGAACACAATTACCTCGATTTTCTGATCATTAAAACTTAAGAAGTTTGAAGCCATCCAAGTCTTGATGTCATCAAGACATTTTAGCAAAGGGCGAATGGAGCAGGAACTATTAGGTTTTAAGGACAGATAAATCTGAGAATCATCCATATAACAATGGAATGAAATACCATATTTCCTCAGGATAGACCCCAAGGGGAGCAGATACAATGAAAACAGAAAGGGTCCAAGAATGGAGCCTTGTGGGACCCCGCATGAAAGAGGCACAGAAGCAGATAAATGATTACCAACATTAACACAAAAACTCATGTCACTCTTAACGGAACCGTTCTAACACTGCACCCGTAATTCCAACCTTCTAAATGCGAGTTTATTCATTTTAAAAAACAAAACAATTTCATCAACTTAAAAAAAAAAAATTACAAGAAATTTAAAATGAAAGGCAGCAGAAAGAAGAAAAAATCTTATTATATCTGCCCCTTTTTTCAAACCATTTGTTCAATGATAATAATCTTGAAGTAACAGAACAAAATGATAAAGTGATAAAAGGATACTGTGGTCAACAGTGTCAAATAACAAATACATTGAATTCGAACAGATTGCACAACAATTTTGGTTTAATTCTGATTTCAGAGATGAGGTTTGAGTCAGACTTGAAATGCTGTTTGTTTATTGGGTTCGAACTACGTCATGTGCAGAAATGATTATAAAAGCCTCAAAAGTCTCCATGTTTGTTGTCTTTAGGTTCAAAGACAAACATATGTTTCTATTTTTGATGGAAATTATGAAAATAAAGCCAAACCATAAATGAAAATGCACAATCTTATAAATGTTGTGACATTGTGTGATATAGAGCTGAGAGTAAGTGTTGTGAAAGACTTTTAGCAGCTTTAACACCAGGCTTTAGCTCAAGATCTATAAGATGTACTGAATTATGGCAATTTTTGTGTTTGGCTAAGTTTGATTAGCTGTAGCCATCTTGAACTGGACTGACTCCAAAATTAATTTCTTGTACATGTACATTCAGTGACTACTTTCTGAAAGTTTCAGTAAATTCTGTCCAAAGGTTTGTACTAGGATAACTCAGCTCATACTGCACCAAACTTTGCTCAACATTTGTAAAGTTTTAATTGTAGTCATGTTTGTGTTTTGTAGGGTCAGCTGATTGTGGCAAACGTCTTGATTTGGGTTGATTCCAAAAGTTAACCAATAGTAAATGCATACCCAGGAACTTTTGGAGTTTGATTAAAACAAAATTTGATAATTTGTTAACAGACACAGTTGACTCTAATAGTTATTGGCAAAGAACAAAAAACAAATCTGTTAGTACTCAAATTATGTGTGTGAATAATCCCTAAGCTGCTATTACACCAAATTCTAGCTTAATATCAGTAAAAGTGACTACGGTAAGTTATAACTAATATAGCAAAAACATGATCTCTACTTTGTCTTCAGCTGTGGGCGATAATATTTAACTCCATGTCAATGAAACTTCCTAACCAGTACAATGCAGAAGTCTACCAGTTATGTGCAGGTGTTTCAATTTTACTTGACTAAAAGTCCTCACAAAACTAGTCATACAAATGTGTGTGCTGGCTTTGGATTTGACAGCTGAAGACATGCTGAACGGCTGATTTCCTAGAGTTCTGTCAGTGAAAGAAGCAGCCATTCTTCCAGACAGTCACTTTAGTAGATTAAAACCTGAGATAGCAAAAGCTCATCAGGGTGTGCTATCAGCTCTGTACCAACTGTCCTCAGAGTCCCATCTAAACTATGTTTGACTACAGCCAGTAATTTCTCAGCTGCACCAGATGTCTCAGCTGGAAGGTTCACCTTAAGGTTGTTCTGGTTCCAGTAAATCTGCAGCTGCACACTGACACCTGGTGGCCACAGCCTGGAAGTGCAGTTGTTAATGGATGATACATATCAATTTGGCCCAGTGTTTGAAGCCGTTTTAAAGCCAGTTTTAAAGGTTTATAATCTGTCTTATTTTTTTAAATTCAAATATTTTACCATTTAGGAACACTATGCACTACGCTGTGGCCTGTCCACAGATCTTTATCGCCTGCCACCAAAGGCAAATGTGAATCAGTTTTTTGTTTTTGTCCAAGATTATAGTTATTTGCCTGTAGCATTTGCAAAATGTCTCAAAAATCACTGAACAGAGTTTAATTAAACTTTCTTGGATGCAGTTAGAGAGGACATGGAGGTAGATGGAGTGAGGACAGAGTGAGATGGAGGAGGACTCGCTGTGAAGAGGGAAAAGCTGAAAGAAGAAGCTTTTTACAATTGACTCCTCTATAGGTACTGTAATATACTCCAGGCGTGACTTCCCTGTCATATGCCAATTTTTTTTTGCAAAGATCTGTACTGTTAAATAAGAGATTGATTTGTTCCCTGGAGCTGCTCTCTCTCGGTTGTCTTACTCTTCCAGTCCCAAATGCCCCTCACTCGTTCTTGTAAACCGATTACAAACTGAGCAAGAAATAATTACCTGAAAACACGTTTCAGTCTTCTGATAAGCTTTTTATGTGCTCTGTTTTAACTGTTGGACAAATGCTTTTAAGAAGTTGCGGCTGCTGATTAAACTGAACAGATTTTGAAGAGTCGGCAAAATCTTGTTCTTTTGCAGTTTCTAAAAAAGTATGAACGAGCCAAACCCCATGAAAGCTGAGACATAATTGCACTTAAAGAGAAACAACTCCAATTTTTTTATATATATATAAAAATGTGTCCATTCACCTTTCAGATTCCACTTGTCCTTGAAGGAAATCTCAGACATCGCCCTCTTCCCAACAAGACTTTCCAGCTCCTCCTTTGGGATCCAGAGATGTTTCCAGACCAGATGATGTCCTCGCAGCTTGTCCTTCAAAGAATGACCATTTCAGTCACTTGTATCCAGGATCTTGTTCCTTCAATGACCGTAGGTAAGGGCTGGGCTGGAATGTAAACAGGCAAGTAAATCAAGAGATTTTTTTTGTCGGGGGTTCAGCTTCTTTTTCAGCACAACAGACTGGAACGATGTTCAAACAAAACTTTGATCCATCGGTACATCTCATTAACATGACTTGATTTTTTTTTTTTTACTTCTCTTGAAGTAGAAATTCAGCCTGGAAGGAGTATTCCACCTTAACCATTACCTCTGATTTAAAGGAGCTCATCACAGTCACTTCCCACTTGACCCCCAACCACTAGTCATGGCCTGAAAACATAACAGGACCACGTCATCCACGACAAAACAGAGATGAGACCCTGAGGGTCCCAAACCAGACCTCCTCTCCATGACTGAGATTCTGTTCATGAACCACAAACGGGACCGGAGACCAGGGACAGGTCTGGTGGAGTCCAACCGGCACCAAGAAGGAGCTCCACTTCATGCCAAGTCTGTAAACACAGCTCTTGTTTTAAGAACTTATAAAAAGTTACAAAAAGTTTTCATGAGAAATTTAAACTTTTTGGATGTTGGTATATTTTTTGCTTACTTAAGTAATGACTAAAATTACACGTTAGACTCTTGCATGTCACTATATATAATATTTTAATACTTTATGTGTGAGTTACCTTATAAATATTCTCAATATGCTCAATGATCCAGGTAGATAAATCTAGCATTGACTCTAATCCTAATACATTAATGTTTAGCACAATGCCCTTATAAGCTGGCTTATTTCTTTCTATCTATCTATCTATCCATCTATCCATCTATCCATCCATCCATCCATCCATCCATCCATCCATCCATCCATCCATCCATCCATCCATCCATCGTATTATAAGGCGCAATATGAACATAATAATAATGAACGTGTCAGTTTTCATACATGAGGCGCATTAAGTGAAACTAAAACATTTTGACAGATTTTTGAGCGCCCTGTATCACATAAAATTGGTTCGAGGTCAAAAAGCACAACCAGATTTAATACATAAGGCTCACTGTTGATTTTTGAAAAATTAAAGGATTTTAAGTGTGCCTTATAGTCCGAAAAATACAGCATCTATACCATCCATCCCTATATATATATATATATATATATTATATATATGTGTGTGTGTGTGATTTTTCTTTCAGTAAAATATACCAAAAAACTCTGCGGTTGTGTATGTGTCGACATGAAGGATAGAGCTCTCACACACAGCAGATTCTTTCAGTCAGCATTGACAGCAAGTTTCCAGCTGTAGACGTGATAAGCACCCCCCCCACACACACACACCCACCCACACAAAAAAAGATATCAGTCTGTGACACTGGATAAATGAAAAGCGAGCACAGTAACCATTAGAGCCTGCAGGTTTCCACAGATTCTCAATAAAACCTGAGACACCTTGAGATTTTTCAGGCTCCAAATTGGATTAGCAGAGATGCTTATGCTTGCAATTAGTGTAAGGAAGTAGATGAGTCAAAGGAGCACAGAGCTATTAACTAATGCTGAGGGGGAGACGTGCCTCTGACTTCATACAGTAGAGTCGGGAAGATAAGGAACCGTTGTGTGAGAAAAGGTGTCGAGCAAAGAAAACCCATCAGAGGAAAATCCTCAAGAGGAGCGGGGAAATCGATATCATCCAGAGCGTTGCTTTTAGTGTTGTTAAAGGCTGACTTGAACACATGTTTTTCTGCAAGCGTCTGGAAACTTTAGCAATAAGAAAGTTTGTAAAGAGCAAGGCTGACATGGTTCCTTAATAAAAACTGAAGGCTGTGTAAGAGAAAAGTGGAACGTAAAAGATGACTGTCGTGAGGAGAGCACGAGACTGCTGGCTCCAAGAAAACATGTCTTCAGGCAACACATAAATGTTTTGTTAACTCGGAGTTAACTGCAGCCAAGATCAATAAGAACCATGAATTAGTGTTTTACACAAGAACATTAGTCCACGGTCCATATAATAACTCTTTATTATCTGGATGTTTGAAAAACTCTTTGAAGTCGTCAGTCGATCCAACTGCCAGAGCTCTGACACCACCCACTGATATATTTTCTGCTCGTCTTATTTAACACGCAAAGATTTGTCTGTTTTGAAAAAAATAAAACAAGAATAAGAATAAATTTAAAAAACAGAATAAATTAGTCCATCCATCTTGATAGTGCTGAATATTCTCCATCTCTGTGGCTTAGATCGTGGTCAGGTCCAGGAGAGGAACACAGACATCCCTCTCCTCAGCGACACTTTCCAACTCCTCCTGGGGGAACCTGAAAAGTTCTCAGGCCAACAAGGAAACACAGTTCCTCCAACCAGTTCTGGCTCTGCCCCAGGGCCTCTTCCCGATGGGATATGTCTGGAAAACTTCCTAAAGCAGGCATCCTGAAGCACCTCAACTGACTCCTCTGGATACAGAGGAGCAACGGTTCTTCAAAGAGCTCCCCCTGAGGATGGAACTCGTCTCTCAGGCTGAGCCAGTCCCCTCGTGAAAGAAGCTCATTTTGGGTGATGTATCCAGGTTATCGCTCTGTTGGACATGATCCAGACCTCATCGCCATAGCTTGGAGAGGTGGAATGTAGACAGACCAGTAAATTGAGAGCTTTGTGTTTCGACTCAACTCTTTCTTCACCACGACCGACCAAGACGACACTCTCATTACTGAGAACAAGGCCCCAATCTGTCAATCTATCTTGGGCTCCATTCAGAGCTAGAACTAGACATCCAGATATTTCAACTCCTCCACCTGGGGCCAAGACTAACCTCCACCCACCCCGTGACCCAGATGGGACATTTCACCCGTTTCTGGTTGAGAACCAGCACCTCGGACTTAGAGGAGCCGACTCTCATCCGACTTCACCCTCAGCTGTGAACCGCTCCAGTACTTGAATATTTCAGAGTTTAATTTGGAGTAGCACAGGACTTCCAAATTCAGTTCAGTCTCTGGATGTACTAAGTACGATCCAGCTAAGGTCAAAATACACACCTGATACATACCCAGTCATGTACCAGATATGTACCTGTACTTCCTCAGTACTGTTTGTATTGGATAAGAACAGGATAACGTGTCATTTCATAATACAGACTTATAGTATCAAAGTAAGTAGCTGGTAAGTTTGCAGCATATACAAGGTAATTTGTACTAATACATGGAAGTATGCAGTAAGTAACCAGCATTGTGTACTACTAACCACATTTTTGTTGTAATTTTTTGCCAGTTATACCATAATCTATATATTTTTTTTATTTCCTGAACATTTCATGATATTACAGAATGCAATAGGAGAGGTTTGATGAATTAATGCTTGGGATTATACTTTATATATTTCAAATTAGATTAACCTTCAGCATCAGCAGCTTCATTTGTCAACTCTCTGCGTGTCAACCTGCGTGATCCACCACTTCCTGGTCAAATGATCTGATCTGGTTTCCTCATTAACCAGCCCCTCTGCTTCCTGGTCACTTTGTTCTTTTCCTCTGTGATTCTCTGCAGCAGCGTCTGTTCTTTTTTTCCCCACATGCCACTCTGCCCTCTGCCTCCTCCTGACTTCCAATCCAAACATTCTCCCTCGTCACAGAAGTTTCTCAGGTGTGGAGGTTCCTTGTTTTCAAGCAGTGGAGTCCCTGCAGGTGCAGTCATCGTCTCTGTCGCTGCCACTGAGCTGTTTGAGTGCGTCTCTGTTTGCAGCCTGAAGCTGTCCAAGTTGACGCAGCAGATGGTTTGTCACTGTGGGTAGCCGTCTGTGGAAACTGCTTGGAGAAAGGACAGACACCTTTAAAAAGTGTTTGGCAGGTTATTGAACGAGCCATCTGTCCATCACTACATATCTGCCTCCATAAATTAGATCGACTAAACGGAAACAGTTGGTAAAACCAAATTCTTCTGAAGCCAGCTGGGACAAAAGTAAAGCATTATTCCCCTGTGAAAAGCTGCGGTCTGTCAATAAATAATTAATTTACTGTCCTTATTTAAGCAACACTGTTGGCAACAATGCAAACTTCTTTTGACTGGTTGCCTTCATGCCAGAGTTTTAGACTGAGTTCAGTGGGAAAGGACAGAGTTGTAACTGTTTATGTCAAACCTTGAGAATAATATTTTGGTGCATAATCTTATGCAACATTGAAACAATGCTCATCCTGCTCAGAGTATATCATGTGAGTGACTCTCAGCTGCTACCACATCATTTTTTGTCTTAATATGTTTTTAACTGACTGTGTTTTAGACATATTAGTGATGGCTAATGTTGGTTAGCTTTATGGCGGCCATCTTGCATTTGATTGACTTAATCTGACTTTGGGAGAGTTCAATTAAAATCTGTCCAGTGTTTCATTAAACAGTTTGCAAACAGACAAATAGGGTTAACTTCAACAGCTAATGTTAAAGCTTCAAGCAAAAAGGTCGTGCGATGAGTGGAACTCTGACTATGGGGTGTTAGTGAGTCTCTGCTCCACCAGGAGAAGGTGCTGCTTATAAGACTGAGTTAGTTGCAGCTCCTCGGACTGAAGAATTATTTTGGATAAAAGATTAAATGTTTCAAGAAGAAGAATCTGCCCTGATGATCTGACTCAGCCTTGTTAGATTTTTCTACCTGGATTATTGAGCATGCACCAGGACTGTTTGCTTCTGCCACACCAAACTTCAGAACAATTTTTATAAAGTTGACAGAATTTTACCATTTGAGTGCTTTGCAAAGTCAGTTGGCTGTAGTGGTGCCACAGTTGGAATGGTTCCAGTGATTTATCTGTTGAAAAGGTGCATCTAATGATTATATCCTGAAAATTGCAATAATATCCAGAAAGTGGTTCTTGAGATATTTTGCTAACAGGCAAACTTTAAAGAGTTATTTGAGAAATTATAACTCCAAAATAGACCCATACCAAAACACAAACTATCACAGCAGTGAATGAAAACAACAAAAACATTATAATGTCATGTAGTGTTCTACTTTTTACTTAAACCTAAAAAAATGAATGCACCAGTTTAGTCAGCTTTCTAAATATTTACTATATAAAAACAATTTATTTTATGAGTAAAATGTGTTCATTTAATAGCAACAATGCAAATTCACATAGCATCTATAAAAAAGTAGTGCAAGGTGTGCTTCCCACTTGTTAACAATACAGCACTACTATGATTAAAAACATTGTAAAAGACCTACATCACACAGTTAGCTTCTATCTCATCTATTCTCTTGCTCCATTTCACATCTCTGTCCGGTCGTCTCAAGCTGCATTCAGCTCTGGGCGCAGGAAAGGTGCGCCCCAGAATGTCCTTTCTCTTGTATTGAAGAGGAGCTACTGCGCATGTACAACTTTTAACAAAAGTCAATGAGCAAAGATTATTGCACCCCAGGGTGGGAGGAAATACATCACCAATTAGACAATGTCAATGAAGAAAACAACTTTACTCATCATTAACGATAAGATATTTATCTTACACAACTAAAAAAATATATATACATATATTTCAAAATACTTTTTATTTTGTTATTTCATTTTTATTTCTTTTTTTTTAAGTCTTATTCAAGGTAATGTGGTGAGTGGTGGGATGGCACCCTTGCGCTCTCTATTGGCCAGCCGCTACTGGTTTGGTGGTCTGTGGTTGCATCAGGAAGTGGTGACCACTGACAAAGGAAGTAGCCAAAAGAAGAAGAAGTTAGCAGAAATCTCAAAGTGAACAAATTTTATAAAAACTCTCAGAAAGTAATTATTGGATGTAGATCTGATTGGCTTTGGGATTTAACCTGATTAAATAAGGCAGCCACAAACAATCATTTACAACCTAGCTGTTTTTGTTTCGTTTTTTTTAATACCATTTTCTGTTACTTGTTATTCTCAATTTGTATGCTTTTTATGAGTGTCCACTGCTGTCATCACTCTTTGTTAAAATCAGATCTCTCTTGTAAATTATTCCCCGTGGCGCAATAGGATTAACCCGAATAAATAAAAGTTGAATGAATCAAGCTTAGCAAACACAAAAATTGCCATAAAACTGTGAGTTTGCAGATATTAAGCTAAATTTGATGTGGTAGTAGCTGAGAATCATCCCTATCATAAATAGTAAGTGCTAACAGATCATAAACGATATTAAGTTAAAACTTTTTTTTTAAATGTGGCATAAAATGTTGTAACGTAGTGCCAAAGGCCTATACTGTACTTTTGTTTGATTTGTTTAATTGTTGCTTATCTCCATATTAGTATGAAGAGCACAATAGTTAAAAGAAGTTTGAAAATGAGGCTGTTTTTGCTTAAAGTGTTTACATAATTATAACGATTTGTATAAAAATGAACAATCAATTTACTGTGCAGATTTAACGTTTGCAGACGTGAAACAGATTTATTAATTCGCTTTGAAAACACGCAGAGGAAATATTAAAATACTCTTGAGTTTCTGATTGACAGTGTGTTGCTTGGAGGGGACAGATGTCTTCATTGTGTCCAGCTCATAATATTTAATTATTATAATCTTTTAAAGAAGGGTTTCAGTTTTGCAATACTTTTTATGAAACGGTACAGAAATTTAAGGAACAATTGCACAATGCCCCCCGCCTTAATTAAAGATGGCCGCCACAGCTGCATCTATAGGAAGATGCTCACTGAACAAGACTCTCAGCTATACAGTAGTACCACAACACATTTTAGCTCAACATTTGTACATTGATAAACTGAGATATTTTGCTAACGCAACACCATCAACACGCCCACGCAGACGTGGGCAAAATCATTCTCACCCTTTCACCTCAGCAAAGGGCAATCATTATTACATATAGTCCCACTGCCCTTTTATTGAATGATGAATTTTCAGTGATGAATTAAAAATAAAAAGTCTCCTGCCTGGTTGTTTAAAGGGACAATTCTCAATAAAGTTGTTTAGATTTCCAGTCCATGTTTTTTATAAAATAAAAGCCAAGTTCAAAACCAAACAATGGAAGTCATATATCTTATACTTGAATGTGTAAATCTATTTTATTAGGTTGGTTTTTTTCATGATAAACAAAGAACAACATAGAACCCACATCCCCCACCCCTTCCCTCCCACACCAGATCAATCAAAACATACATTACTTAAACAAATCAAACAGGTACAGACATAGTTTTAACATACAACATAAAAGGATGCCACATGTCCCAAAAGCTTTTTACAGAGCCCTTCAGGGTATATCTTATTTTTTACAAGTGGATATGATACATCACCTCACTTAACCAATGTGCTGGGGGGCGGGGGGTCCTTCCAATTGCACAAAATTAGCCTCCTGTCCAGAAGAGAGCCAAAGACAATCGCATCCTTCTCGTGCTTGCTGAAGGATGTGTCAACTGGGACCACATATTCCAGAGAAGGTGTCAAATATAGATTGCCAAAAAGTCTGCAGTTTGGGACAGGTCCAGATTGTATGCAGGAATGTAGCTGGACTTTGTTTGTAACGATTGCATGCGGGGTCCAGGTCGGCTTTGATCTTGGGCAGCTTGACTTTAGACCAGTGCAACCTGTGCACTACCTTGAATTGGATTACCGCATGTCTCGGACAGATTCAAGATGAGTGAATGTTCTTAATGATCCTTCTCCAGACTGGATCTGATATGGGTTCCTCCAAGTCCGCTTCCCTTTTCAGTTTAAGGGAGTCCAAACTGGACTTGTGATATGAACTGAGCAGTGTATAGATTTTGATGAGGGCACCTAGTGTCAGGCGTGCACTCGAAAATCTTAACCACAAAATGCATGTACAATGGAAAATAGTCGGAGTGCTATAAGAAGTTTAATACAGATTTAATTTGTGCACTAAGTGTTAAGCAGGTGGCTAATTTAGACCAATATCACCTAATGAGACTAATAAACAATTAAACTAAAACTAAAACCATTGCCACTTTGACTTTATTGGTAGGAATCTTATAAGCCAGTCTGACAAACATCTCTTTAAAATTATGTAAATTATTATTCATTTATTTATTTATTTTTTACTGTCTAACCAAACAAAAGTTGTTTTTTTCCCCCTCTGTGAGCTTTGGTGGGACTGATTGGATGATTTAGGTATTGCTTGCATACTAGAGTCATTAACATAAGCTTTATTTAGGAAATTAAATTTTGAATATGGTCTTTTGCAGATAGTGGATTCGCTATTGCATCACTGCTTCAAAATAATGAGTTAGTAAAGAAAACATTCAGAAATGTAACCATTAGAGCATTTAGAGTCTGATAAAGCATGACTCCATGCAGTTGTAGGTCAAACCCACCAGATGGAGATGTAACACAACTGTGGGACACTAACAGCACAATTCTGCTGTTGCACTGTCCATCACATCACTGCAAATCTCTGAGGGAAGTTTATTAAAATATTTAACATGCTGAAACTGCTCATGTTTCACATTATTTCATTTTATTTTCACATGTGAAAACATATTTTATATGCGAAGTTTCCATGTTTGTTTGTTTTTTACGTGTTCCACATATGTCACATGTTACTTTAACATGTTGTCACTTCTTGTGACATTTCCACATGGGAAGATCATGTGGTTTAGGAGAAACTTTGATCTTTATTTCAACACTAAAGGTTTCACACGTGTTTCACATTCGTCACTTTTTTATGTTTTTACATGTGAAGTTCTTTTGGTTTGGGACTTTTTTTTGGTTCCTAAACCATCCATCATCTGTGTAGAAACTCATATTTTACCTTGTAAAATAGCCACTTCAAATTATAATTTACATGTGTTCTTCTAAAAACATAATAACATCAAGTGGTTTTGAAGAATTATTTTTGTTTTTGTTCTGAAACTATATGTTTCACATATGTCGCATGTTAATTTAACATGTTTTCATCTGTAAAAACGTGAGATTTCCGCATCTGAAGTTCCTGAGACTTTGTGGAATAATAACTAAATCAAATGTTTTTGTTTGTTTGTTTGTTCGTTCCGTTTTGTTGTTTGTTTTCTGCTGTTTTAGGCTGATAACATATAAAGTACAGACAATAATAATCAAACAAAAAGCAATCAAAATCAAACAAAATATATTATAAACACAGTCAAATCAAGACGCAGTTTAAAAAAATCATATTATTTTTATTATTTTCTCTATAAATATATTATTTGATATTACCTATTTTAGTTGTAAAAAAAAAAAAAAATGTTTTCGAGAGAAACTAGGTGAAAAGAACACCACCAGCCTGATCAAGAAAGCTCGTCAGAGACTCTACTTCCTCAGGCGTCTGAGACGAGCTGGTCTGAGAAGCTCAGTCCTCACCTCCTTCTCCAGGTGTGCAGTGGAGAGCATCCTGTGCTCCAGCATCAACGTGTGGCATGGAGGCTGCACAGCTGCAGAAAGAAAAGCTTTGCAGAGAGTGGTGAAGGCTGCACAGAAGATGTTGGAGTCAGTCTCCCCACCATCACAGACATCTACACCTCCAGATGCAGGAAGAGGACCACATGCATCATGAAGGACCCCACTCACCCAGCACACACAGTTTTTGCCCAGGAAGGAGGTTGAAGAGCATTAAGTGTAGAACCACTAGACTGAAAAACAGCTTTTATCCTGAAACTGTTAAACTCAAAAATCCCTAATCAAGATTATCACTGTGAAAAAATAAAAAATAATCACTGTAATGCCACTTGATTGTATGTGCTGCTGACTATCCATGTTGCTGATCTCATGCTGCTGATTTATTTCACGCCGCTGTGTTCATTCGTGCTCATCTGCTCACACAGACTCGTGTTTGTGCTGCTGTTGTTCGGTTTATTGTTTTTGTACTGTTAGTGCTTAGTGTATTCTTTGTTTAGTGTATTTCTTAGTTCATATCTTAGATTTTATTACTGTTTTTCTTTACTTTTGTTGGATGTAACTGGGACTCTGTGTACACAATTTCGTTCCACCACATGTACCACATGGGGTGCGAATGACAAAGAAACTTTTTGACTTTGAGAATCGAGGAATATGGTTTGCTCTTCTGTTAAAGTAGGTACAATAAGAGGATATAGACTGCAAAGTAATTTGTTGGTATAATAAGACAACTTTTTTTTGTGGGGGGGGAGAGTGTGATAGGTTGAAAAACTATTATTGTATCTCCAGTGCAGTTCTGGGATATTCCATATGAATAAATACTGTATTCATATAATAATAATAATAATAATAATATATGTGTTGTCGTCATCATCATTCGTCATCCAGGTACCAAATCCAATAATTCTCAGTCGGGTCATCTGGGCAGTTTCTTTTTATAGAGCCGTTTCTCCCTCTATCCAGAGGGCTTCATCAGTCAGAGGAGTTCCAGACAGCCTCCAGAAACCATCTTAGCTCCAGCAAACTGGTTGGTCCACTTAAGGAGTTTACTGTTTGGTGGGGAAACAGTTTACTGGAACTCCTCTGACTGATGAAGCCCTCTGGGGGTGTGTGTGTGTGTGGGGGGGGGGGGGGATAGACAAAGCTTTTTCCTTAGTGGGCGGCCGTGGTGCAGTGGTAGTGGCAGCCGACCTCTGATCGGAAGGTTGGAGGTTCGAATCCCGACTTCCCACACCATGTGCCGTTGTGTCCCTGGGCAAGACACTTAACCCCGAGTTGCTCCCGGTGGGACTGGATGGCGCCTTGCATGGCAGCCTACCGCCACCGGTGTATGAATGTGCGTGTGAATGGGTGGATGGCTGGTACTGTAAAGCGCCTTGGGGCCCCTCATAGGGGGCTGGAAGGCGCTATAGAAGTAAGCTCCATTTACCATTTACTTAGTTACCCAGTTAAAAAAAATGATAGTTGGCCTACTTTTGAGGCCAAGCTGGTGAATAAGATTCAGATAAGCCACGATTGCTGATTATCTTCAGGCTGACTGTTTTTGTTCTTGTCAGCCTTGAGTCCTGATGGTACTTTCAAGATCCAAAATGGCCAGATTTGTGGGCGTTCCACTGATCCGTGCTATGAGCCTCATTCAAGGTCGTCTCCAACATGCTGGCAAATCCTAGAAGCCGCAGGTGGCCTGCGATTCTCACAAATCACTTCCATCTTACGGTTTAGCTCGTAAATCAGCTGATTTTGAGTTCTCATAACACGAACCAAACCTTCACACAGACTTGGCAGTTTTGTCATGGCTGAAACTGCTGCCAACGTCTTCCTCTAAAGCTCATAACATAGGAAACTGCCAATGCCAAAAAGCAGAAACCCTGCTATGATAACCCAACAATTTTCAGTCAGGTCATCTGGACAGACAAATAAACTGTCCAGATGACCTGACTGAAAATTGTTGGATTGTACTGTGTACCTGTATTATTGAGCATGGACTTTTTCGACCTACTATCATAAATTCAATTATATAAACGTATTTGCATCCTCTTGAGACAGAGCAGAATGACACATCAGCTCTCACACCCACCATGGGTCCATGATGTATCCTACAGCGTGAGCCTCAGCGGGTCATGAGGGCTCTCCAGGACTCTGTCGTTTTCTTGAAAAGATTTTGTCGATTGTTCACCAGATCAGTAATAGTGTTTTTTGTTCGGAAGATGTGTACAGGAGCTCTGAGACACAGACAGAGAGCAAAAAATGCTGGAGGAAGAGGAGAACAGGGGAGGGAGAGGAAAAGGTGTCCGCCTTGAGCGAGAGCAAGTGCATGAAAAAAGTATTAATGGAATTAAAGTTGTTTTTCTGGAAGTTTATGAAATCTACTTGCAGAATCACTGCAGCACTGACATCATAGACTTTATAAAGTGTTTGGAAGCAGGAGAAAAATGGAGGCATGGTCAGACCTCGCCTTTGTGTCTTTGTTTTTGTAAAACAGCAACTCTGGGTTTTAAGCTGATACTGATAATTAAAAAAGAACCATTTGTTTCCGGTCTGCTCAGCCTCCAGAACAAAACAATCAAATTTGTGGCAACACAATTTGGAAAAGCGACAGTTCAGGAGAGAGCTGCAGCAGACCAAATCCAGGTTTGAGCATCGAACATCGTCTCCCGTCAACTTGAAGTCTGTTCTGCAAAGCTCTGCACACAGAGACACCGACGAGGCAGCAGAGCTTCAAAACTGCCAGACTGATACCCCCCTTTGTGGTGCAGGTGTCACTGTCACAACAAGTTTATAAGCAACAATCATGCTGCCAGTGCTTTTTCTTTTTTATGTGTTAATTTTTATCATTTATTTGCAGCTCAACCAAGACTGCTGGGAGAGATTGCCTATCAGCTGGACAGGAGAATCCTGTCTCATGTCTTCCAGGCTCATAAGAGGTTCTATGGTTTCACTGTGATCAGTATACCAGAAAAAAATTGTAGAGGTAATCACTTGTTTGGTTGATTGTTCATGGAGATCCGTATTGATCCATTGTCTGTCTCTTGTTTTGGAATCGGGTCGTGGGGGCAGCAGCGTGAGCAGTGAGGCCCATCCACAGCCACCTCTTCCAGCTCTTCTGGGACGATTTCTAGGCGTTCCAGGTCAGCTGAGAGATAGTGTCTCCATTGTGTCTCGGGTCTCCTAGCAGTTGGACATAGGTCTGTCGCAATAAACAATAAATCAGTTAATTTCATGATAAATGAAAATTATTGACCTCATTTTCATTACGGGACTAACCTGTTTAAGTAAAGGTTGAATTTATCGGCTTTATCTTCTTCATGTCTCTCTCTTTCTACTGAAGACACTGGATGACAAAAGGCTCAACTCCGGTGCTCTTCACTGACCCTTCCCTTTCTCTTTTTCCTCTTTTCTCTAAAATCCGTTTTAACCTTCCAAAATCGTGTTTTTGGATCGCTAAAAGCATCTAAGCTATGAACTAAGCTAACAGGCCGACCTCGGGGAAACAAACTCCGTCTTGTCGAAGCTCCAAAATTCATGGTTGAAACCCGTGCCTTTGTGTAAAAAGTTGCTCTTCTTTGAAAAAAGAAGCTGAGAAATTGTTTGCTGATTTTTTTATTATTAAAAGCTTTGTTGAAAAATGCTATGCTAAAGAGCTCAAACCACACCGAGCGTCCGCCATTTTGAGAACCGAAAAAAGGAAAGAGAGACAGCCCATGTCACATCAAGGGGCCGTCCTCTCAGTTTTCTTAGAGACACGCTGCTCGCTCCCTCGCTAGCCATCCTTTGGTTCAAACAGTCTTGTACTGCCATCCAGTGGTCAAAAAAGGTACTACACACAAAAATTTACCAACATTTCTTCTTGAATTTGACAATTACTAATTATTGTCAAATTTCAAACAATTTTATTGTTTATTGCAATAGTTTCTGAGACAATTAATCGCCCAGCAAAATTTGTTATTGTGACAGGCCTAGTTGGACATGCCTGGAATACCAGCCTAGAGAGGCGTCCAGGGGACATCCTTACCAGATGACCACCTCAACTGGCTCCTTTCGATGTGGCAAACATTGCTTCTACTTTGTCCTGGATAACTGAACTTCTCACACTATCTCTCAGGTAGAGTCTAGCGTTAAACACTAATAGTAGAAAAACAATATGCCGAACAACAGCAGCACGAACATGAGTTTGTGTGGGCAGATGAGTACAAATGAACACAACAGCTTGACATAAATCCATCAGCAGCACAAGATTAGCAACATGGATAATCAGCAGCACATATCAACAAGCACGTGGCATCACTGATTTTTTTTTCTTCACAGTGATTTTCCTGGTTAGGGATTTATGAGTCTAACAGCTTCACGGTAGAAGCTGTTCCTCAGTCTAGTGGTTCTACACTTAATGCTCCGCAACTTTCTGCCTGAGGGGAGCGGGGCAAACAGTTTGTGTGCTGGGTGAGTGGAGTCCTTCATGATGCAGGTGACCATCTTCCTCCATCTGGAGGTGTAGATGTCTGTGATGGTGGGGAGGCCGACTCCAATAACACATGGACTAGAAAAATCACCATTTTGTTTTATAGCCTGTTTTTAATAAACAAAAAATAACCTTTTGTATTGTTAGCTTTATCTACATTAGCAGCTAAATTGTCTTGTAGCGTCACTTCCAGGGGTGGAAGTAACATATTACAAATGCTCAGATTACTGTAATTAAGTAGATTTTTTGGGGGTACTTGTACTTTTATGAGTATTTCTTTGAAGTGTGTAATTTTACTCATACTTAAGTACAATTTAGACCATGGAATCTACTTCGCTACTTTTAAAATCAGAAGTCTCTACTGAGTTCATTCATTCATTCAACCTTTATTTAGACAGGTTAACCCCATTGAGCCCCGGGACTCATTTACAAGAGAGATCTGAGTGCGGCTGCAATTTGAATTAATATTCAACCATTCATCTGCATCTTTGTAGCCAATAAGGCTCTCAGATCACCAACGCACCAATTAACTATGACGTAAGCAAAGGACAACTCTGTAGAGTAGAGAGTCATTTATGGTCTGAAGATTTGGAGACACAGGACAACAGTGTCAACAGAGAAAATGACGAGGGAAAGGCTGAGGACGAGTGCTCGTGGCCGTACCTGGAGGAGTTTATGTACAGAGGGCCAAAAGGAGACAGAGTCCAGATGCAAACTTTGTTTGATCTCTACAGTGATAGCAGCTGACAAGACTTCAGCATCTAATCTCTAAAAACATGTTGCGGTGTACGAGGTTTTCCAGCTACCTGTATGATATTGCTTTTTATTGTTTGTATGTGTGGATTGTTAGTTTGGCTAAGTATGCAAAGATCTTCGATACCGTCATTGCCATCGGTTTGCCTGGTACTAAAATAAGACGGAGCTTCTGAGTCTGTGCTTTGAAAGTAGCTATTATATACAGTAAATCGAATTGAACGCCTTCTATTGACAACACAATAAAACATCAATTGGTTAAAAAACAATTAATAATTTGAGTAGTTTTTGAGGGGCAGCCCGGTGGCGCAACTGGTAGAGCTGCTGCCTCTCAGCGAGCAGGTCCCTGGTTCAAACCCCGGTCCAGGGGCCTTTCTGGGTGGAGTTTGCATGTTCTCTCCGTGCATGCGTGGGTTTTCTCCGGGTACTCCGATTTCCTCCCACAGACCAAAAACATGCATGTTAGGCTGATTGGTAACTCTAAATTGTCCAGGTGTGAGTGAGAGAGTGAATGGTTGTTTGTCTCTTTGTGTCCCTGTGATGGACTTGCGACCCGTCCAGGGTGTACCCCGACCCTCGCACAGTGATTGTTGGACATGGGCACCAGCGACCCCCGTGACCCAAAATGGAATAAACGGGTAAAGAAAATGGATGGATGGATGGAGTAGTTTTTGAGAAGAGTACTTTGTACTTTAAGTATTTTTTTATAACACCAGTACTTTTACTTGTAATTGAGTACAATTCAAGCAGTGTAATAGTACTTGTGCTTGTGTACAAATTTTCAGTGCTCTTTCCACCTCTGGTCACTTCTGAAAACAAAAACGAAACTAAGTTGTTCTTCCTGAAGGGCTTGCAGTTTACAGGCTGTACCTGGAGGATTGCTATGGCAACAGGTTGCCAGGAGCGACGGGGCACTTCCGCTCCCTGTTCGTGCGGCTCTGAGCGGCGCGAGGAGGAGAGGGGTGGCCAAAACACACACGCGCAGCGGTGAAGGGTGAGGTCGGAGGGACTCGGTCAGCGTAGACAAAAAAATTTAAAAAATAAACATCCGCTGCGAGGCTTTTTGTTGTTGTCATGAAGTGAGGAGCCCTGAGGTCTGCGAGGACGCGTCCGCTCGCTGCTCCGGTGAAATTAACCGAGAAACGTCGTGATCAGCGGAGCAATGGAGACCCGCCGCCGCCGCTGACGGACCCCGGAGCTGCCCCTGCTCACAACAGGTTAGTCTCACCGGGTCACTTCCCTGCACGTTCAGCTGCAACAGGGCTTCTTTTTTTTTAATGCGTTACCTAAAATGTCTGTCTGCTGCTGTAAGGGTAACAAATGATGCAGGAGCCCTTGTTGGTGTCGACAAAAACCGCGTTACGTTAGTGCACGTGCACAGAGAGGAGTCTGTTTCAGGTGAACAGCTCGTTTTAATGGCGCCGTCAGTTCATCCTTAATGAGGAGTCCTGAGCTGAAGGTGTGTCTACCTTTCACCACGCGTTTTGATTTGGCTAAAAATATAAAAAAAATAAATTCGACCTCATCAGTTTGCGTACACACATTTATTACCATAGCACTTATGAAGCACTTAAAATGGCAACAAGGCCAACCAAAGTGCTGTACAGCATAGATACAGCAAGATAAGAACTAAATTATGAGTTATGAGAGTTATGACTAACATTATAGAATACAGACACGTTAAAATCAACTCGGTGTCAAAAGGTAGGGAATAAAAGTGAGTTTTTAAATGAGATTTTAAAACGGTAAGCGAGGAAGCATGTTATCATCCATTAAATGGCCGTTATTAGTTGTTATCATCCCCATATGTAGCGTTCAGACTGCCCCTCCTCTACCTCCTAGTAGGTTCAAAGGTATGTACGCTGATAATACAGTCACGTGGTTAGGTTAAGAGTCGAGGGTCTGGGGGTTAGGTTTAGTGTCAGGGTTAGGGTAAGGCTTCACCACTTGCTCTTGCCGAGGTCGGACGCATTTCCCCTCCTCTCCCTCTCCGCTTTGCTGCTCTTTCTGTGAAACAGCTTCTGAGCCTCTCTCTACATTTCTTCTGAACCATAATTATGGACTTGGATTTGGTCAGTTGGTCCCTCAACACAATTAATAACATTTCTTCAAAGAGAAGACAGGCTTTAGGCGAGATGATTTGCCCTTTTGGCACACACGCAGCTGGATATCTCATCGACTTGGAAGACTTGATGACGTGTCTATCTCTGCTGTCATTTGTGGATTTTAAGGACGCATTTATAATTGGATTTATGATAACTGGTTCCTGCTTTTTGGATTCGGCTGGTTGCTGGTTTATCTACAATCAAGGAAGTCGTCGGCAGCAAATTTGGACCCGATTACGCTGCTTGCCTTATGATGGCTTGGTTCGTGCCTCGAGCACCCAGACTCAAATGCTTTTGGCAGAATGGATCAGATCTTGGGGATTATTCTCATGCACGGTCCATTGGTGTGGCCATGTAATTTGGACGTTTCGGAAACGAGTGGACCAACCCAGACTCAAGGTAGATGTCATTAAAGTTCTGCCTGTCCCCAAAACAAGTGTGTGTTTATCTGAATTTGGCTCTCTTGCCTGGCCTTGTAGGCCACCTTATCTGAATTCGCTTGGAGGACATAGAATCTGACGCTCTGACACCCCCTCCCCCATCGAGGAATTCCAACTGATCAAACTGAGGAAACCAGATGAATAAACATTGTCATCATTTCAGGACTCTTGGATGCACATTGGCGTTGTCCTTTGCCATTCCCCGACATCCCTCGAGAATGTTTATAGATCTCACCGGAGGGGACTGGTTGATTATTCCATCCTCATCAGAACTTTTACAGTGCCCTTGAGAGCGTCCTTGGACATGCTCACCGCTCTCGTCGTCTCCCCCCGCTGCGGAATGTCTACGTCACTATATGCTTGTATGTGCGAGGTGTTTTTTCAACATTAGAGTCTTTCTTTTCAGCCAAGAAGAAAGAGTTTGATTGGATTTTTTTTTTTGCCTCCGATTCCTACATGTCCAGTTTCACTACTTTTTAGTCTGTCTAAACAGGTCTCACTTGTAATTGAGTCTTCGAGGCTCAATGTGATTTATCTGTCTAAATAAAGGTTGAATTGAATGAAATTGAAAGGCTCAAGGTTAAGGGGGTTAAGTTTAGGGTCAGTGGTCTGGGTCAGGTGTATGGTTAGGTTTAGGAAAAGGGTTACATAAAGCTAACTAAAGTACACTTCTGGTTTTACACACGAGCCACGATGCATATTATCACAGATAAAAATGTAACTTTAAACCAGTTAAGAGGTAGGAGGGGACAGTCTGACCTAACGACTAATAACATCCATTTAATGGTCTGATAACATCCGAAGCTGCTGTAAAAGCATCTGGTCTGCTGACCTCAGAGAGCACTGTGGGACATATGGCTGCAGCAGATCAGCAAGATAAGAGGAGGCAGAACTGTTCAGAGGTTTAAAGACATACAGAAGAATTTTTAAAATGAATTCTAAGGTGAACTGGGAGCCAGTGAAGGGAGGCCAGAACTGGGGTAATGTGCTCTCATGCCCAAACCAGTTAAAAATCGGGCTGCAGCATTTTGAACCAGTTGTAAACATTCAGTAGAGGTCTGACTGATTCCAAATAGAAGCGCATTGCAGTAATCGAGCCTGGATGGATAATTCACATCTCTGCATTCATTCATTCCAAAATCCCTGCTTTCTGTGAGTTGGTAACAATCATAATTTGTAACAGTTTATTGCATTTCTTTGCACAACACATAACTGTATTTACATTGCCACCGCAGGGAAATCATAATAATTAAAGTAACAATTTTCCTCTCTTATCACTGGCAAGATTTTATACTTTCACTGGGCGTTAAATAGTGTGCAGTAGACATTTTGGTGAATAGTATTTCTTATCAATAGTTCACACACTGAACCTGCAGATTACCTCAACATTTTTAAAACAACGTGCTTGTTTTCTCAAATTGGCTCAGCGTTCCTGTCACACATCATTTCTTGTCAGTATCTGACACACCTTTACTTTCTCCCTGCAAAATCCAGTCAGCCCAAAATAACGTTCAATATTTTATTCTAAAATATGACATGATGTGTTGGCGTTTCTTTTTATTTTACTGAGGCCGACAGAGGTAATTATGTCTCCCTAAATGCATTTGTTGATGAGCAAATGTGACCTGTCTCTTTTTTGCTTCGGCTCTTTCTTAAGTTGTCACTGGGAGCTTAAATGTTTAGCTGATCTTTATGAAATCCTGTCAAGAAAAGCTCCCAACTCTAAGAGCTTAGGAACTGCTGCTGATGTGAGGCTCTGAAGCAAATTACATAACCCTGTAATAAATAGCAGAGTGGTTTAAGGTGATAATACCATGTAACCTGGCCGTGCCACTGAAGGACAAGTTATGAGGTTATGATTTGACTGTAAACACTGAGAGAATACCAATGGTTGAAGAAAAACAGCCGTGTTCCATATCATTTTTCTCAGAGAGAACAATGAATCACAGAAGAGAAATATCATTTCTGAGTTTTAAGTATGATGGATTACAGCCTGCCCATCAGTGAGGCAGGGCTGAGGGCTCGCGCCATGTCTTCTCCCTGTGAGTTTGCAGATAGATTTATTTTTTTCTCTTTTATGGCAGGAAGAGACGGCTCTTCTACTTGTCATGTCACTTTGAGTCGTCTCATAACACATTCAGCATTTTTCCCAAGTGGTTGTCAGTGTCTGAGACGGCTCGTCACGCTTACTGAAGCAGAACCGAAGGACACAACCCAAAAGACAGAAAGATTGGAGTTTGAGTTATGCAAACATTTCCCTGAAGCAATTGTCAATACGTTTTTACGCATTTTACAATTTCTATGGCTCTGTTGGTCGTTTATTTTTCTTAGCCACACAGTTATCAGTAGAAAAGTCTGAGCCCTCCACCTTTCATGCCAGAGGTTTAAACTGAGGTCATCGTGATGAGAAGAGACGGAGTTCAAGCTGTTTTCGTCAAATCTTGTAAATTTACAATTTGCATGATCTCGTGCAATATCGAGAGATCTTGTGTGATCCAATAGTACTGCTAGTTCACCAAATTTCATATTAATACCTGTAAAATTAGCAGAGTTATAGCCATTTTTGTGTTTAATGTAGCTTAACTGTGGTGTCAAATGGGATTGAATCCAGAAGTTAATCAGTTATAGATGTACATCCAGTGGCTATTTCCTGAAAGTTTCAGTAATATCCATCCCTTGGTTTATGAGATATTTTAACATTATAGACAAATAAACGCAGAGACAGCCATCCATCCATTTGATGGCAAAATTAGGCTAACTTAGAAATGTACATTTTGAACCTCTTGATTATAGTGTTAACGTTTTATACAACTAACTAGCCTAATTTTATGATTTAACTCTTATTTTTCTTTCTACTTTCTAACAAGTAACAAGTTAAGTTATATCTGGGAGATGTATTGATGATTAACAAGATCTGAGAGCAGAAGAAACCTTCTGTTTATTAAAAGGATTGACAGAAACTGTTACTTTCAGCTCGTGGTATACATTAATAAACTGTTTAGAGTCACACTTCATTAAGAACTGTCGCCATATTTTTCACTAATTAATTTTTGGGATAGTGAAGGAGCCATGTCCTCAGAATGTAATTATTAAACAATCTAAAGCACTGATAGATATAACATGCAAGAAATAAAATGAACTCTTGTTACATTCAACGTTAAATACAACCTTGAATTTGTATTTGCATGTATACTTTTGTTTTGTTTTTTTTAAACAAATTCATATACTTCCTGTGTTGTACAGAGAGCAGATGATATTTGTGATTAGTTTGGGACTTTGCTCAGCTGGAGAAACAGCATCAAATATTCCCTCTAGCTGTTTTGGAATTGATTAATTTACTCTCAGCGCTGCCTGAAGAATAGGAAACACAACTGTCCCTCCCCCTAATTTTTGTGTTATAGGCCACATGTTGTCAGAACAAACGATTCACATAGCTGCAGGCCAGTTGCACTAGGAGAATAAATCCCTGGGTTTTGCTTTCCCCCCCAACCAATTTACTTGTATGACTGAATACAAAGCAACCTAAGCTAACCACCTGTAGGGATCTGCTGTGGAAAATCTATTTAGACAAGGTCAGAGTATAGACGCACACAAAATAATAAATGTCGTAATTGAAGTCTTTTGGATAAAAGACGAAATGTTTCAACAAAGAAGAATCTGTCCAGATATCTCATCTTTTCTCTGGTCGTATTTATATGACGAATGCAGGCAGGAACAGGGTTTAAATGCTCTTTTACAGCCATGAAAGGACAAACACCACCTCAGCTCTGATCTTCTGCCCCATTCAGCTGCGCGTCTCCGACTGTTAATAACTAATTTAAAATGTTGGTTTTTTTTCCGGGTTCTGACCTGTAATTACTGTTAATTCATCGAGTTGGGTGGGGTTCGGAAATGATGACTGATGGCTGGGGCTGGGTCGGATTGGATTTTTTGGGCCCGAATGCAACTCTACAAGGCAGTGGTGAGACCAGCTGTTGTATGGTCTGGAGACAGAGACATGGACAACAAGACAGGAGAAAGAACTGGAAGTGGCAGAAATGAAGATGAGTTTCTCCTTAGGAGTGACAAGGATGGATAAGATCATCAGAGGTACAGCACAGGTTGAACAACTGGGAGATAAAGTTAGAGAGGCCAGACTGAGATGGTTTGGACATGTCCAGAGGAGGGACAGTGGGTACCATATTTTTCGCTATATAAGCCGCAGCATTTTGCATAAATTGGCATGCCCTGTGACTTATACGGCAATGCGACTTACTTATTTTTTCCCATATTTACAACCCAATTTTTGACTTTGAGATCTGACGATTTCATTCATTCTGACATGGAAATTATTGAACACCACCATTTTCAGCCACTAGAGGGCCCTCTGCGAATATGGCAAGCCAAGTGTCTCATTAATAGGTAAAAGTGGCTATTAATGAGACACTTGGCTTGCCATACAAAGCCACCTTCGTCTCACTCCGAAACTCTTGGAGCATTTATTAAGGAAAAGTTAAACTGAGACACAACTTTGCTATAATTTCGAGCAAACAAATAATTGTTTTTAAGTGTTAATCTTGTTAAATTCTTCTTAAAGTCCTCCCGTGCACGCCTCCAAACACCGTGGATTAAACATTTGCAATAAAATGTTGTAAATGAACCTAAACTTTAAAGAAAGAAGGAATGCCTGTTTTGCATCCTTGTTGCAGTTGTTCACGTGATCTGCTTGGTAGTCTCTTCTTCACCAACCTGTTGGTTCCTACCTGAGTTCATGCTTAATTTATGTGCGTTCTCAGGAGAAATTCAGATTACTTTATGCATGACTGTGCTCAGAGTAAACGTCTCTACCAGATTTAAATTGCAGGTGCAGCTTGGTGCATATCAGACAAACTCACAGAGGACAGTGCTGGAAATTTCTCCATATCAGGCTGTGTAATAATGCGAGCGACTTACCGGGAACTACCTCGAGAGCGCCATTGTCTCCAACAAATGTTGCATAACTAAAACTCTAGAGTGCCACTTTAAGCCCCCAGAGCTGTTTCAATCATGACCAAAGAACTCCCTTTAGACTTTACTTACTGAGCAGGATTTGTGCCAACAGATCTAAAAGTAGACTCGGTGAGGGAGTCTGTCCTGATTAAAGACTTCTGATTGTTTTGTTGTTTTCATCTAAAATTTATTTTCTGATACAGATTTTCTGTTTCAGCAGTAAAAACCCTGGAGGGCGTGACGTCTAATCCATTTTGTTTGAATTTTTGCACAGGTCCTATCCTCTGAAATTCTCTTCTTTCAAAATCTTGCGACAAAAGAAAAAGAGCTGGAGCCGAGACGATCAAGCATGGATGTGCCCAGGATGGTCGAGGGCCACTTCAGCCACACGCAGTCCTATTCAGGAGGCGGCAGTCACGATGCGCACTACCTGACGCTGGAGCAAAAGGCTGCCTTCGTCTTTGTGTTGCTGCTTTTCATCTTCCTGGCCCTGCTCATAGTGCGTTGTTTCCGCATTCTGCTGGACCCATACCGCAGTATGCCCTCCTCCAACTGGACAGACCACACAGAGAAAGACACGTTTGATTATCGCATCGTCTGAGGAGCGCAGATACAAAAATCAACTGGTTTGATTCGTACAAAGTACTTTGGCACTTGGAGAAACGAACTCAAATTCACCTGGAAAGTCACAAGTTTCAGAAAACCCTCTGAAAGTAAAATCTAATTTCACAGCAATTCAACAGCGAATTGTTTTTGAGCTAATTCAGCAGCTTCTTCCTGCCAATTAAAAAAAATGTAAACTGTATCAAAACAACCGTAACTGTAATATGAAGCTAATTGATCAAACCACACTAAAACACGACGAACCAGACTCCCTTTCAGTTCTCATGTGGACTACCTCACTCCTCCTCCATCTCGTGTATGGAAGTCTTCAGATCTCACAGGGTCCAGTATCTGTCCAGGTACAAGCCAGATGAATTATCCCACTGTTTACATTTTTTCATGATTACTTATGTTCTAGGATTTTATTGTTAGTGTAGACAATCAGCGATGAAAATAGTGTTTGAAATTGCGGTATGAATATTTGGTTGTTTTGTCTTTACAGTATTTTGTCTTCATTTGTGGCGAGGTCTTTCTTTGATGCAAATCAGGCAAAGAGGAAGTGACTGCCTTATGTCTTAGTAGGATGTGTATACGACAGGGTCCTAACTTTCTGAACAGGAACAAATGGCCATGAACAGAACATGTTTAGGATCACAAACCAGATTTCACAATCACAAAGAACAGGGATGCACCAATACCACATTTTTTTTAAAACGAGTAAAAGTGCAAGTACTGTACTTACATTTGAGTACTTGTTGATAACAAGTGAAGTAGTAATGAATTATATTGAACTTTTTTTTTTTTTTTTTTTTTACAATTAATAGAACCTGTAATTACAAATTTAATCTGTTAAAAAATTATCTGTATTTTTCACATTTTACCATTTAAAAACAATAAAAAATAAAATAATTAATTCCATTGCAACACTCCCCCCCCCCCCCAAAAAAAAAAAATCCAGTGATTTGCAGCACAACAGAAGTACTATTCCTACACATGATAACTGCTAAAATGTTTTTATATAAACATTAAGAGAACAACGAGGCAATAAACAGTTTTGGTCACGTCTCTAAAAGACATCCAGCAGCAGCACGAGTGGAAACACAACAAAAACATCACTACGTAGCTTAGCACCATCTTCAGACAGCGTTGGCAGTTGTTGCTTTTAAAGCAGCTTTTTAGTCTCGTTAATGACTCTGTGGAAGAATTTACCACTCAGTTTTCGCCGTATCCACTCCCCCCCCCCATGTCGCCCCCTCTCAGAATGGTCTAGATCAGTGTCGGGGACCGGCTCGTTGAGGTTGTCTCACTGACGACTTGCCGGCTTGCTGCTGGACAGCTCGCTGGCTTGGCTTTTTCACCTCGATGAGGACGATGGAGGCCTTCGCCCTTTTGCCAGGGACAGAGTGATGAGAATGTCAGGAAGCTCGAGTTCAGACATGTAACTGTCCGGGACCCTCTTTCGCCTAATCGTCACTTTAAACAACTTCACATGGCTTCTTCTTCTTCTTCTTCTTCGTCGTCTTCCGCTGGTGTTTCGTGGCGTTATCAGTTTTATGTGGCATTAATGCCACCGATAAAAAGAGAACAGTCACACGAAAAAATAAAATGCTACCTCCGCATAACTGACGTTGATCCTCCTCTGCCATTTGACTGCTCACCTGAGAGGTGAATGTCACGCTGCTGCACCGTGTCGTAGTAGTATCAAAACAGTTAAGAGTATGAGAATACTGTTTCAATATCTGAGAGTAGTATCCATATCGGTGCATCCCTATCAAAGAAAGTTAGATTGAACCGCTCCCTTTAAAGATTAGGAATGGTACAAAGAGACGGGCACCTCTTTGCGCTGTTCAGTTGACTGTTTGTGTGGAATTAAAAAATAAAATAAAAACGGTATTTGTCCTGTCATGGAGAGCCCTTCTGTGTCCAGGTTTTTAGATGTCAACAATTAAGAGACGTTAAAGAAAATACTTTATGTCTAACTTGGAAAAACAAACGTTTTATGTTTTAGGAAAATGAGTTTTTTACACATTTTTTTAAAATTCTGTATATAAATGTGTTTGAGCGAGTGCGTTTTTGTGTTGCGGTCATTTTAAAAACCCAAACAGCATTTTACTGCCTGCGGTCGGTGTATTGACAGTTGGTATGCCAGATCTGCAGTGTGTTGGTGTTGAAGATGAAAAGTCATTTTCACATCAGACCCTTTACAGACGGATGTTGTGGCTCTTCTGTTGGGCAACATTTCAACTGTGCGCCTTATCGTGTAGATTGTTTACAGTACCGTAGGTAGCAAACACACTGGGCACTCTGTTGCAGCAGTGTCGTTGCTCGTCACCGATGTCATACAGCCTGTTGAAAATTAGAAAAATAAATAAAAATTCTGTTCCTCGTATTTGTCCCTGCAGGGACACAAAGTGAACTGTGGGACTTTTGATAATACGTGATGTTCTTGTGATCTGCTGTGGCCTTTTACTGCATAACGCAGATGTTGCAACGATGTGCTGAGGTGTCCCCCCCACCCCCTCCCCGCATGCATCTTCAACGGAGTATCCTGTTTGTGCATGATAAATGGTAAAGTGCTTTAATCCTGATGTTGTAGCTGTGATTCAGTTGCTCAAGCAGCATTTCCTTGTCTGCTCTGAAGACGTTTTTTTCAATCTATTTTTTTTGCCTTGAGCCATTGTTCTTTTGTAATAAAAATCACAGCCCACACTCTTGAATGTGTTTTATTTCATTAGGTTCATCCACCAGGCAGTAAAAGCAGCATTTGTTTAGGATAAACTAATAAAAAAAAGGTGAGGGAACTGTTTTTCAGTCCTTGCTGACCTTTACAAGCAGCTTGAGCTGGAGGCCAACACGTTCTTTCCCATTTTATCAGTGACTGGCAGTGGTAGCTGGCAGGTGCCTCCATTGGTTTTCTATGAGCCCAGACAATGTGTCTGGTTGCACACACACACATTAGTCTCTACACAAAACTTCTCTTTGAGCCAAAACCCCATATCAATGCAGAATAATAATTTCTTCTCACCTAAGCTGGATATTGTCTGATATAAAAAAAAAACGTTTGCACGCACTGTGGTAAAATATGGCTGCATCCAACTAAAGTATGATTTTTCTCTGTGTGTGGTTGAATATGTTGGGTTACTTAATTTTGCTGATATCATGCTCCCACTGGATTTTATTTATTTATTTTTGAAGGGAGGGCAGGGGGAGCGGATGTGGATGAGAATTTTAAATGAGTTGATCCTATAAAGAAGACAAATGTGCACTCTGTGCTTTTCAAATTGTTATGTAAGTGAGGAGCCACGTCTTTCCTGGAGTCCGCTCACTGTTTGTGTTTTTAAAGAGGAATGTCATCTGGGGCTGATGATCACTGCTAAAACTAAGTTTGGATTAAATCCTAAACCTTTATCTAGTTTGGTACGATGCATTTTGAGGAGGAGGCCGTTTGCTGCAGGAGTTGTGAATATTTTTAGGATGCAAGAAAGAAGTTTGAGCTTTTAGCAGATCTCCAATTATCTCATGCTTGACTTAACTATTGAGTACATTAAAGTTATCCTCCACCCATTTATCCTTTTTTATTTTTGGTCAGGTCACTGAGGCAACAGGTCCAGGAGGGAAAACCATACATTTCTCAGCAACGCTCTCCAGTACTTCATGAGGGATCCCGGGGCGTTTTACCTCCAGACCTGATACGTTCAGTTCAATTCAAAAATACTTTATTAATCCCAAAGGGAAATTAGGTGTTGTTGTAGCTCATCATCCTGGTTCCATTCAAGAGTTATAGATGATGACAGCTGTGGGCAGGAAGGATCTGGCTACATATACAATCCATCCACCTGGATCCAGCTTGCTGTTAGATCTGGCAGGCCTCTCAGTCCTCCTGGGCAGCAGGACTGCCCGAAAGCTCCTCATCACCACGGACAGACAGCTGAAGGTGCTGGGGTGTGATTGCAGTCCTCCCATTGTCATGAGCCGAGTTTCCCATCAGCTCCATGATCTCGGCGGTCAGGTACTCGATCACCGCCACCAGGTTGACAGGAATTCATCCACGGCGCCTCCTTTTCAACTCATTTGGGATTTGTGGCTGTAGTTGAGGTATTTGAGCTTTTGAGATGTTAATCAGCTGCTCCTGGTTTAAAAAAAAAAAAAAAAAAACTTATTGCCATGGTTACACATCATACCAAATGCCCAAAAGTAAAAAGATCTCAGTAAAAATACTAGATGCACAGCATCTGATACCAGAGGAAGTAATCATCTGAAAAAAATGATTTACATCCAGAAAAAGATGAATTAAAGTTTTCAAAAGCAATAACTCAGAATGAATGTGACGGAGCCACTCCAACATGCACCACCCCGAGCGGCACAATGTCATAGTCCCTCCAGCGAGTTTTCGATCTGCCTAGGTGGTCTCGTGGGACATTCCTTAAAGGGAGGTGCCCAGGAGGTATCATTTACCTGACTCCTTTTGATGCAGAGGAGCAGTAGCTCTACTTCAAGCTCCCCCTGGTTCCTGGACCTCCTCACCACATCTCTAAGGCTGAGCAGCCACCCTATCATTGAAGCCCATTTCATCTGTTTGTATCCAGGATCTCATTCATTTGATCGTGACTCGTGACCGTAGGTGAGGGTTGAAAAGTAGGCCGAGCAGTTCTTTCAGTTCAGCTCCTTTTTCACCACAACAGACCGAAGCAACTTCTCTGTGACTCCTGAGATCCTGGTCATGAACGCAATAAACTGTATTGGACACAACAAACAGTCACTGTTGAGTCTAAGTCACAGGAACAAGCTCAACTTTGGTTATTGAACCAAAAAGCTTGTACACACGCGACCCCCCCAGAATGTTTCAGGGCCATGAACCTTCTCCAGATCTACAAAACATGTGGACTGGAGAGTCAAACTCCTCCTAAATAACCCTGCAAGGGTCAAGATCTGGTCTACTGTTCAATGACCAGGGGCAGGTTAGTTTTACATACACTGTTATCAGTATTTATAAAATCTCTGTTTACCCCCAGATGGTTTTAAGTATCACCATGGGCCTTTGAAAGCATCATTTCAAGCAATACATGAAATAGAAACTTGTCACATTTGAATGAAAGTGTTCATTTTGTCACCAAAATCTCATTACCTGCTGCCAAACATTAAAATCCAATCTTAACGCACCCTTTCTGCTGCAAGTGGGAACAGCAGGAGGGACTGGAGCCATTATGGATCAATAACACAGTCATGCTTTATGCAACATGACTCACAATAAAGACAGACTTTGATAATTAAATTATTTTTATTCTCTGCTGTTCACGCTTAGACGCCTCACACTAAATTTATTCCCTTCCAAATGCTCCATTTCACTATTCAGCCTCCAGTTAATTTAATGGTCTCTGAACAGGTTGAAGGGGTTGTTAGCCTGTGAATGTGAGCTGCTGTGCACGATGGCGTGAGGGATGGAGTATTGCTATTAGATACTGGACTTTGGACCGAATCCTTTTATTCCCAAGAGCTGATGACTTTTCAGTCACCTTTTGCACTGACAAATAGTTTGAAGACTTGTGGTTAATTTGCAGCAAAGAGAAAAAGGATCCCTGCAGCATTTTAGAAACAAGCTTTAAGTCTGAACTTGTCAATTACTTATCTAGTTTGCACGTTACAAATTTAGTTCTTAAAATGTAAGAAATCTAAAAACGATCACTGCAGTGAATTTTAAAGTACTGATTTGTGGAGCCAGAGTCCAGCAAATCCTTTACTTGTGTTTATGTGCGTTTGAGTAGCTCTAACCAAGAACTTGGTCGTTCTTGAAAATTTATTTAACTTTTTTTTTCATGTAATGTGTCATTTAATTATTTCTTGTTCTCGTGAATAAATAACTATGGATTGTTAACCCTGATTGGTTTCTCTTTCATACAGGAGATGATAGTGATCCTGTGTTCGGACAAAGAGCTCCTTCTGTCATTTTCTTGACAGTTTTACTCAAAAACTGCCTGGACACTCTCCACAGGAAGTCAGTACATCACTTATGATTTTATTTTTACTAACAAGCTCTACTTCATCAAATGACTGGTTGGTATACTCATTATAGTCATCAAATAAATTAATCATCCCATCTAATATCTTTTTCTGAGACAATTTTCTAAACCATGTCTGGGTGACCTTCAGTTTGAGTTTGTAGTTTGCTTAAATTAGATATTAGTACCAGGGACGTCAAAACCAACCAGCTAACCAACCATTTAACCATTTATCCAAGGAAATATGATCAAAACATTTAGTATTAGTTCGTCAAAACAGGTGGAATGAAACCTTCTGGGTTAGGAGGGAGTATTTTCCTCAGGTGGAGGAGTTTAAGAATCTGTGCTTTGTGTTTATGGGTGACAGTAGGATAGAGCAGGAGATGGATCCAAAGATTGGGGCCTCATCTTCAGTAATGAGGGTGTTGCTTTGGTCAGTTGTGGTCAAGGAAGAGTTGAGCCGAAATGCAAAGCTCTCAATTTACTGGGCTGCCTCACCTATGGCCATGAGGTTTGGATCATGACCAAAATAACAAGATCCCAGAGCTCCTGAAATGAACTTCCTTTGTAGAGTGGCTGAGTTCAGTCTTCGAGATAGGGTGAGGAGCTCCATCATTCGGGGAGCTCCGAGTGGAGCTCAGATACACGGTAAGGGTTGCTGGGAGCTCATACCTATCTCCAGCAGTCATCGGATAAGAGGCGAGGTAAACTCTGGACAGGGTTCCAGTCCATCCATCCATTTTCTTCCACTTATCCTGGATTGGGTCACAATATAGCAGCCTAAGTAGGGAGGTCCAGACTTCCCTCTTCCCAGCCACTTGGGCCAGCTCCTCCAGGGAAATCCCAAGGTGTTCCCAGGCCAGCAGAGAAACATAGTCCCTCCAGCATGTCCTGGGTCTTCTTTTGGGTCCCAGTGGGACGTGGCCAGAACACATCACCAGGGAAGCTTCTCACCCTATAAGGGAGAGCCCAGGTTTCCAGTCCTTCACATACATACAACCACCAACTTAAAAATTGCCAATGGAACTTTTTTGTTGTTGTGAGAAGAAACTGAAGAAAACTTTTGGTAAGAACATGAAACTTCATGCACAAAGCCCCAAATCAGGAGTTAAACCCTGGATCTCCTGGTTGCAAGGCAACATATCTAACCAACAGATCCACAGTGCACCCATACAAGTTCATGCCAAACCATAAAGGCACTTTTGAAAAACACACATTACGATGTTGTGAACGTGACTAAAAGTTAAAATGACAAGAATTTACACAATTATCTCTCACCAACAACCTAATGCAGTCCTTCAAATTGCAACAATTGTTTAAGTTTGTAAGGACTTTAGATAAAAACAAAAAGACTTGATTCCCCGAACACTTCAAAAAATTATTTCTAAAGATGGCGGACAGTAGCAGGACGTTTGGAGCCTCAGGGCTTTGACGAATGAGGTGTCTCTCCTGGTGTCTCTGAAACAGCCTGAGGGCTCCCATCAGGTGACTCCAGCTCACACACAGTCTTCAGAGCTCTCAGAACAAACACATGACAGCAACCAATGGCATAAAGAGCTGCAAAGACTAAAACATGAGCTCAGTCAGGAATGCAAACACTGATGCAACGGGAAAGATGTGATCCCATCTCCTGTTTCTCGTTAGAAGTCTGGAGATGCTCTGTCAGATTCATGTCAGCTGCAATGTTCTTCAGAATACATCAGAAGGAGAAAGCTGCTCAGGAACACATAGCACGTCCAGCACCAGCTCTGACTCTCACAGAACCATTTTGTGCACGTTTTAAGGGTTCTGCCAGCAGAGCCCTGTTGTGTTTTAACACTGTCACTAAGTGCTGCATCCTCTGAGCTGCACGGTGTAATGACAGTCTTTACTGGTGATGACCCCTTCTTCTTCACACAGGCAGCTGACAGGATAAATGCTTTTACTGGCTGGAGTACAAAACAATGTACATTTCACTTAGAAACTAATAAATAAGGACATTTTAAACATTTCTTATGGCAATGTTTGTTTATTCTTTACTTTTATATGGCAACGTTTTATATGAAGTAGTTCAAATGCAAATTTCTTTCCTACACACCATCTGTTTTATTTTTAATGAGCTCACATAGCTTTATCCACAACTTCTGCGGAGAAGAATAAGATAAATCGTCCTTCTTTTCATCCTTTCATCCTTCGCTGCTTGTTCTCGGCGAGGACGGATGCCTTCCGTCCTGCTCCTGCCCTCCGTGCCAACTCTTTGTCTTGTGATTCCTATCGGAGACTCTCACTAGATATACTACGAATTAATAATAATAATATTAATAATAATAATAAAATAAGCTAAATCCTGTCATTTTGGGGGGGTTAAATTAACACAAATTGGCCCACAGAGGAGCTTATTTATTTACGCCTTTTCATTAAAAAAAAATAATAATAATTTAATCTCCCATTTGGAATTTCTAATAAATCTATTATTTTGCACGGCAAGAAAAGTGTGTATATTATCTGTGCAGGGGAAGGAAGAAACAAGACTGAAAGTTAGATTCCTGTAAAAGATAAGGCGTGTCCGTGAACTGCTGAGCGCTCTGTGGAGGTGTCCTTCAGCCAACACAAAGCTCCTATCTCACCTACAGGTCACCCTGGATAAGAATAGATGAAGTGCTCTTACAGTAATTGCTTTGTGATTATCTTGGTTGGAATGATACACCTCATGCAGGGAAGTCGGAGGAGCCTCAGCAAAATAATTGTCTGCAAATTACATAAACAAACAAACAAAAAAATCCAAAGTAAAACTTTTATACAGTTTCAATAAAGGATAATATTGCTTTTTCTTTCCATGGGGTGTTTTAGATTAAAAAGAACACAACTGTTGGTAAAATTTAACAACAAATATTTTTAACAATAACAGGATTCAGAACAAGAAGCTCAATAATTCACATTTTTTAACTGGACAATGCAACACTAGAGTTTTATTGAAGGCAGAGTTTATTTTATTCTATATATCATGTTGCTATATATCAGTCCAGATTTGTGTGTAAGTAGGTTATGGTTGTACAGAGTATTATAACCAGTAAACTGGTTCATGCATTTGTCATGTCTAGACTGGACTATTGTAACGGTTTGTTATCTCCAAACACTTCTTTAAAATATCTTCAGTTGATCCAAAACGCTGCTGCCAGAGTCTTAACTGGAGTTACTGGGAGAGATCATATCTCTCCAGTTTTACCTTCTCTCCACTGGCTCCCTGTCAAGTCCAGAATTGAATTCAAAATCTTAATCCTAACCTACAAAGCTCTCAACAACCTAGCTCCATCTTATATTCGAGATCTTCCATCCATCCATTATCTTTACCCGTTTATTCCATTTTGGGTCACGGGGGTCACTGGTGCCCATGTCCAGCAATCACTGTGCGAGGGGCGGGGTACACCCTGGACAGGTCGCAAGTCCATCACAGGGACACATAGAGACAAACGAGACAAACAACCATTCACTCTCTCACTCTCACCTAGGGACAATTTAGAGTTACCAATCAGCCTAACATGCATGTTTTTGGTCTGTGGGAGGAAACTGGAGTACCTGGAGAAAACCCACGCATGCACGGAGAGAACATGCAAACTCCACCCAGAAAGGCCCCTGGACCGGGGTTTGAACCAAGGACCTGCTCGCTGAGAGGCAGCAGCTCTACCAGTTGCGCCACCGTGCTGCCCTATTCGAGATCTTATTGTTCCATATTTTCCTAACAGAGCAATTCGCTCTCAGACTGCAGGCTTCTTGTGGTTCCTAGAGTTTCCAAAAGCAGAATGGGAGGAAGATCTTTCAGTTATCAGGCTCCTCTCTGATGGAACCAAGTTCCAGTTTCTGTCCGTGAGGCTGACACATTGTCCAGTTTTAAGACTTTCCTTTTTGATACATCCTGGGTCGGCTTGTTATGTTATACAACTGGAAGACAAATTGACCTCATTTCCTTAAATGATTTGCTAAAATTTAATAGTTTTCATTTGATTCTATTTCTATCTTAACATGTGATTCTCGACCTGCCATTGTGTATCTATTCTTACCAAACCCAGCCGGTTGAAGCAGATGGTCCGCTTGTCCTGAGCCTGGTTCTGCTAAAGGTTTCTTCCTCATGAGGGAGTTTTTCCTTTCCACTGTCGCCTTCTTGCTTGTTAAAGATGTGAGTTCTGTGATGGAGTTAAACTCAAAGCTGCTCCTCAGATAAATAAAGTTAAATTATTATTTTTATATATGAATGTTTCTGTTCAGTTTCCTGAGATGACTTCTGTTGTGACTTGGCGCTGCATAAATAAACTGAATTGAAATTGAATTAAGTATCACTCTTTCTATTTTATTTTTTTTAAACATTCAGTGTTGTAAAGAACTGAAGGGTTTAATCACACTTACACCATTTGTTTTGTAGAAAAAATGGAAAATATTTCACTAAATTACACAAAGGGACACAACGGAATATGAAAGCCAAGACTGATATTTCTCTTAAAATAAACATACAATCTGATTTGACCCTGTAAAGTGGCATTTTGTGTATTTAAAATTGGACCAACAACACACTCCCTTCAGCCTCTTGTAGTGGTCGTTTTAAATATGATCATAAATAATCAATATTTTTTCTGTATGCTCACGTAAAGAATTCATTAAAAGTTCCTTTTGGTAGCTTTGTTTGTGTTTGTTATTTTAGTTTTACGAGTGGCTGTCAGCTTGATTCATTTGGTTGTTTACTCATGCAGATAATTAATAATTACTTACACTTTAATTTTTAATTGAGGTTGTTGTTGAACAACTGCATGTGAAGTGTCTAAACTGTATCATGGCGTGTGGAAAGGCTGTTTTTTAGATCGTGCTCAGTATTCGTTAGTCTTGAGCTGTTTGTGTTGTCTTCTCAGTCTGATGCTCCTGACAGGTGATGATGAACTGTTGGCCCTGCAGGCTGCAGGTGTTAACCATCACCGTTTCCCACCACCTGCTCAGAGTCCACTGACCTCTCTGAAGACATCAGTCTGACGGTATTGTTCTCAGCCACGCAGGATGTCTCCAACACTGAGCTGCTGTGGAATAAAAAGCAACAAATCCAAAATGTTACACAACCACAAAGAAAGAAGACCACACACGAACTATGGAAAATGTGATTTTTAATAATTGAGAAGAAACTCCACAAGTTAAAGAAATAAGGCTACTTAAGTTTAAAGCTATTATTTCCATTTACTCAATTATGATCTTATTTACATCCTGTATTCAAATTTTACAGCTGCTGTCCAGGTGTTTCTTGTTAGTTGTAATGTCCCTCGAGATATCGCTGCAAGTCCCCTGAGACTTTATTTATTTATTTACTCATCTGCGGCGATTTGAACATCACATCCCGTCCATCTGCTGTTCATACACATACATTTCCTACTGTGTTTTAAACACGGCTCAGTGACGCACGAGCGTCAGGAAACTTTTGGTGATATGGTAGAAGGAGTAACTAACGCTGAGGGTGACCAGAACCAGAAATTATGTTTTAGATTAAAACTCATCCACATCATCCTAAAACCTTAGTCTGATGTTTTGTTCCAGTTCTGTGTAATAGATTTAACTCGTTATAAGAACATTTGTCTGTAGAGGTTTTAAATTATTAGACCTTCAATTTCTTCTTCTTCTTCTTCTTATGTTAAACTGATGAAATGCATAAATGTACTTTATGTTCATTTCAGATCAACAAATACTGTAAGTGTAATACTCTTATGACCTTTAGAAATTTTAGATATTTCTGCATAAATATGACTTAAATCATCATCAACTTTTCACACAAGTCCTAAAAGTAGATAAAGAGAACCCAGTTAAAAAAGTTAGACAAAAATATTATACTTGGTCATTTACTTATTGAGGAAAATTATTCAATATTTGTGAGTGGTAAAAGTATGTGAACCTTTGCTGTCAGTATCTGTGTGACATTCCAAACATGAACTTTATTCTTCTTGAATCGTTTTGTGATCCTTTTGTCTCCATCAAGGATTTTAGTTCTGCAGTGGCAGAGCTTAAATGGGGGGTTCCGCAGGGGTCCATCCTGGGTCCCCTCCTATTCTCTTTATACCTGCTGCCGCTTGGTGCTATTTTCCAGGAACACAACATGCCCTTCCACTTCTACGCCGATGACTGTCAAATTTACTTCCCCCTAAGACACAATGGTACATGCTCTATTCAACCTCTGCTCGACTGCCTGGCTGACATCAGGGACTGGATGGCTTTAAATTTCTTAAGTTTCAATGAAAAGAAGTCTGAAGTCATGTTGTTCCCTCCCAACGACACGATCACAAACCACTGCATCGACCTCTCCACTCTAACCCTGTCAGAAAAACAAAGAGTCACTAATCTGGGAGTGATAATGGACCCTTCCCTGAAACTTAACAATCATGTTTCTTCCAGCTGAGGCGACTGTCTAAACTGAAGCCCATATTGTCCAAAAATAACCGGGAGACAGTAATACATGCATTCATTACATCTAGGCTTGATTACTGCAATTCGCTCCTGTTTGGTATCAGTCAGACCTCCACTGCATGACTACAACTGGTCCAAAATGCAGCAGCCCGATTTTTAACCAGTACAGGCAAAAGAGAGCACATTACACCAGTTTTGGCCTCACTGCACTGATTACCAGTTCACTTTTGAATCCAGTTCAAAATACTCCTGTATGTCTACAAATCACTGAACAGTTTCGCCCTCCCCATCTCTCTGATCTGCTACAACCGTATGTCCCACCACGTTCCCTGAGGTCAGCGGACCAGTTGCTCCTCACAGTTCCAGGAACTCGTGTTAAGCGCAGAGGTGACAGGGCCTTCTCTGTAGCAGGACCAAGACTTTGGAACGAGTTACCTCTGCTTGTCAGACAGGCCCCCTCCCTCTCGGATTTCAAGTCCCGTTTAAAAACCCACTACTATTCAGTAGCTTTCAACACAAGATGATCTGTGTTTTGAACCTGTATGCTCCACACTGGTTGGTCGTCATTATCTGCATCGTTTTTATGTTTATATTCTGATTTACTTCATTTTGTATTTTGCTTTGTGTGTTACCTGTTGTTCTGTCTCTACAGCGCTTTGGTTGGCCTTGTAGCTGTTTTAAGTGCTCTATAAATAAAATGGTATGGTATGGTTTGAATCGTTCTTTGGTAGAACCACTTGTGTGTTTATGGTCATTGTGTTGCTGCATGACCCACCTTCTCTTGAGATTCAGTTCATGGACAGATGTTCTGACAGTTTCCTTCAGAATTCTCTGATATACTGTAACTCAGAATTCATTGTTCCATCAATGATGGCAAGAAGTCCTGGTCCAGATGCATCAAAACAGACTCAAACCATGATACATCCACCACCATGTTTCACAGATGGGATAAGGTTCTTATGCAGGAATGCAGTGTGTTCCTTTCTCAAAACTTCACATTTAATTTAAACCAAAAAGTTATTTTTTGGTCTCATCCGTTCACAGAACATTCTTCCAACAGTCTTCTGGCTCGTCCACGTGATCTTTAACAAACTGCAGACGAGCAGCCATGTTCTTTTTGGAGAGCGGTGGCTTTCTCCTTGCATCCCTGCCATGCACACCATTGTTGTTCAGTGTTCTCCTGATGGTGGACTCATGAACATTAACATTAATGTGAGAGAGGCCTTCAGCTGGGCTCCTTTGTGACCTCGCCGACCATTACGTGGTGATCCATCCTGTTCAAACTCTCAGTGGAACTTTTAACACCCGTGGCCATGGTGGGTGTTGGTGATTCACAAACGTATGTAAATAAATACTTTTCTGTACGTCTGAGTCAAGCCTTGCTGAAGGCCTTTCTTATCGTGGACAGATGAAGAGTCCTAATGATGACTAAAAACTCCCACAGAGGTCCCACACACACTCCCCTGTTATATAAACCCTCAGTGTGAGCTTTTATAAAAATTCTCCTCACTCAGGTGTCCATGTATAAAGTAACCCCATCTTTTTAAATATTGGAATCAGTTCTTTGGTTTTACACGCAGCTCTAATCCAGTTTTATGTGAAACTATGTGTAAACGCCAGTGTTGTGTTGGGAACTCTTCAGCTGTTTGACAGAAAGAGGAGACGTAACCACTGTAACCATAGTAACACGAGTCCCAGTTGAGTCGTATTAGAAAACATCAAATGTATTTTAAGAATTACTTGAAGGCTGTACAAACATGTTGACTCCTTTAGTTTTTGCATCTTTGGATATTTGTCTCCTTCACCCTTTTTAAATGCTACCTTCACTTCCTCCCTTCCTCTCTGGGTCTTCTCATCTATCAGTCCATCACCTTCCCTTTCTACTCTCATTTATTTATATTTGCTCTGCTGCAGTGTCCTCCTGTTCTCGTAGCTTGTTTTATAACCGTGCACTAAATGGTTCAGTGTTTGAGCAGAAAGATATTACCTGATTTGATGCGCCTCAGTTGTTTATTCTGGCTTGTTCCCTGAATGCATCACTCTCTTTGAAGGGTTCTATCTCTCCTTATTAAACTTCTCATCACAATCTTTCACACTCCCTTTTTATCATTTTCATTGTGTCTGTCTGTTAATTATGCCTTCCTCCGTCCTCTTTGCCCCTCAGATGGTTCAATTAATTAATTAATATATTTTTGGGGGCTGCAGAAAACGTCTGACACAACCACTATTCATCATCCATCCACCTGTAGCTTTAGCACGATCTCATCTACGTGCCTCACTTCAGGGGGAGTCTGGTGTCTCTGTGGCAGGCCTCTCTTGTTGCTGCTGCTCTGAGCAGAATAACATCGCCTCGCAGTGGTGAGGAAAAACACACACACGAGGAAGGTTAGGCACAAACACAAGATTACATCAGCCATCCATCCATCATCTTTACCCACTTCTTCCTTTGTGGGTCAGGGGGGTCACCCTGGACAGGTCTCCAGTCCATCACAGGGACACACAACCATTCACTCGCTCTCTCATCTAGGGACAATTTAGAGTTACCAATCAGACTAACATGCGTGTTTTTGGTCTGTGGGAGGAAACCGGAGTACCCGGAGAAAACCCACGCATGCACGGAGAGAACATGCAAACTCCACCCAGAAAGGCCTCGGCCCGTTTTCAATCCGGCAACCTGCTCGCTGAGAGGCAGCAGCTCCATCAACTGCGCCACCGTGCCACCCAATATTGGATCATGGACTGTATTTACAAAAAGTATTCAGACATGGGAATGGAACAGGTTGTTGTTTTTTTTTACTTTTTGTCATAGTGGAGGGCAGCAAATACTCCCAGGTGCTGATACAAATACAAAAGAGTTTTTATTAAAAGTCCAAGGTGTTTAATAAGAAAATATATAGAAATGTGCAGTTGGGGATGAAACACAGGATTAAGGCTTTAAGAAGAGATTAAAGAGGTAAGTATTGGTGTTTAATCTTGACTTCGACAATGTTTCCAACAAGTCTTTGTGCTGATTTAATGTTCTCACTTGTTTTTTTTTTGTTTTTTTTGTTAATTGCTTTCTTCAAGGCGTGTGCAGTAGGATGAGGGGATCTCAAGGATTCTGAGGAGATGAAGAGAGACGTGAGGGCTCAGAGTTGGCAGTTGTTTGTGGGTGAAGATGTGTTTGACCATCGGATGAGAAAGAGTTGATTCTTCAGAGACCGTGAAATCTGAAGGACTTGGATCCAGTTGCCAGGAGAAAGAAAGAGAACTGGCACGGAGCAAAAACTGCAGGTCCAAAAAACTTTTCTCAGAGCTGAGGTAATTCAAACATGAAATGTTGGCCGCTAATGATTACCAGGGTGATGGTTTGACTGGGCGTCCACTGATGGTCTGAACAGATCTTAAAAAGCAGTGATGAGGAGGATGAATGGACACTTTAAGTGAGCAGCTGGCAGGAAGCTCAGTTGTCCTCAGTTCCACCTTGAAGTGAGGAAAAAGAAGTGAAGAAGAAAACGTCTGGAACATGCAGGAATCCTTACATCTTTATGGTATTTGGATTGTTAAAGCAGTGTTTTAAAGAGCCTTTTTTTTATTTTATTTTTTTTACCTTTTCAGCAATATTATATCATTGCATCATCAAAAACACTTTCTCTTATAATTTTTCTCCAATATATTTTTTCAATACTTTAACTTTCCTGTGTAGCTCAAATCCAATTCAGCACCTTTAGGAAGAATCTAAAGTGACTGCAAGATGTGAAATATCTGCAACATCAGTGTTTAACCTTACTACAGCTCTTGTGCTTATATTGTAAATTTATGAGACTGTGTACTGAACTGTATACTTAACTTTTCTTTAAATACTTGTTTTCTCAAACTAAGAGATTTATTGATAAGACATGGCTGATGTGACTCTTTAAACGCCATGAAATTACCGTATTTTTTTGGTCTGTAAGTCGCAGGGGTGTTTTTTTTTTTTTTTTTTTTTGCATAATTTGCATGCCCTGCGACTTATACACCGAAGCAACATATTTATGGATTTTTCCCATATTTATAAATCAATTGTTGGCTGAGATATGACTGTTTTCATTCATTCTGACTGAAAATATTGAACACTAACATTTTCAGCCTCTAGATGGCACTCGAGTAGTATGGCATGTCGTTGTATCATGTAAAAGGTAAAAATGGCTATTAATGACACAAATGGCTTGCCACAGTCTGCCACCTTTGTCCAGCTTTCCTGGAGCAACTATCAAATCAGCTTCATTTCGCTGCACTACCCTGGCAAAATGCAGTTAATTTGACCATTAAAGTGCATTTATTAAGTAAAAGTTCAACTGAGACACACCTTTACTATAATTATAAGCAAACAAATAATTGTTTTTAGGTGTTTATCTTGTTAAATTTTGAAGAAATGCACAGCGAGTCATCCCATGCATGCGCCTACTTCCGCGTATCGGCTTTTGAAATGCATCTGATTTGACCGTCAAAGTGCATTTATTAAGGAAAAGTTAGACTGAGACACACCTTCACTATAATTTCAAGAAAACAAATAATTGTGTTTATAAATAAACTGAATTGAATTGAACTAAAGTGCCAGGTTGAGCAGAGTAAGTAAATACAGTAGTATAGTGAAAAAAGTGTGGTCAGTTTGTCCTTCAGCAGTCTAAGTCTATAGCAGGATAATACAGGATAACTCAGGAAACCCAAGCCGACCCTAACTAGGATTTATCAAAAAGGAAAGTCTTAAGTCCAGTCTTAAAACTGGACAATGTGTCAGCCTCACGGACAGAAACTGGAAGTTGGTTCCACAAGAGAGGAGCCTGATAACTGAAAGATCTTCCTCTCATTCTGCTTTTGGAAACTCTAGGAGCCACAAGTAAACCTGCAGTCTGAGAGTGAAGTGATCTGTTAGGAAAATGTGGAACGATAAGGATCTCAAGGTTGTTGAGAACTTTGTAGGTTAGAAGTAAGATTTTGAATTCAGTTCTGGATTTGACAGGGAGCCAATGGTTTTGCTAACATTGCGAACAAACACAGACACGGACAAAACCTTATAGCCCTTTTGCCGTCGGTGGCAGACAATGCATCACAGGCATCTACCGGTATTGGAGATGAATGAACACGAAACATCATTTTTATCATCTACAAAATGTTCAGTTGCAAGATGCTCAGCTTTCTAAACAGTCCTTGCCGAGGGCCAGACTCACTTCAATAAAAACTCACTACTGAATCACAGACATCCTTCAAACTCCATAAGCTTTTGGCAAAAATCTTTGTGCATAATATCTACAGTTTCAGTGCAACCAAGAAGTTGTTTAACTGATCCTAAACTTCTAAAAGCTTCATTTTGCTCTGCATTGAATCACAGCTTCCTCAAGCAGACCAGTCATCTTTGTAGTTTTGCTTAATTTTCTCCTGTACTATGAATGCCCCTTGTTATTTATCAGTAAATTTATTCTGTTGTGTGGAAACCAGACTACACTTCTTCTGTAATATTTTGTTGAACTGCGCTCTAAACCTCTAAGGAGTTATCTGCAGTTATTTACGTCATCTTTTTATACAGAGCATCTTCCATTACTCTAAATGTACTTTTAACACTCGGCTCCCATCATGTCAGATTATCGACAAACACGCTCTGCAGGCGGAGAAGAACTTCTTTCATTAGTTTGAGCGCAGCAGATGATGCAGATGTTTGTGACAAACTGTATTTGGAGGGTTTGCAGCTTAATGTCACACACTGCAGCTAGTGTGACAATTAATCAGCTGCAGCTGACACGCCAGGATAATAAAATTATCATGTCTCACCACTTAGTCATCTTTACTTTGAAAAGGAGGGGCAAATGTGTGTCTGCTTATTAAAAGCCAGTTGTGAATTCATAAATCTAAATGAGCTAGAGGTGGGTGTTGAAAAAGTTGAGAGGTTCTATTTTCCCACTTGGAATTTCAGACTTTAAGTAAATGTGGAATGAAAATTAGCACAATATATCATAAACCAAAAGATGATTTATTTTTATTTTTATGAAACTCACTGGATGTATCTTGAACTGATTCACTTTGGGAGACAATCTAATTCAAGATCATCACCACAGCTAATCAAATTTAGCCAATGCAAAAATAGCTTTAATTTTACAGAGCTAAAATTTGGTTTTGTTCATAATATATACTCTTATATTTACCCGTTTCTTGATTGTGTGATATAGCAGGAGATCACGCAAAATGTTGTTTTCAAGGTTTGACCAAAACAGCTATAACTCTGTTCTGTAATCTAAAACTCATGCATGAATGGCAGCGAACGATATTCAACTTCACACTAGTTCCATCCATATATTATCTTTACTTCTTCTCTTCTGGGTGGCAGGGTCACTGTGCAAGAGATGGGGAACATGTTAGGCTGATTGGTAACTCAAAATTGTCCCTAGGTGTGAGTGAGAGAGTGAATGGTTGTTTGTCTCGTTTGTCTCTATGTGGCCCTGTGATGGACTTGCGACCTGTCCAGGGTGTACCCCGCCCCTCGCACAGTGATTGCTGGACATGGGCACCAGTGACCCCCGTGACCCAAAATGGAATAAGCGGATAAAGATAATGGATGGATGGATGAAGTCTGTGTGGAACAACCCTGATGTCTCTGACATCCTGTCTCTTCCTCCACACCAGTAACATCTGCAGGAGGAGAAGAGACTAAACAGTCCAGCAGGGTGAGACATTTACAAATCAGTGATGGAAGGGATGACACCGGCTTAAATAAAATTATTTATTGTTTATATTTTCTTCTTTGTTGTGAGTCAGAATTTTTGTACTCCATTAAATTATAACTTTTTGATATCTTCCTCCATCATTGTGAGGCTGGATTTTCAAAAAATGTTAATGCTTAAGCACAAGTCAGTAATTAATGAGATAATATGGAGAGCATTAATTAATAGATGTTTAGAAAATCAATAAATGTTTTAGCCATTGTATTGAAAAGTCAAAGCATTCTCTTGGACAAGTTCTTGGAAGGTGAATATAAAAAATATATATTCAGAAAATTGTTTAATTAAAATTACAATTTTTGAAATTTGGTAATTTAAAAAAACTAAACCAATTAATCAATTTTAAGGATATTTTAACTGATGTTTGTGAACTCACACTTACTGATAAGAAAGCGTATAAAGCTGTTTTTTTTTTTAAATTACTGAATTATTATTTAAAAATTAGGGTAAACTATTGGAGAAACTTGTTTTAATTATTAATATGCTTGCAGAGACACAGGAAAAAAATCTAAATGATAAAAACCAGCACTTTCTCGATAGTTTTATTGGATTTTGAACTGGCATACATTACCCAGAACCCCTAGCGACATATAATCGAGGCGTACGTTACGTACGTCTTCCAGCTTCCGGTTTAAGTGCAAATGGATACATGACACAGTTGTTTGGGGGAAGGCGAGTCTCAGCTAAACCCTGCTAAACGTCTAAATAGTCACCGTTGGCGTTTTGACATCGAACCGGTCGCCTGGTTCCTTTAGTACCGGCCACGATGGAGGCGGTCCCCCGGATGCCGATGATCTGGCTGGATCTGAAAGAGGCTGGCGAGTTCCAGTTCAGCCCGTCCGTCAGGCAGGTGAGCTGGGCGAGGAAATGGAGCAACAGGGCTGAGGAGGTTGAAAAGTCAACCAAACTAGGCTAATGGGAGACTGAGTATTCTAATCAAGAAGAGACGCATATCGTTTCAGGAAATCCCCCCGTGTCGAGATGAGAATTTTCCAGAACATATTTATCCAGGCTAGCTAGCTGTGTGGAAAAGCAGCTCCGCCATTTGTTTGCTAACGTTAGCTTGCGGCTCCTTCATAACAAACTAGAGGCTAAAGTCGAAGCTAACTCGCTTTAAAACAACCACAGCATTCTCAGCGATAAATACAAACGTAGATGTTGGTAATATATGGACGGCGGTTCGTGTTGGCCCTGAAAGACTCACTGTCAGGAAAATTAGTAAACGGTGATCTCATCGTCACATGAACCTGAAGGTAGAAGATAATTAGCTCAGAGAAAAGGAAAGTTATCTAACTCCCAGGATAAAAACTGATTTGATTTATCTCTGGTTTAATTATTATTGGTATTTAATTTCCCTCTGGGATTAATAAAGAATAATTGAATTGGTCATGTAGGGTTACATATGTAGTCAACACCTGCTATAAAAGCTGCTGTTTAGTTATTTACTATTAAATTGGGTATTTTAAAGTTTTACCACTTAGAAATAACAAAGAAAGAAACTAATTTCTATTGAAAAAGCTTGAAAATAACTTTCAGATGAAGAAAGCCAGCAGATTGGGAGATTGTGACGAAATGAAGATTCAACATAATCTCCTGGCTTCCTTAGATAAATAACTTTATTAATGTATGTGAATGTTTTGTACAGTGCTTTGTTATGATTTGGTGTTGTATGAATAAACTGAATTGAATTGTGTTGAATTTCCACCTCACTGCAATCACCTATCGTGAGCAGAACGTTGGCGACAGTAGAAAGGAATGACTCCCTGTGAACATGAAGGAACCCAGGCTCAGAGGGTGCAATCTGCCTCGACCGTTCAGGGTTGGAGAGGACGGGAAAGAGACGGCTATGCCGATGATTTGAACGATTTTAGAGTGTTCAAATGTATTTTTAATCCCAATGTTTTTAGTTTGTCAGTTTTTTGTTCATGTCTTATTCTCTAGATGTTTTACATTGTAGCACTTGGAGATTGAAAATGTAAAGTGCAGCACAAATTCAGTAAATTATTACACACAGAATAGCTGTTGAAAAACCTTAAAAAACTAGAAAATGACTGAGTTTTAAAATTCAACATTCTGGGATGAATAATGCTCTGAATTCACAAAATCTGGCATAATTTCTATCTTTTTTTTTTTTTTTTTTTAATGCTCATTTAAATATTTCTAGCTTTTCCAGAGGTCCTGATGAACCCGAGTGGATTTTTGTTTTATTTTTAGGCCGTTAAAGCCGTGAACTATAAAAGTCTATTGCTTTAAAAGTTCCTTTACGCCTTCGTGGAAATTAAACTGTCGGAGCAAAAGCTTAAAATTATGCCATGCCTCTCTCAAATAGGAAGTAAACGACTTGACGACCAAATGGAATTCTGAGTATTTTTCCTGCATGTGGTAATTGCAGGCTCCCATTATTCAAACCTGCTGCCAACCAGTAAAAAACATGCTTTTTAAGGGATGAGTTTGTTTAATGTTTTTGCCAATACAGCAGTCTCGTTTATCGCGGGGGATCCGTACCCTATGGGAATAGTAGTACAAGTAGTAAGTAGTAGTTAATTTTATTATTTTAAGGCGTTTTAAACCCTTCACGCTCTAAAAGAGCACAGTGTCATGATTTCAGCTCCCTGCAAGCACTCTTGGCCACGCCCACTTCTCCGCTGCACAGCTGATCAGCTGCAGCAGGAAGTTTATCCTGCCGTGTGGGCTGCACAAAGCTGCAGTAGGTGCTACATAATTTAAAATAATTTGTTTTAAATAAAAATTTCATGCCAATTGTGTGGCTCATCCATCAATCAGCCAATCGTGTGTCATGTCCAATCTTATTTTGAAAAACCGCGATAGAGCGAGTCCTCGATAAACGAACTGTGAAGTAGCGAGGGACTACTGTAATCTTTTGTTAGAGGTGTTGGCATTTTTCACTACTACTTAAGTTGAACCTGCAAAAAACAAGTGTAAATATGATTTAAAACTGCACAAAAGATTTCAAATGTACAAATATGATTTTACCTAAAAAAAAAAACCCAGGGAGTAATAATTCCTTCCAGAGGTAACAGATTCGTTGTACAGGGCAGTGGCCTGTGGGAGGAACGTTTTCCTTTAGCGGTTACTCCGAGAGCGAAACATCGAGCGTTAAAAATGGTGATGCCTTTAAAGCTCATCTAAAAGTGGAAGCATATAGTGATTTTGAAATAATGCTGGAAATATAACCTTTTAGTTATTATCCTATGCTGTAGGGGGGAGTGGTGGTGCAGAGGTTAGAGCAGGTGAGCCTGTGATCGGAAGGTCGCTGGTTTGACTCCCCGGACCGACAACATCAAAAGCATGGGTGGGAGAGGTGAAGCACCCACACCTGCCTCCTCCCTCATTTGCCCCACTCTGTGCCCTTGAGCAAGGCCCTTATTTAACCCCCACCATCTGCTCCCCAGGGCAGCTCTGCTCCACACAGAGGGCTGTGGTAGCTCGGTGGTCTGTTGTGTCAGGAAGGGCATCCGGCGTAAAAACAATTGCCAAGTCTTGATGCGACTTAGTTGACCTCTGAAGAAAGGAGCAGCTGAAAGAACAAAAGAAAATAAAAATTATTATCCTTTGCTCTAATGTTTTGTTTATATATAATTGCACATGACTGTCTGGTTCCAAATGCTGGATTTTATGCTGGAACAAATATTAAACATCAATTATTTTTGAAGTGTCAATACCCTTTGTGTATGCAAAACAAAAGACTTGCTGTTTTAATTTAATTTATTTTTTTACACGAGAAAGTCAAAAACAAGTCGGCATTTGTTTTGTTGCTGTGTCATTGCACATCTGGCTCTGTGACATCTGCTTGCACAGTTTATTTAAGACCTGTGTGAAATGGATTCAGTAAAAAACCAACAACAACCAGTATATCTGCAGGGCTGTTTACCTCTCAGCCTGACATTAAGCAGATTACTGCTTAACATTTCTTGTTGGAACAGTGAGAGAGCTTGGACAACCGTCTTAGCTTTTTATAAAAACAAATGATTAGCATTGTAGCTAACCGACTTATCAAACATTAAGTAATTAAAAAAAATATATATATATTCTGTTATGCTGCATTTGTTTTTGTTGTTACAACTGAAGACCTAAAGCAAATGTTTTTGAATCGACACATTTATATACTTTAATTTCTTTTACTCTAGTTCATCTTAAAGAACTACGGAGAGAATCCAGACAACTACAATGAGCAGCTGAAGAAGCTGGAGGCTCTGCGGCAGGTGGGTGTAGCATGTAAAACTTTAGCTTAGCAGAAATATTCCCGTCATCTTTGTGGCTCTTACTGTTTTTAAAGCTGCTTAGGAGTGTTTCGTAACTTATTGTCAATTTTCAACGTGTTGGATATGATGTACAATTCCAGTAAAATGGCAGAAACATACTTTTGTCAGTTAACAAATACAGCTGCAAATATCACAAAATCACAAAGTTGTAGTTTGACCCAGATGTCACTAATGCTGATGCGATACACTATACATTTAATGTGTCCCTAATTCCAGTGATTTAAATGACACTCTGCCAATAATAATAATAATAATAATAATAATGTCATCACAATGTCAGCACTGTATGTTTCCATACAATGGCGAAATTAGTCTGCATTCAACCCATCCACCGCCAGGTGGTGCAGTGGGCAGCTATTGAAAGCGCCCGGTGGGGGGGCATTTTGGGGATGAGGCGTGCTGCCCAGAGATGCCACGTGATGTGCAGTGACTGGGGATCGAACCTGGGACTTTCGGGTCCCAAGCCGGCTGCTACTTTAAAGCTACAAAAGACACATAAAGTTTAATAAAATCTATACCTTTATGTGTTTTTGTTGCTGCACTCGGAGAGGAAACCTTTTGTACAATAAGCTGAAGTGTGTCATCTCTTATTTTATTTATATTTCTTGCATTAAGCTGAATCATGTGGACACGCCACTTGTCTGCTTTCTATGCATTTACCACTTCCTTGTCTGTTTCACTCACTATTTAAACAGTGCGTGTTAAACAATGCACTATAATATATGGATTGTATGAATGTTGTACACTATCTCTGTTTTAAATGTCATAAATCAAGTAATTATTCAATAATTTAATGTGGTGAAACAGTTGCTGGATACAGATACCCATCACGACAAGTTGGTCTGAACTGAAAACAAGCATTTAAAAAGTTTACGCATATTTTTACAGCATAACAGATAAATGATTGTTTGTTTGACATCTCATCCATCCCTACTCTGGTCAAAGTTTTAAGTCTAGCCACATTTGACACGTCTGAAAATGAGCTCTGTAAAAAGTCAACAAGAAAAAGGATCAATTTCAAACCTTCATGGTTAAGACTGGGGGGGCATATGATGCAACACAGGGTTACATCAGTGTCTTTGCCGATATAGTGATTTTGTGCTGTAAAGGTTAAGAACATCTGATGTAACGGCAGAAACTAGTCGATTGTGTTTGTTTACAGAGCGCTGTGAACGTGACGAGGGATTTCGAGGGATGCAGCACTCTGAGGAAATATTTTGGCCAACTGCATTACCTCCAGAGCCGAGTGCCCATGGGACCGGGCCAGGAGGCCGCAGTACCCATCTCATGGTAGCAGCAGAACGCTAAAACACAAGAAAACCGTTTCGCACTCGCAGCCTCATCAGTTTTCTGTTTTCACCATTGAACTAAAGCAGTCTGGAGCTGTTTGCTGTGACTTGTTGCACTTTATGTTTCACATGATATTTTAAAGCCGAGTAATTTATAAGGGATATTGTTCACGTGCATGACTTCATGGCAGTTTACCTTTTTATTCTTGCCAATAAGTTGCTTTTGAATTTCCTTCAGGACTGAAATTTTCTCTGGAAAAACAATCACCCATGATGACATCAGCTATGAACAAGCGTGCATCCTCTACAACCTTGGTGAGAGAACGCAAACAACAATTTATAGCTTTCAACTTGAGCATTTGTGATGTTTGAAGGTATAACTGAGAACAAATTCACCAGACACAAGTACTGGGAACAATTTAAATCTCCTGGCGTATGTAAGTTTTAGTTCAGTAGTCCCTCGTTTATTGCGGGTGTTGGGGAGCCCTCCCCCCCCCACAATAAGTGAAAAATTATGAAGTAGGGATACAGTAGTCCAAGTTCAAGTAAACTTTGTCATTACCATGTCATGTGGTACACGAGATGGAATGAAATTATGTACACAAGTAGTAGTAATAGTAAGTAGTAGTTTATTTTAGTATTTGTATACAAACGTATTTATTAAAACGCCTTAATAATTACATATTAAGGCGTTTTAAACCCCACTCTCTTGCAATGTTCTAATCTCTTAAACCTACGTGATTTTAACAACACACTTATATGTAGCTACTAAATTTTACTCACCAGGCTCTGCAGAACAGGAGCGGAGCTTGTTCTGGTCTGACTCCGTTCTGGTCTGACCCGGTTCATTTCTGCAGACCTAACTGGCAGGGACAAAGCCCACAATCAATGATGTCAACTCTTAATCCTACTAATTTTACCAACATACTTATATGTAGTTACTAAATTTTACTTGCTCTGGGGTTCACCGCTGGGTGTGGAGGTCTGGTTCTGGTCCAGTTCAGTGCAGCTTGAGATTTGAAGTACATTTCAGGGGGGTGCAGACCTTCTGTTGGCTGGCGTCGGACCATAGGTACTCGATTTGAGTCAAAGTATGGATGAAAAAAGTCCCGATGGGCTCGGCGCACGTCCCCACTTATAGGCCCTCGTGGGCCGGGTACCAGCTCTCGTGATTCACCGATGGGTCTAGAGGTCTGGTTCTGCTCCTGTTCTGGTTCGGTTTGGTGGGTTCAGTTCAGCTTCTCTGCATCCTCTGGGCGCTGAGCAGATCAAACCTTTACCTCTGGACTTTTCAGCAGAAAGAAATGGAGCTTCTGGGCGGGGCCCTGTTGCCTTCTGGGAAATGTGGTCATTATGAGCGGAAATACAGTGGAGGCTTACCGAGAGAAAACTACAAAATAGTGACACCTGTCCGAAGTATTTTATTTTTGTCATTAACTTTTTCACATCCACATGAGTACAGTGACACAGTATTACTGTACAGTCCACAAACCACAATATTTGAACTGCGAAGTAGCGAGGGACTACTGTATTTAAATTTTTTACCATACATTTCAGATTTCCATACATAAAATAAATAATTGTGCAAAGTGCTGATGAACCTGATTTCTCTTTTTTTTAATTAAAATTATTCTCTTTAGACATTTTTATATTTATTCAAATAGAACCCTAAGCATTAAGGCCTATAAGTTTTATTACCTCTGATTAAACTTTCCTGCTAAAGGACCGTGTTAAAAATATATATTTAAATTATTTCAAAGTGGCGTATCTCTGCAGGAGACACAAAACAGGCTTCAGTGTATTCACCTCAACAAGGCAAAGCTAAGCTGTCAGCAATGGAAAACAACAACTATTTACTTTATGAACTACAGAGATGTTTTTTATTCTTAATATAATTTAAACATGTTCATTATTTTGTGCTTTGATATAAATTAAGATTTTAGGTCCAGAGATGGGTGCTCTTCACCTCTTGTTTTATAAGACCTTGTAAACAAGATCCAGAACTTTTTTCATTTTATTTTTAAAGCAAAGATAATTTTTTTACTATTTATTTTTTGTATTTAACTCCACTGTTACTCTTAATAAATCATGCAAGTCACATCAGACAGGGATCAAGGAATTCCTTCAGATCCATGGATTTATTTCTTTGTCCTTGATTCTAACTTTCAGTAGAAATTAAAACATTCAATAAAAGCCTTTTAATAATCTTTTTAACATCCTTTAACAAATATGTTCATGTGAAGTTTAAACATTTCTATCTCCAAAATATTCAGTATGTAATATTTTGTGCTTAATGAAAATAAAAATGCAGCTTGTTGGCTCAGAAAGCTGTCGGGACACATTCTGTACTTCTTTACTGCAGTAAAACGTTTGAATGCCCAGCGAGTGTTTACTCACTGCACACAGCTGGAGCTTCACATTTCTCCAACCTGTTTGTGAAATCTTTGTAGGGGCGCTGCACTCCATGTTGGGAGCCATGGATAACAGAGTATCTGAGGAGGTACGGCAACACATGCACAATAATTGTGTTTCCATTTGCACACACAGTCTGAAACGATCTGCTCTGTTTTCAGGGGATGAAGGTGTCGTGCACTCACTTCCAGTGCTCAGCTGGGGCTTTCTCCTACCTGAGAGACCATTTCAGCCACAACTTCAGTGTGGATATGAGCCATCAGATTCTTAACCTCAACATCAATCTTATGCTGGTAGGAAACACACAGCACGTGCACGCAAACGCACAGAAATGTGTTATTAACCTGCGTTTGTCTCCCAGGGGCAGGCTCAGGAGTGTCTGCTGGAGAAGTCCATGCTGGATAACCGGAAGAGTTTTCTGGTTGCCCGCATCAGTGCTCAGGTTTATATTTTATTGTTAAATAAATATTCATCACATTTAACTGCATCGCAGCGTACAATAAAGATGATTTTATTTAAACGGATAAGTGTGGCTGTGCTGCTGCAGGTGGTGGATTATTATAAAGAGGCCTGCAGGGCTCTGGAGAACTCCGAGACAGCATCTATGCTGGGAAAGATCCAGAAAGACTGGAAGAAACTGGTTCAGATGAAGATCTACTACTTTGCTTCCATCGCTCATGTGAGTATTGGGACTGATTTTTGTTTGAAAGTGTAAAGATGTATGTTTGTGTACTTATATTTAAAGTGTTGGCTGCACAAAACGATCCAGTTCTTGTTTTCCTCCACAGCTCCACATGGGAAAACAGGCAGAGGAGCAGCAGAAGTACGGAGAACGGGTAAACACTCATTTTATTATTAATTAGATTTATTATATTTTCAATAATTATCAGCACTTGCTTTAGTTTTCATATGATGGAAATTTACCTAAAGGAGTAAAGATCATCCATTAATTTTTGGTGCCTTAATAATCAACATCTTGGAAAATGGCAAAATCTTTTTTACATTTTGTTTTAAGAACGGTTGTTTTCAGTTTTTGCTCTTTAATCTCCTACAGCAAACCTAATCAAAACTACAAAACCTAATCAAAACTACAAAACCTAATCAAAACTACAAAACCTAATCAAAACTACAAAACCTAATCAAAACTACATTTATAAACATACGAAAAGTGTTAGTTTCAAAGCTCTTAACACGTCAGAGGAAATATTTTTATTTTATGAACACTTTAAAGATGTAAATTCTGTTCAACTGAGTTTCCCAACTGACCTTTTTAAAGGAAAAAGTTTTATTTTGTTTTCATCTCTAAACTTTTTAATTTATCAGTAGCTTGCAACTTTGTATGTTATAGGGATGTGCGATATGGCATAAAATTCATATCACAATATCTGTTCTGATGGGTGGCCTTAACGATATATTTCATTATGTTTTTGGTATAAAACAAGCAATCGGAATGAAAAAATAAAAAGCATAAGCTGTCCATTTACCATCATTTATTTTGAAAACTGCTATACCACAAAATAATCTCAATCAAGAAAATTCCACTACTAGGTCCAGAGAGTTTTACAATAATAAACAACTCAAGTATTGGGTTTCTTTCTTGTAGTGCAAAACAGTGCAAAAGAGATCAAATGTAGTTTTAGCCATATGTTTTAAACAAAATAATATAACTCTTAGTTTCCAGTCTTCTCGCTTAAGAAATGAACAGCAACGAGCAGCATTTAGTGCACACTGAAAACACTTAACAAAACTCAAATTCAAAATATTGTTGTCATTTAGAGTCTAGAGATTGTTGGCCAAGACCACTAGCTTGCACACTGTCTCTGGCTTTAACAGAGACCGGTGTCATGAAACGATGTTAACACCAATGCTAAATGTCTGAAGGAGAACTCGTGGCTGGAATGCAAAGGTATTTCTTGGCCAGCCTTGCCATTCTTGGAAAAATAGCCTGGTTCAGTCTCCACCAGTCCAGTGGGTCAGTTTCTGACAGATAAAAGTTTGGCTTCAAAAGCAAAGGAGGGGTTCCTCCAGTGGGCGTCTCCTTCCTCTTTAAAGAGCGCTGACACAAAATGGCGACCAGTTTCCTCTGTGGCTTTGACCAGACAGGGTCTCGCAGTAAAATCACACAACACAATGTTCTTTTCACAGATCAGAGAGCAGGTTTAACCCTTTTTATTTAGTAGAATGCACTCTCTAAAGCTAACCAACGCTTACTTTAACTTTCGATGGAACACAGCGTTTTGCGCATGCGTCCGAATACGGCAACAGTACGGCAAGCCGGCCGTAGATGGCTTGTAGTTTTGCTACTTAGCTCTCAAAGAAAACAGACTTTTTTAACACCATTTACGCAGTTTTCAACAACAACAAAAAGTAACAGTTAAATCTGACAACTGATTTGACATTAGACACAGCATTACTGTGGTTAGCTGGTAGAGACAGATCTCTATCATAGATAAATACTGTGTACCGTATATATCACACATTCCTCGTATGTAATATTCAAAGATAAAGAATCCTCAAACAAGTTGTAAAACTTTATAGCTGTCTCCTTTGTGTAGCTTATATTTAACACAAAATAAAAAGTTGTATCTGTCTTTTTTTTTTATCTAAATCCAACAGAAAAATATCTAAATACATCAAGCAATCAAAAACTTGTACCTTCCAAACTTTGAAAGATACAGACATGTTGGCAAATGTTAGAATACTTTTCTTTACTTCTCAGAAACAGATGTTTATTCACAACAGTCACATAAAACTTGGTTTGCATTTATTGAAGTGTTCTCACTCTAATTTAATGTATTGGTATTTAAATGGATGGCAAGGGCAGAACAGTGGTTAGAGCTGTGGCCTCACAGCAAAACGTTTGCAGGTTTGCCTCCCGGCCTTTCTGGGTGGAGTTTGCATGTTCTCTCTCTGCATGTGTGGATTTTCTCCATATACTCCGGTTTCCTCCCACAGAACAAAAACATGCACGATATGTTGAGTTAAATGGTAACTCTAAATTGTCCCTACGTGTGAGTGAGTGTGAGAACGGTTGTTTGTCTCTATGTGGCCCCGTGATGGACTGGAGACCTGTCCAGTGTGTAACCCGCCTCTTGTGCATTGACTGCTGGAGATTAGCACCAGCTCCCTGTGACCTGGACAGGAAAACGTGGGTAAAGAGATGGATGGATGGATGGATGGTTGGATGGATGGATGGATGGATGGATGGATGGATGGATCAGTTAAATGACAGGAGTGTTCTGTCTCCCACAGTTGGCTTATCTGCAGAGCTCTTTGGACAAACTCAATGAAGCAATCAAGCTAGCTAAGGTAAAGCACTCCTCACACATTTTGGTGTCGCTGCAACTTGTCAGAAAGTTTTTTTCGTTTTGTTTTACAAACCGGACTTTGTTTTGTTCTGATCCAATCAGGGTCAACCTGACAGTGTGCAAGAGGCCTTGAGGTTCACCATGGATGTAATTGGTGGAAAGTGAGCAATAATTCTCATCCTCATTTCACAGCGTTTCTCTGGAGTTATTTTATTGTTGACAAAACTAGAGATATGTCTGTATTTATATAAAAAATGTATTTGCACCTAAAGGTTTAATTCTGCCAAAAAGGACAACGACTTCATTTATCACGAGACTGTTCCCTCTCTGGAGACTCTGGCCTCAGTCAAAGGTAACAGAAGTATTGTTTTGTTTCTGCATTCACTTAGGTTATGTGTGCATGCAAAGCTAGTTTTGCATGTTCTTTAAATGTATTTTGATGTAACGTGGTATGAATAGAATGCTTTGTGTTGTTTTAACTTTCTGTAGCAGTGTGTCTGTGTGTGTGAATCAGCTTTAGTGAAATAAAACAGGATATATCTGTTTACTAATACAGATGCTTTCATTCTTGAACAAGCAGTAATTTACATCCATCTTTAAAAGCCAAATGTGCAAGAATGCCAGTCAGAAGTTACATTAATGAATTATGCACTTTGGTGGTAAAGTTTAACTTTTATACAAAAGTCCTCATTGCAAACATATTGGGTGTAAACCAGCAGAAAACTGAAATTAATCTTCAAACATTCATACTTGTAAAAGCAGGAAACAGTGATATTTTGACACTTTAAACTAAACAAATAAATGTAAAAATATATTGCTGTAGTCAACTAGCACTTTTTTTGTTTACCGTAATGTCTTTAGCACTTTGTAACACCTGAAACAAATATGTGCAGAGTTTCCAAATATGACATTCTCAGGTCAAACTAAGTATGAATATGCATAAATACATCCACCCATCATCTTCCACTTGTTCTGAAGTCGGGTCGCGGGGCAGCAGCTTGAGCAGGGAGGCCCAGACATCTCTTTCCACAGCCACCTCTTCCAGCTCTTCTGGGGGGACCCCAAGGTGTTCCTAGGCCAACCGAGAGACGTAGTCTCTCCATCGTGTCCTGGGTCTTCCTCGGGGTCTCCTCCCAGTCGGACATGCCCGAAACACCTCCTTAGGGAGGCGCCCAGGGAGCATCCTTGCCAGATGCCTGAACCACCTCAACTGGCTCCTCTCAATGTGGAGGAGCAGCGGTTCTACTCCGAGTCTCTCCTGATAACTGAACTTCTCACCCTGTCTCTAAGGGAGAGTCCAGCTACCCTGCACATGAAACTCATTTCAACTTCCTGTATCAGTGATGTCATTCTGTCAGTCACTACCCAGAGCTCGTGGCCATAGTTGAGGGTATGATCGTAGATTATAGACATGCCTTACAGCTCAGCTCCCTCTTCACCACAATAATGTGGCAATGGGCCCCCATTCACATACTCATGGAGCACCCCCCACAGTGTACCTCGAGGAACACGGTCAAATGCCTTCTCCAAGTCCACAAAACACGTGCAGACTGGGTGGACAAACTCCCATGACTCCTCGAGGACCCTAGTGAGGGTAAAGAGCTGATCCAGTGTTCCATGACCAGAACAGAACTCTCATTGTTCCTCCTGGATCTGAGGTTTGACCGACGATCGGACTCTCTTCTCCAGAAGCCCTGAACAGACCTTACCCGTGAGGCTGAGGAGAGTGATGCCCCTGTAATTGGAGCACACCCTCCGGAACCACCTCCCCAGTCTGCCAATCAATTATTTATACCTCTCTATATATGCATGTCTTGGTATATATATTACAGATGTTAAGATGTTTAGTTTTCATGCATTAAATTATAAGGTCTTCTGATTTATTTAATTTATTTAAACTGAGAGATTCAAATAGTTGTGTAAGCAAAACTTTTTTCTCTTTTGCAGGGGCTCCACTGGTGAAAGCTCTGCCCGTCAATCCCACTGACCCCAGTGTCACTGGACCAGACCTTTTTACAAAACTGGTGCCTATGGCTGCTCACGAAGCCTCTTCTCTGTACAGGTAATGAAATTATGTGAAACAAAGAGTCAGACGAGTTTTTCCTGCGTTAGGAAACTTTAATCATGTCTGTTTGTTCCAGTGAGGAGAAAGCCAAGCTGTTGAGAGATGCCATGGCCAAAATCGACAGCAAGAATGAAACTCTAGAGTGAGTTCCTGAGTGTGTCTGTTTTAGAGGTTTTGATTCTGTAAAATGCTCCAACACGCATTTAGTTCTGTGCATGCTGTTCAGAACTTCTCTGAACTGAGAAGAGGATTTTTAGATATTGTACAAAGCATAAAACTTAACCAGAAAATCAAAAGTTCAGCGCATACAGGGACATATTGTATCATTTCCAATGTTTTTTTTTATGTCATGTGACTGCAGGCAGTTCATGGACTCTTTGGGCTTGGAGCCAGAGTCTGTTGACAACCTGGACATGTACAACCACATCCCGCCGGTTCTGATGGAGAAGTGTGCTGCGCTCAGCGTCCGACCAGACACCGTCAAGAGCCTCATTCAGTCTATGCAGGGTCAGTAGAAACGGCTTCAACCACGTCAGTAAAAGTGTTTTATTAAAGATGGAGTTTAAAAGATGTGATCCTACATTTTTATTTGCAACTTTTCAAACAGCGGCTGGTGTTGGTAAACTCATTCCATTATTTTAGCATAAATATTTAAGACTAAATTTTATTAAGGCCTCCTTGACAGCATTGTGAGTTATTATTTGAATTAGATTTTCTTGTATTAACACTTCATGATTCGTATATTATTTTAACCATACAAAAATGTAAAATATGTTTAATATTTGAGGATTTCTCAGGATCTGAACTCTGGAAGAGGTGATCCTACTAAAGAAGGGCTATTCAACTGACGGCCCGTGGGCCAGAACTTCAGTTCACTTCATTAAAAATAATAATAATAATAATTTTTTTAAATGTATTTTTTGAGGGGTTCAGGGTTTGGGTTTTGTGTTCTGGTCATTGCATTTATGATGCAATGCAATAAAATAAACTAATTTAAAAGGTAACAGGTTATTGTAAACTTTGGTTTATTTATATAATGATTTTAATTGCTGGCTGTCAGAAACTGTGGCCCCCTGAGCAGTTTTGTTGACTGTACTACAGTCTCAGAGTTTGTTCTGTATCTACGTAATGTTCATGTATAAACTTCATCTCTGTGCTTTTGCAGTTCTCTCAGGAGTCTTCACTGATGTAGAATCTTCACTGAAGGAGATCCGTGATGTCCTAGAGGTGGATGAAGCTGGTGAGCGGGCCCTCCAGGAGGTTTGTGGCGCTGCTGCGGCTGACATGCGCCCAGCAGCGCAGAGCCAGGCTCTGGCTGAGATCCGCAGGGACCTGGAGAAGTACATGGAGGTCCACGAGAAGGCCAGTTTTACCAACACTGAGCTCCACAGGGCTATGAACCTCCACATCAGCAATCTGCGTCTGCTGGGGGGGCCACTGGACTCTCTGAGAGATGCCCTGCCAAAGCCCCAGCTTAGTGAAGGTATGTTTGATGATACCAGTTTGTATATACTATAACAAACATTTGTTAATAAATTTTAAATGGATGTTTTTCAAGACGAGCACAAGATTAAAGACCAAATTTCACAAAATGTTGGCAAGTATAAATAATTTACATTGACAGATTTTCTTAATAATTGTCAAAAACATCTGGTTTATTTCCCCATAAATCCAGGGTTTATGGATTGTAAGGCTAAAATTTCAGAACTTTAAAAAGTCATTTCAGTGACTTCACAGCAAGAAGAAAAAACACTCCAGCTGTTTATATTTACCATACCATACCATACCACTTTATTTATAAAGCACTTAAAACAGCTACAAGGTCAACCAAAGTGCTGTACAGACAAAACAACAGGTAATATTTAAAATTGTTCATTATCCTAACAATTTTATTTTGCATTTAGAGTTAGTGGTGCTTAATGAAAGTGTCCTTGAACTTGGTTAAAGTATGACTAGTGATTCTGAAAAAAAAAGCTTAAGACTGAATGTAATTTTAGCAGTATACTTATACTTACGTATAGGAGAATACATGTTTTTTTGGATTATCAGGCGCATTAAGTGAAACAAGTTAGTTTTGACAGATTTTTGAGCACCACGTACCATATAAAATCGGTTTGAGGTCAGTAAGCACAACCACTGAATTATAAGGCTCGCTGTCGATTTTTGAGAAAATTAAATGATTTTAAGTGCGCCTCATAGTAAAAATACGGTAATTTTGATGCAACTTTGTGTGCAGAGGAAATGGCAGGACTGCAGCGTATGAAGAGGATTCTGGGAAAAGTTCAGGAGATGAGGGAACAGAGAAGCTCTTTGGAAAAACAGCTTCGTGATCTCATCCAGCAGGATGACATCACTTCTACTCTTGTCACCACAGAAAGAGCAGATATGAAGGTACTTAACTACTTAAGTTTTATTAATTAAGGGTATTATTATTTATAAACCTACAAGAAAGCATTTGGACAAAACAGATTTTAAGAACTTGTGTCAGTCAAAGATAGTTTAATTCATCTTTAAGATATTTAACTAACCCATGTCCTTCCAGCATATATTTGAGGAGCAGCTGAAGAAGTATGAGCAAGTGAAGGTTTATATTGACCAGAACCTGGCAGCGCAGGAGAACATCTTAAAGGCCCTGACCGAGGCGAACGTTCAATACGCCTCTGTTCGTAAGGGCCTGAACCAGACCGAGGAACAGTGGAACAGTACAGTCCAAGGTCTGGTGGGTTCTTATGAAGCCTATGAAGATCTCATGAAGAAATCACAGGAGGGAAAAGAGTTCTACGATGACCTGGAGACCAAAGCATCACGTCTGCTGGAGAGAGCAAAGATCCTGTGCCAGACCAGGGTGGAGGAGAGAAAGCCCATGCTGGAAAAGTAAGAAAACTTTTGAGATTTAATTTTGATATTTTGCATCAAAATATTCTTATACAAATGTGATTCAATTCATTTTTTAATGTTTGTTTAAAATTTATCCTGCTTTCTCTTAGAATCTGCCTTTTCTTTGCAGAGAGACCCAGAAGAAGCCCCCAGCACGGCCCACAGCAGCTAAGCCCTCCCAGAAGCCGAGGGTTTCTGATCCTGACTCTGCCTCTTCTAGCATAGAAGATCCAGAGTTGGCTCAGCTCAGTGCAGCCATCTTGGCCTTAGGAGGTGACCTGCCTGAAGACCTTCGCAGTCTCCCTCCTGATTTTCCCTCCTTCCCTACTGCCGGTGGTCGTGTGCCCGGTCCTGAAGCCTTCATCCCTCCTGGTGCTAAACTGGGAGGCAGCTCCTCTCTGCCTTGGCCTGGTGCTCCAGCTGCTGCTCTTCCTCACTTCCCTGCCAACCTGCCACCTCCAGAGCTCCTGGCAAGGATTGCTCAGTTCCCTACTCCGGGGCCTGTAGCAACACAAGGACCCCTGCCACACATGCCCCACCCTCACATGACTCCACAGAGGCCTCCACAAATGCCCCCTCAACCAGTTGTCTCCGGTTATCGGCCACCCCCTCCTCAAGTTCCTCAACCAGTCCCTGTTGCCCCTGTCCCAGTCCGTCACCCAACCGCAACTGTAGACAGCATTCAGGCTCCTGTTGCTAGCTACACCCCCACGCCACACCACCCTGTCCCACCTGCAGCTTCAGCTGGCTACACAGTACCACAGATTGGACCATACCCCCACATGCTGCCACAGCCAGGAGCTCCTATTCAAAGTAGGGGCCAGACTCCTGCCTCTCAACCGCAGCAGCAAAAGCTTCCACAGCAGTACCCCCAGCCCATTGGGCAACCTCTCCCTCAGGGGTACCAGCCTGGACCAAGGCTCCCTGGCCCTCCTGTTCAGCCACAAGTTTACTCTCAAGGATATATTCCCCCTCAGCTTGGTGTTCCTCCTCAGTACCAGCAAGCATTTCCTGGTCAACTTCAGCCACATCAGCAAAATGGTTTTCCACCACAGTCCCAGATACCGCACGGCTATCAGACTCCACAGACATATATACCCCAACAGCCCCCTCATTTGATGCCAGGCTCCATGCCAAGGCCATCTCAAACTGCACATCCACCAATACCTGCATCTTCTCAGCCAGGGCCCATTGTTTCTACTCCATATTTGCCCTATCCCAATCAACAAATGCCCCCACGACTCCCCCATCAACAGATAGTGCCACAGCAGCAACAAACCCCCATCAGTCCAAGTACCCAGCAAATTCTGCCTCACAGCCAAATGCAAATGCCAGGTGCTCATAGAGTACAGTTGCCCCCTACAAGTCAGACAATTCCTCCAGTGTCACTTAACTACATTCCTCCATCTAGCCAACCTACCCCTCCTACCATGCACCCTCAGATGCCCCCTGTGTCACAAACTCACATGGCTTCTGGTCCTCAGACCCACCTTCCCAGAGGACCTGTGCCCCAAATGCCTCAGAGTGCAATAACTGCACAGCATCAACACATACCTGGCCAGCCTCCCATACCAAACATCCCACAGCAGCCTCTGCAGATTTCCAGCCAATCTCAGCTTCACCTTGCTCATTCTGGGGGGGTATGTTACCCTGGTGGTGCTCCAATGCTGCCTCAGCAGCCTTTGGCACCCCAGCCAGCAGCTTCTCTTACTATGACCCATTCACAGCCTTCTATGTATCCTTCAGTTCTAGGGACTAATGTACCTCCAGGTGCCCCACAACCATCCAATGTCATGGGCCAGCATGCCCCCCCTGCTTCACACATGATTCAGCCCTCTCCTGGAGGCCCTGCAGCAGTGCAACCAACAAACGCTATCCCCCCTTCTCCATCTCCATCGCCTGGCCCTGCCTCTTTAGGTTTGAATCCCCAGCAGAGGCCCACACCAACCCCCACTCCTGGAAGTGCAGCCCCACCCACTCTTCCCTCTCCATCTGCTGTTCCTCCCTCCACATCACTATTTCAACGTGATAACTCGAGCACAGATGATCTCCTTTCCTCCAGCCCAGAAAGCCAACCTGGAGGCACCAAAGCCCCCACCAACGTCCTCCAACCCACCAAAGCTGACCCTCAGGATGGGGTGCGTCGAAGGAAAAACTCCCAAGGAGTTCTCCTTATCCACGGTGATCCATATCAAGCGCCAGAGTGTGTTGCTCGTCTTCACAGTGAGCTAGAACATTACAGATCCCAAGTAGATGCCCTGGAGCACCCCTCAGAAAATGAGAGGGGGTTGTCAGTGCTTGATGCCCGTTGGAAGGAGCTGCAGGACCAACAAGAAAAGGATGCCCGCCAGCTCTCTATAGCTATCGCCCGTTGCTACACTATGAAGAACCGCCACCAGGATGTTATGCCTTATGACTTCAATCGTGTGGTGCTGCAGTCAGGCAAAGATGACTACATCAATGCCAGCTATGTGGAGGACTTGTCACCATACTGCCCCCGCCTTATTGCCACACAGGCTCCGCTCACCGGTACAGCAGCAGACTTCTGGCTGATGGTGTACGAGCAGAAGGTGTCGCTGATAGCCATGCTCGTTTCAGAGCAGGAGCTGGAAAAGGTATTTAGTTTGAAACAAGACACTCTCTTGTAATTTAAAGTTGTTGGTTTTTTTTTTTAAATAAATTTTGTTATTTGTGTTTGTGGTTGTTGTGTCCCAGGGAAAAGTTCTACGCTACTTCCCAACAGAGCGCGGTCAGCAGCTCTCTCAGGGACCAATCACACTCAGCCTGACCACGCAGAAGACGACACCAACGCACGTGGAGCGCATGATCAGTCTACAATACCGCGACCAAAGCTTGAAGCGTACCGTCGTTCATCTCCAGTTTACGTCCTGGCCGGAGCTGTAGGTCATCTGTTTTTATAAAATCACTATTTTTCACTTTCATTTTGAACTTTTTTTTTTTTTGTGGTCTCATTAGGGGTCTTCCTGATAGCAAGAGCAACCTGCTGCGATTCATCCAGGAGGTTCATGGACACTACCTTCACCAGAGGCCCTTACACACACCTGTTGTGGTGCACTGCAGGTGATCGCTTCAGTTTATTCGTATCTTGTCTTTTCCAGTAGACTTTTTCTGTAACAAATGATTGACTTGTTTACTTCTGGCACTTGCCTTTTGATTATTACAGAAAGTATGACACATTTCTTATTAATAATGCTAGCTAGCACTTTAAAGTGTTGTCATACAATGGCGAAATTGGTTCTCTTCATTTAATCCATTGCACCTGGGATGCACCCTGGTGGAGCAGTGGGCAGCTATGTAGGCGGCCGAGGAGCAATTGGGGATTGGGTGTCCTGCTCAGAGACACCACGACATGTGGACGTGGCTGGGGATCGAACCTGGGACTTTCGGGTCCTGAGTCGGCTGCCCAACCTCTACTCCATCTCGGCCCCGTTTAGTTGTGAGACCAGTGCTGCTTACCAGCCTGCATACTTCGTTTCAGCTCTGGAGTTGGACGCACCGGTGTCTTCTGTCTGCTCTATGCTGCCCTGCAGGAGCTGGAGGCAGGGAACGGCATCCCAGACCTTCCACTGTTGGTGAAGAAGATGAGACAACAGAGAAAGAACATGCTGCAAGAGAAGGTCAGATACAGACGTCTCAAGTGGGGTTTGGATTTGATTTAGGCAGAAATATAAAAGGAATTCCTTTTAAAATGTTTAGTGCCGATAATACAGGTTAAAACTTGATTATATTGGTAAAAATGATGAATGAATTTTGAAGAACACCAAACGCCTAGTTATAGTGAATTTCACTTGTGTGTCTCCAGCTCCACCTGAAGTTCTGCTATGAGGCCGTGCTGAAGCATGCTGAGCAGGTCCTTCAGCGTCACGGCATCACCACCACCGCCTACAGCAAGAACACCAACTCTGCAGCCACTAAGGTTAGGCTCTGTGGATTTGTAACTGACCTGAAACTGTCATTTAGGATCTTCTTTGCCCTCAGGGTGTTGTGACGAACATTTTGCCTGTTCTAATATGTCTTTATACATGATTTAATTTGTTCACAAGATTCTCAACTGGACTATAAAAAAGTTAAAGATGTTAAATATTCTGTTTTAAAAAGCACAGTGCAAAATTGTAACCACTCATATTTATTCCATTTAATGTTTGCAGGTGGCAGCTACATTGAATTAATGCAGAAAGTGGATTTATAAGTAAAATAATGTGCTGTTTTAGTTTATAAAAATATTTTATTGTTTGAACTTTAACTGTAGCCAATATTGATTTTTGCACCAGTAGATTATTTTCTTTTCTTTTGTAGCAGCATAATACTTTTTAATTTTTGTCTAAAAAAATGAGTTGCAACCTTTATTTGGTAATGGACAAATCGAACTGCGCTCACTTGAATTTAGCAATTCCCTTCTACAAAGGAAATAGTTTATATTGAAGTACAATGGACACAGTCCAATTATGCTGCTGCTGCTAAAAGTTGTAAAAAAAATAAATCTAATTTCTGTCAACATGACAAGTTTTTTTCAATTGTAATAGCCTCACAGAAGATATCCATATACAGTAGTCCCACACTTATCGTGGGGGTTATGTTCGAGACACCCCCGCGATAGGTGAAAATCCGTGAAGTAGGGACGTTATGTTTATTTTAGTATTTATATATTTTAATGCTTTATAAGCCCTTCCCATACTCTTGCAATGTTCTTAACAATGTTCTAAACTCTGAATGCTCTAAAAGAGCACAGCTAAAAAGAGCAGACAGACTGATGCTATGGTTACTGAGCCAATCCAGGGGCGGACAGGCCATTGAGACATTTCCCGGTGGCCTGGCCCGCTCTTTGACCGCCCCCTCCTTTCTCTTTCTGAGGCTGTCTGTCACAGCGACAGACAGCCTCAGAAAGAGAAAGGAGGGGGTGGGGTATGTCTTTCCTCATCGCTACTGCTCAGAAAGCGAGCCAGGCCACCGGGAAATGTCCCAGTGCTCCCAATGACCAGTCTGCCCCTCAGCACAATGCTCTGGTTGGTCGTCTTCCATCAATCAGCCAACCGTGTGTCATGTACAATCTTACGTTGAAAACCCATGAGTGAGTCCGTGAAAGTCGAGCCATGAAGTATCGAGAGACTTCTATACTTGCACTTCAATGAGACTTTATGGGTGGGTGGGGCGGAGATATTTGTTACATGTTACAAAGTGTTTTAAAAGGTGGGTTAGAGTAAACCCCTTTTTGGATGAAGCTTATTTGACTTCAATGTTGTAATGTCACACTGTGCACCTCTGATTGTGGTAAAGGAATTCTTCAAGGTTTGATCTGAAGAGGTGTCCATGTTACTATCAGTAGAACAGCACCAGTAGTAAATGGATAAATCTTCACTTTGCCGCTCCTCTTTGTTGTCTTTTAACATTTATCTCGTTACTGAACTTCCTCTGCAGCCTTACTCGAGACAGGAGTCTCAGCAGGACATCATCCTCGGTGGGGACATGCCCATCAGCTCCATTCAGGCCACCATCGCCAAGCTCAGCATCCGGCCCCCCAGCGCCACAGACCCTGCCATGGAGGCCAGCACCTCGTGTGGTCCGGAGGAGCAGGGTGAACCCGTCCTACCGAGCATCGACTCAATGGGTGACCAGCAGATGTTCCAGGACCCCTGCCCTTCAACAGATTCCCAGCCCCCGTCCTCCTTCAGCCCACCTCTCACCTCGCCTGCACACTCTCCTCTACCGCCCAATGGCCTCGATGGTTTCTCCCCAGCAGTTCCTGAGGCTGCACCCTGCATCAGCCCCCCTCCTGCTTCTACAGCGCCGTCTGCTTCATCCCTGGACCTTCTGGCCTCTCTGACACCGGAGGCGTTCTCTTTAGAAGGAGGAGGTCGGGGGAAACAACGTGTGACCAAGCAGAGCTTTCTGCAGCCCGCAGAAGGTCAGGGTCTCCACGCAACTCGAGGTGACGACGGCAGCGACCCCCTCAGCAGCTTGGACCCCCTCTGGAGCCTCAGCAAGCACTGAGATAAATCCAGAGGTTGCTGCTTTCTCTCTTTTTGCCACCAGGTGTCAGCAAAGGCTTGTAGCTTTTTCTAATCTTTAGCATTCTGGAGACACTTTAATGGTGATAACCAAGATGTGCCTGTTGGCCAACGATGACGGTGTAATCTCTAAACTAGTAACACAGAACACTTCTTTTCTTTACACTGGTGGCTTCTGGGACCACGTCACTATGCACTTGTCTCTATCCCCTCATGTTCTGTCACTCCTTGCTGCTTTTCTTTGTATGTTTTGGGTAGATGTGCAACTTCCAGCCCCTAGATGTGAGCCGCCAAAAGAAAAAAGTCCAAGTATGCACTCCATGTTCACGAAGCCTGTCTGACGTGAGCAGTGAAGCGTCACGGGGCTGCATCGATTCAACGACTGGAGGAACTGATGTTTGGAGCTTTAGGGAGTTATTTTTCAGAACGTGACGTCTCCAGGTCTGTGCGTGCGAGTCATCATTGTAATACAGAATAGCACACGAATCGGCATGTTTTTAAAAGTTGACTTAATTTTCTTTGTATTACTGTAAATATATTAAAGTTAGACTGTTTCAAAAATTGTTCCTCTAGAAAAAATGTTGAATAAATCCAGTAGACAAGAGTTATATCAAAGCTTCTTTATTTGAAAATTAGTAAAAAGTTTATTTCTTTTTGTTACAAAATGGTAAATAAGTTACCTCCGTTACAAGAGCCTGCAGAGATCGTAGCCAGCCAGTGAGAAGAGGAGGATCAAGTTTAGTCTAAATTTGGCTGAAGTTAAACGATTCAGCCGTAAACAGATTTCTGCTGTTTGTTGTGACGATGCAGTCACAGGAAGTTTCCTCCTCTGCTCAGAGGACAAAGAGTGAAGGCAGCATCTACAAACTGATATGAAACCCAGAACGCAACAAGAAGCGTTCATTTAAATTAGGCATAAATGTTTTATTAGAAAACACAAACCAAAACATTCATGAGCTGAAACCGTCACTGACCCTCCTGACTTCAAGACGTCTTTGAAAATACATTTGTTGTTTTTTGTATTTTTATTGACATTAAAACCTCAAGTGCGTTACGAAAAGGTGCAATTTATACCTGAACAGGGTTCCTTTAAATCTAGATAAAAAATAAATTAAAAAGACTTGTAGGGGAGTTTGGACACCAGCATAATCCAAGCTCCACAAGTTATTAGCAGTCCTGCTGGCACTTTGACGTTGGAAAAAATATTTCCAGCCTCAACTCCTTTTTATGTAAATAAAATAAACCGGTAAGCTGCAAACTAGTGACCCACAAAGCAACTGAATCACAACCTCGTGTTACACTGAAAAATAATTAATTTTCCTTTTTTGGCAGTTCTGTAAGTTTACAGTAAATGTTTTAAATCATGACACCGGGAGCTTTGAAATAATAACGGTGTAAGAAACCTGCAACTGTTCAATAAAGTACGAAGAACTTATCAGTAACTTTGACATCTCTGAGCTGTCACATCTAAAAACAGTAGAACTGATTTTAAAACAAGCTGGTTCCACTGGGGAGCCTAAAATGTGGATATATTACGGTCCAGTCTGAATTAAAAAATCAACATGTATTTTCCAAAATGTCAAAGTTCCTCTTAAGACAAATTCACATTTATAGACGACTTGAAACAAACTGTACAATTACAATTTCCAACCTTCGGCTGCACGACAAAAAACACGATCAATGAGCCGTTAACGGAGCCATCGAGGCAACGCCACTGGTTTCTGTGGGACGCAGCCTCAGTGGCTGCTTGTTCAAAACTCAAATTCTCTTAATCTGCCATAATCCAGCTGCTCGTTACCTGCATGTAAACATGGCTGCGTCCCGGAGGAACCAGGTCTGTTGCCGACGCGCTCGTGCACCAGCGATGTGGTTTCAGATTAACGCACCTCTCCTGTGTGGAAGGTGACGTTAGCAAAAGTGCATTTTAAAGTGTGAGCAGAACGGTGCACTGAAATGCTGTGAGGAATTAATTCTCTCATCCCGAGATGACATTCAGCAGGCGATGCAGATAAAATATATTCCTGATATTCTTGGCATGTTACGCTCTTCAAAAGTAGCTGAACACAATAAAATGGGATTAAATATCCTATAATTTCTCAGGTGAGTGAATGTTTAGGGATTTAAAAGGACCCAACAACATTTTGGGCTGTTAAATTTTAGAATTTATCCATTTATGTATTAGATATTACAAACTGAACAACTGGATTTGCTTTAAGGAACTTTACAAAGACTGAACAGTAAAACCTAATGCTTGGACAACAATGTAAAAATAAATATTAGAAATATACATTTTAATTGAGCTGTTTCTGTAGCAGAAGGAAGACCTGCACAATATTCAATGGTTCTATGGATCAACTGATGTTACAAATGTAACCTGAAGAGGATTAGAGCCATGGTGCAACTCCTTTTTCTACTGAATTCTGACTTTAATCTCAGAACTCAGGGGGAAAATATTACCATGGCCCTAATCCTCTTCCGTTTATTTAATGCCACTTTTAGAAATAAGAATGCTAATTTGGTCTAGTTGAATTTTCCGATGTGTGAATCTAAATTTCTTTGAAAATATGTCGCAAATTGATCAAAGTTCAATAATTCTCTGAACAATAAGTCCTTCACTGATTTAAAAAAAAAAATTAATTGTTCTTGAAGTTACTCGTGGCAAAGTATGAAAGTTAATCCTGAATGATGTTAAAGGTAGTCGTTTAAAAGTGTTTACAGATTTATTAAAAGCAATCCCTGAACATGGGGCCACGTTCAATGTGAACCAAACGCTCGGCAGAATCCACTGAACCTCACGTGGAGACGGACCGAGTCCGGCCGCCGTCTGCAGGTGCACAACGAGCGTGCGACCGGAACCTGGGAGGTTTAGTGTAGGTGGAAACGTTCGTGGGAAGAAAACGAGTCGGACAAGAACAAATATCCTGCAGGACGGGGAGGCCCCACGAAGAGGTCCACATTCCTGCAAGCGGCTTTTGTAAAACTTCTAGACCTTTGAGTGTAAAGTTTCGTCCAAACTTATCTCATCTGCATATTTTATTCAACAAATCAGAGCAGAAATAAATTTGTAATTGTCAAACTTCATTCCAAATAACTCATGGACGTCGCCATTCTTCTTCTATTTTTAGTCTTCGGTTGTTTCCGTAGGTAAATAAACGCACGTGGTTGTTGACAACCTGTAACAAACTTTGTTCACAAGTTGTTGTTTTTTTAATTAAGGACAGATTAACCTTCAATATAAGATAAAAATATTTTGACAGATCTTCATGACATTGAAACGAGTAAATGTTAAAATTTTACAACAAACCGTACTGACATCGTTTCTGGTTAACTTTTGTATTTTCAACTTAAAAAGTACTTGGAAATATTGCAATTTTATTTATTTTGAAACCTTTTTTTCTCACTTGGAGGAGTTGAGGATCAAATTTAATGACTAATTATAGGTTTTTATCAACAATATGGAAGTGAGTAAACGTGAACTTTAATCCAGTTTAGTTCAAGTCGCTTCTTGTGGACAATTATTGTATTAAAAAAAGGAATTAAATCTAATTTAGGACAGGTGAGGTGTAGAGGTTTAAAAATAACACAAGGATCATTTCCTGAAAAGAAGGTGAACAAACGGTAACGGCATCAATCACAACTTGCACACAATCATCTAAGCTTCACACAAACAGCCCCCCCCCCCCAAAAAAAAAAACTCCAAAAGCATCACTTTTCAGCAAAACCGTAAAAACAGCCAGTCTGAGACGCTGCCAAACATCCTCCTGGTTTCCTCTCTGCAGAATATTTACAATAAGAAGCTGGGATTAGTAATCCATAAAGCAACTGTTACTCAAAAGTTTCTAATAAATAGATTTTTACATATAAAACATCCCCCACTGGAGGCTTATACAGTAATCTGCAGTTCTCACACACGTCACACACTTTGTTCAGCGGATCGTTTGCCTTAAAAAGAGTCCAAATTATTCATTCATTCATTCATTCATTCATTCACTGCTCAGTTAATTCCAACAGGCCTCAGAGCTGTCTGGTGCACCAAGGCTGCACTTCACCGCTGAGTCAACAGCACAAAAGGAATATAAACGTATTAAAAAAAAAAGAAGAAATCACTACTTTTCCTCTTTTAGAGGGTGGGGGGTCACAGTGAAGCCCCACCCATGTCAGCAGCATGAAGGGCAGAGCCACAAAAACAAGCTTATACATAGTTAAGGTTTTAAAAAAAGAACTTGATAGATGGCTAAAGAGAGAAGCGTCCAGCTGTCCTCCCTCCACGTCTAGGTTTAAAACACGTTAGTGCTAAAATTAAAACGCGAGTCTGATGATGTCGTCTCATCCAGAGCAACACGTGCATGTTCTGAGTGTTCCCACCGGTGCCGGCTGCCCACGCTCCTCAGTCCAGCTTCTCCAGCACCGAAGGCACGTAGACCAGGCTGAGCTCGCTGCCGAAGTCGCAGACGATGGCGGCGTTGTCGAGCACCAGCAGCTGCCGGACGCCCTGACCGTCGCCGCTCGGGCTCAGGTAGACCGTCTGCAGCAGGTCGCCGAAGTTCAGGTCCCAGAAGGAGACGCAGCCCTGACCCCCCGTCACCAGCAGAGACTCGGAGATCACCCCCAGACTGGCCCCGCAGCCCACCTCCTGGTGACGAGGACAAACGGGTTACACAAACAACTCCAAGAATTTTCTTTGAATCGGTTTTTCTGAGGAAAGATGAACTTTTAGGACGAAACCGTCTCAAACTAAAACCAGGCAAGATTTATCTGAGGAGTTGGATTAAATTATTATTTTCCTCTTAAATGAGCAAAAATGTGTTAAAAAGACTCCTTTAAACTTTGTGTGTGTATCTATTTGTTTGTTTGTATGTATGAATGTATGTATGAATGAATGAATGTATGAATGAATGTATGAATGAATGAATGAATGTATGAATGAATGTATGAATGTACGAATGCATGTATGAATGTACGAATGCATGTACGAATGCATGTACGTATGAATGAATGTATGTACGAATGCATGTACGAATGCATGTACGTATGAATGAATGTACGTACGAATGAATGTATGAATGTATGAATGAATGTATGAATGAATGTATGAATGAATGTATGAATGAATGTATGAATGAATGTATGAATGAATGTATG
>NC_056502.1:6668515-6723922 GCF_014905685.2 Nematolebias whitei | reverse complement strand
ATGTATGTATGTATGTATGTATGTATGTATGTATGTATGTATGAATGTATGTATGAATGTATGAATGAATGTATGTATGTATGTATGTATGTATGTATGTATGTATGAATGTATGTATGAATGTATGAATGAATGTATGTATGTATGAATGAATGTATGTATGTATGTATGTATGTATGAATGAATGTATGTATGTATGTATGTATGTATGAATGAATGTATGTATGTATGAATGAATGTATGTATGTATGAATGTATGTATGAATGAATGTATGAATGTATGTATGTATGTATGAATGAATGAATGTATGAATGAATGAATGAATGAATGTATGAATGAATGAATGAATGAATGTATGTATGAATGAATGAATATATGAATGTGTGTATGTGTGATGAATGTATGTATGTATGAAGAATGTATGATGAATGTATGTATGTATGTATGTATGTATGTATGAATGAATGAATGTATGTATGTATGGATGGATGGATGTATGAATGTATGTATGAATGAATGAATGTATGTATGTATGAATGAATGTATGTATGTATGGATGGATGGATGTATGTATGTATGTATGAATGAATGAATGTATGTATGTATGAATGAATGTATGTATGTATGGATGGATGGATGGATGTATGTATGTATGTATGTATGGATGTATGGATGTATGTATGTATGTATGTATGGATGGATGGATGGATGGATGGATGGATGGATGGATGGATGGATGGATGGATGGATGGATGGATGGATGGATGGATATTAAAGATTGCCCATTTCTTTGGATTTCTGTATCAATTTTGGGCCAAAAATATCAATGAGGTAATTTTATAACCTTATTTATAAAAATTATTATAATAATAAACTATTTAGAGTATTTTTGTAGTTTCAAAGCAGCAAGAAAATGAAACAATGTTTTATGTCTGACAAAACCAAAGAGTAAAGTTCACTGACTGAAGATTCTGTTCAAATCTTTTATTACTTTGCATTCTTACTTATTTTTTATATATATATATATATATATATACACACACACACACATATATAATACTGACTGACAGGCATGTTTTGATCACTAACAGCTGTATACTGTAAATGTGTCATATTTGTTTATCTGAGAATATTCAACAACTGTCCATATGAATTTAATGAAACTAAATAAAACACGGCTGCACAAAGAGCCCAATAAAGTGATTTAAAAAAAATAATTATAATCTGATCATTGCAGTCTTCATGTTTTTAATCGCTCATTTTCAAAGTACTTTTGTCCTCTGAAATAAAAATATACTGAAACAAAACTAGATTTGTCCAGTTGGGTGTTGGTGGAGATGTCACTGCGGATCCTTCAGTACCTGCTGGATCGAGTACAGTTTGATCCCGGTGCTGCGGTCCCAGATACAGATGATGTCATCCAGTCCTGAGCTGATGACGCAGGAGGTAGTGCAGACCAGCGAGGTGACGTCGCCACGGTGACCGTAGACGTGACTGACACGGCTTCCTGTCAGGACGTCCCACAAACAGATGGCGCCGTCCTGCCCGCCGCTGGCCAGAACCATCGTCTGAGGGGAACAAACAGAAACCAGTAAAACAAAGTGTTTCAGAGTCAAGTTACAGCTTTTAATCTTTTTTACTGCCTTTTGTAATTCTAAATATGGAAGAGAGTACTGCAAAGTTAATTAAATTAATGTTAATAAAATTACTTTCAACCATTATTATAAAAAAAATTAAAGTGACAACGGAGGAACTGTTTTTATTACAAGGTGAACTTTGTAGTTCCTGTATGTTCTCAGTCATGCATCATTCTGATAGAAGCATTAAAGACAACAGTATCTGATGATGATGAGGACTGACCTGATCAATATAGATGGCTGTGATCCCTCCAGAGTGGCCCTGCAGAGTAAAGAGGCAGCACGAGTCCTCCAGTCGGTAAACCTGAACAAAACACGCAGGACTCCTGTAAACACGACTAAACTGAGCACGTTCTCCAAACTGTGGTTTGTTTCTTTGTTACCCGGACTGTGTGGTCCTGGCTGCCGGTGACGACCCTGCCGGCGGCCGCTCGCAGCACCGTGATCGGCTTCTGGTGAGCGCACTGCACAGAGCGTGTGAGCTGACAGCTGATCAGGTCTTCGCTGCTGTAACAAGGAGAAGGCGGCACGCTGCCTCGCCCAGGGCCACCTGCACGGGAATAAGGACCGACATGATTTCTCTATACAGTACGTTTCTATGGTTACTTCCTCCTGATCAGCCTGAGTTACAGCTTAATGTGATGCTGTAATCACCAATAAGCCATTTAACTTATTCCTTACTAAAAACCCAAATACAGTAGTCCTCACTACTACGTGGTTCGACTTTCGCGGACTCGCTCTTTCGCGGTTTTTCAAAGTACGATTGGACACGACACACAATTGGCTGATTGATGGATGAGCCGGAAGAGCGGCATGGATTGTTTATTTAAAAAGAAGTATTTGAAATTATTTAGCACCAGTGTGCAGCCCACAGGTGCAGGGAGAAGCTCCCTGTGCAGCCTGTCATGATCTGCGCTCTCTGCCACATGCGGCTCTCTGCCACGCCCAGCAGCTTCGTGAAGGGTTAACCCTTTGCTGTCCTGCTGCACTTCTCTCCTCTACAATTTAAATACTGTAATATTTTAAATAAACAAATTGTTTATTTACACAGAAGGAGGGAGAGTGGGAGTAGGTGATGAGTGTGATTGCAGCGTGACTTTCTGTGCTCTTTTAGAGCGTTTAGTTTAGAAACATTGTTTAGAACATTGCAAGAGTGTGGGCAGGGTTTATAAAGCCTTAATATATATACTAGTAAGTACTTTGTACTACTATCCCTACTTGGCGGATTTCCACTTATCGCAGAGGGATGTGGCCCCTGAATCGTGAAAACTGAAGGTGTCTTTTTAAAAGCTAAAGAAAAACTAAAAAGATTGAAAGATGGATGTAATAAAGTCTTACCTCTGTACTGCAGAAGGCCTAAAGGTTTGTTGATCTCAACTGTGAAGAAATCCAAGGACCCGTTCAGCCGAGCCGCCACAATTCTGAGAAGAAAAACATTTCAGAACAAAGTGTCAGGAATTTATTTATGCATTACTTCATTTCAAACAAGAAACTGGGACACTTTGTTTTGAAATTAGCATAATATTATATCCAGTAAATGTAAACAAAGGTAGTTATTTATAATATGCTAATTGGTGTGGATTTACTACATACAGTATTATTTTTTAATTTTTGTCATCAACTTATCTACAACTGATAAAACTGTGAGTACCGTATTTTCTGCCGTTGCACCGCCCTATAAGTCACATCAGTCCAAATATACCATACCATTTTATTTATAGAGCACTTAAAACAGCTACAAGGCCAACCAAAGTGCTTATTAAAATACGTCTTAAAAACTGGAAAAATCCATAAATACGTTGCTTCGCCGATTACGTCGCATCTATTATGCATCATCACTGACAACCCGGAAACGTGGGCTGGTGTTGTGCCAATAATCGATTGGCTGCCAAATGGCGGCTGCGGGAGCGTGCACGGGAGGACTTTAACAAGAATTTAACAGATTAACACTTAAAAACAATTATTTGTTTGCTCCACTTTGTATCAAAAGTGTCTCAGTTGAACTTTTACTTAATAAATGCACTTTAATGGTGAAATCAGCTGCATTTTGCCGGTGCGGTGCAGCGAAATGAAGCTGATTTGACGGTTGCTTCAAGCAAGCTGGACGACTGTGCAACCACGGCAAGCCGATTGTGTCATTAATAGCCACTTTTACCTATTACATGATACAATGGCATGCCATACTACTCGAGTGCCATCTAGCGGCTGAAAATTTAGATTTAGATTTAGAACTTGTCTGAAGTAGCGCTGTGTTGTAATTCGAGGAACAGGATTATGGATTTGCCTCAATATCACCATAAAATTTTTAAAACCATTTATGTTTAAAAGATGATTTAAGGTAAAGTTGTTGGGAAGGTATGGTGCCAGGTGAAAGATGTCTGTTTTTTGTTTTCACTTTGGAGATTGTTCACGCATAGGTTGCTGTTTGTTTGTAGTTATTTTATATATTTTTTAAACAAGGGGTGGATATTAAGATTTTTTCCTTCGTTCTGCACCCTTTTCAGTCAATGTTTTTTTCATTTTTGATTAATTTGTTTTATTTAGTTTTTTAATTGAATGAATAAATTCAAAATAATAATAAAAATAAATAAAAATGGTAGTGTTCAATATATTCAGTCAGAATGAATGAAAACGGTCAGATAACAATTGGTTTATAAATATGTGAAAAAAAAATCCATAAATAAGTCGCTTCGGCGTATAAATCGCAGGGTATGCAAATTATGCAAAAAAACGTGACTTCTAGGCTGAAAATACAGTATTTACATTTATATGTGAAAATTAAATCAACAACTTACAAAATTAAAAGCAGTTCAGGATGTTTTAGTTGGTGTTTACCTGTTGTTGAGGAAGGCCAGAGCTGTGATCCCAGAGACTCCATCTTCATTACTGCACCGCAGAGACCCTTCAACTGCATCCCACAGCTGCAGCAAATATACAAGAAATGGTTACTGTTGTTTTACAACAAAGACCAGTTGGAAGACCAGTAAATGCTTGATGTCAATATAAACGGAGTTTTCTGACAGGTACCGTTTCACACACCTCCAGTTTGCCGCTGCTCCTTCCAGCAGCTATCAGGTTCCCTCTCAGTTCCATGGCCCAGACAGCACTCTCCCAGTCTCCAGACGCTGCTGATGCTTGTGTCCCAGTTACAGAGTCTTTCTCTGGGTTCAAGAGCCCAGCTGAGTCCCCTAAGCTTGGACTCCTCTGGACCTGAGCTCCTGAAGGAGGTGAGGAGGAGGCTGAGGAAGCAGAGGGGTAGGTGGAAGGTGATGGGGACTCGTGCTCCATGTAGGCACGCTCCACCAGTCCTCCAAAGTCAAAGCCTCCTCTGGGTGGTGTGGAGGGGTTGCACGGTGGCTGGGAGGTGAAGTTGGTGTCGATGAGCGGCGTCAGATCGGGCTGGTCGGTGAACAGAGGCGGGCGGGTAGGTGAGCTGCGGCATCTCAGAGGGTAACTCTTGTCCTCCGGTATCCCGTCGCAGCAGATGGAGGGGTCTCGAGGTTCACAGTCCGACTCGGTGGTGCCGCTTATATTGTCCCAAACGTCTCTCTGCTCCCAGCAGCCACTGCTGCTGCTCCGCCTTAATCTGAAGAAAAACAGAGCTCAGTTAAGTACAGAGACAAAACAAAACATCTACTGCTTACCAAGTTTGTTTTACTAAATCACAGATCAGAAATATGTACTAAAATGTAGAAAGTTTTCTTTCTGCGTTAAGTACATATTAGGTCTGCTTAGTACATCAATTCTAAATATTTAAAGAGTATTTTGGCATATTAGATAAAGATGTAAATGTGCACCTACAAAATACTGTGGAAAAATATTTTAAAATAATTACTTAAACCACTTTTAGACAAAAAAAAATACACCCAGTAGTCCCAAGAACTTTCTTACAAAAAAAGTACCGTAATTTCCAGACTATAGAGCGCACCCGAATATTGTATAAGCCGTGCATACAAAATAAAACGTAAATATATACGCTGCGGGTGTCCACATTGTAACATGAGAGATTTACACAGATTTATTTATTTTTTTTACTTTTAATTAAATACGTAACGGTAACACACAAAAACGTACAGTAAATGTTTATTTTCTGAACAATGTCTTTAACACGGCTAGTTAAAAAAAAAAAAAAAAAAAAAAAAAAAATATATATATATATATATATATATATATATATATATATATATAATAATACAGTCATTTACCAGGAAAAGTCACTTATTGCTATGTTCATCTTCCTCCTGTGCATTAAAAGCATTAAAGTCGTCTTCTTCAGTGTCAGAGTTGAACAGCCTCAGGAAAACTTCACACACGACCTCAGTCTCTCTTTCGTTGTCGAAACAAATACAGTAGCCTACCAGGAAGTTATTGATCGTTATTTTCATATTCCTCCCGCTGCAAGCTTGTGCTCGCATGCAGGATTTCCCCCCTCCTCGTTTCATTGGTTCGACTGTGACCTGTTCGGTAATTTCATTGGTCAGATTTAAAAAAAAAACTTTATTATACTGGTAGTCTCACTGAGTCAAGAGGACCCACCCCCCAAGACAGACGTGTATTTGGCAGCTATGTGAGCGCCTGAGTGTGACATGGCTAAATGTTTTTGGTGGCAGGAAGCTCGTTAGCCCTTCAAAAACAACAAAAAAATTTATAAATTAGCCGCAGCATTGTATAAGCCGCGGGGTTCAAAGGGTGTGAAAAAAGTAGCGGCTTATAGACCGGAAATTACGGTAAGTGATTATTCCAAAATCCAAACTAAAATCAAAACAAAGAGGCGAAAAAATAAAAATAAAACAGTTTTGGCCTCACCCTTGCTTTGGAATGACAGTCAGACAGTCTCCAGTCTGAGCATCCCAAACACGGATCTGTCCAGCCAGACAACAGCTGGCCAGCAGCATCCCATCACTGGCCAAACACTCAATGTCCTGCAAAACAGAAAGGCAGAGCACAAGTCTAAACAGATTTCATAAAAACTATTATTTTTGTCATCCAGCACATTGTTATCCTCCAACTAGATTTTTTAAAATTCATTTCTTTGAATCAGTTCTCACCATGCTGTGGCCCCTTAGCAGAAGCGGCGAGATCTCGCTGACAGGCGGTGAATAACCGTAATCGTCGCAGGGCAGGTCGCCTCGCCGCCGGCGCCCATGAGAGACACCGTTCTGGCCGTAGTTACGAGGGCACAGAACTCGGTAGAGACAGAAGAGCAGAAGAACTAGCAGGACGCCTGCAGCCAGGCCCAGGGCTGCCACCCTGGATGGAAGGAAAGACAACGGAGGCTTCAAACAAGAAACAAGTGTTGCGTAAATCTGTACATAAGAATTTCATTATAACACGGTTTGGAAAAGATGTAAAAGTTTGTTTAAAAAAACATTTAGTTGTTGAAGGCAGAAAAATTTATAATTTTGCAGCCTCTTCCAGTGAGCCATAATATTTGATAAATATACCGATACTAGAGGTAAGACTGATACTTGAGGTAAGACCGATACTAGAGGTAAGACCGATACTTGAGGTAAGACCGATAGTCGAGGTAAGACCGATACTTGAGGTAAGACCGATGCTAGAGGTAGGACCGATACTTGAAGTAAGACAGATACTTGAGGTAAGACCGATACTAGAGGTAGGACCGATACTAGAGGTAAGACAGATACTTGAAGTAAGACAGATACTTGAAGTAAGACAGATACTTGAGGTAAGACCAATACTAGAGGTAGGACCGATACTAGAGGTAGGACCGATACTATAGGTAAGACCAATACTAGAGGTAGGACCAATACTAGAGGTAGGACTGATACTATAGGTAAGACCAATACTAGAGGTAGGACCGATACTATAGGTAAGACCGATACTAGAGGTAGGACCGATACTAGAGGTAGGACCGATACTAGAGGTAAGACCAATACTAGAGGTAGGACCAATACTAGAGGTAGGACTGATACTATAGGTAAGACCAATACTAGAGGTAGGACCGATACTAGAGGTAGGACCGATACTAGAGGTAAGACCGATACTAGATGTATGACGATACTTGAGGTAGGACCGATACTAGAGGTAAGACCGATACTAGATGTATGACCAATACTAGAGGTAGGACCGATACTAGAGGTAGGACCGATACTATAGGTAAGACCAATACTAGAGGTAGGACCGATACTATAGGTAAGACCGATACTAGAGGTAGGACCGATACTAGAGGTAGGACCGATACTAGATGTATGACCGATACTTGAGGTAGGACCGATGCTAGAGGTAAGACCGATACTAGATGTATGACCAATACTAGAGGTAGGACCGATACTTGAGGTAGGACCGATACTAGAGGTAGGACCAATACTAGAGGTAAGACCGATACTAGATGTATGACCGATACTAGAGGTAAGACCGTTTTGGACTCTTAAATAGAACAGAACTTTATAGTCATTTGTTATAAAACAATAAGGCACATTTTAACACAACTCATCTGTTCAGCTGTCATCGATCAACATTCATATAAGAAATAAAATCAGTAAAATATAAAGGACTTCATTGATCAAAACAATAGGGAATATATAGAGCTATAAAACTATGACTACTTAAAAACAGACAACTCAACTGTAAAGGAATAAAGCTATGTAGATTATGTTTAAAATTAGACATTTAATGGCCCCATAATGAAAAACTAGACTGTTAAAGAATAACCTGAAATGCCCAAATTTGTTTTTCAACTCTCTGCCCAAAAGCAAACAGTCACTAAAATCCTGTTTTTGTAGCTGTTTATGCCTGAAGGACGATTGGAAAGGTTCATTATTTAGATGGTTTGTGAACTACTTCTCCTAGACTGACATTACTTTTTGAAAAACTTCTCATTTTTAACATGAGAAAATAAAGTTTAATATTCTTTTTAGAGGTGCACAATATTGGATTTTTGGCCGATATCTGTTAAAACTTATGCGGCCGATAACCGATACCAATACCGATAGTTTTTCCCCTACCTACTTACATAGACTACATAACTTTCTCTGCTCTGGAATTAAAATACTACATTATTCTGCATGGTATCTGACAATCTGGCCTGCTACCAATTGCAGATGCCAAAAAGGGGGCTGAAAATGATGTAACACTTCAACTTGGATTATGTTTAATATCAAATTTATAGGGAAGCACGATATTATCGGCATGGTATCGGTCAATATTAGCGATAAAATTAAATATCGGAGATCGACCATTCCATCAAAATAACTCACTGATATTAAAGGCGGGCGCTGTTGTTGTATGACAACCCAGTGACAGGGATGCCTGCAGTGCCAGCACAACGTTATGAAGTCACGAGCGCCGTTGAGTTTAGATTTGTGAAAATTTTCAAATTTGAATTGTGAGTGTTGTCATTGAGTTAGAGAGAGTAAATGTCATGAATAAATAATAAAGTTGAAATGTTAAATCATTTTCAGCCCCCTTTTTGGCATCTGCATTTGGTAGCCGGCCAAACTGACAAAGACCATGCAGAATAATGCAGTATTTTAATTCCACAGCAGAGAAAGATATGTAGTCTATGGAAGTAGGTCTAGGGGAAAAAATAGCAGTCCTAGTTTCAGCCAAATATATTTTATCATATTGGCATAGCGGCCAAAAATCCAATATCGTGCATCCCTATAAATTTATTTCTGACATTTACTCTAACACAATGACAAGACTCGAACAGTGCAAATTTGTAAATTGTCACAAATCTAAACTCAACCTGTTCACAAGCGACAAGTGAAAAGCACATAAGTAGTAGTGCATTAATAGATATACTTGACAATGTCTTCAATTAAAAATTAACTTAAACAGAAGCGTGGTTATACAATCAACGATCAAATCTTGTTGCATTCTGCCATTTGCAAATAAAATCAAAAGTGCAAAAAATATCGTCAGCTTCTTTCCTTTGTCAGAGCTTGGCTCTCTTAAGCTCATTTGCTACAAAAATTGTGTAAAAAAAAAACTGCGCCTTTTTTTATAGGCGAGTTATTTTGATGGAATGGCCGATCTCCGATATTTAACTTTATCGCTAATATCGGCCGATACTGATACCATGCCGATAATATTGTGCATCCCTAATTCTTTAAACATCAACATATTGGTAAATCAAACATCTAAATACCGATGAAGTAGTAGGTGAAGACAAGTTATGAGGCCGGCTGTGCTGATCAGGAAATAAACACTGCTTTTACTCTGTTTTTATGCTTTTATTTATGTTGCTGTAATATCTTGTTATTAATATTTGATGCTGTGATCTTTTTTGGTAAGCACTTTGATAGTTACTGTTTAAATGTGCTATATAAATAAATGTGACTTGACTACAAAACTAAACAAAGTCAAATAAGCATTCTAACAAAGGTGAACATGCTGTATGGCTCTGTATTAAATAAATATTCTTGTGATAACAGATTTCACAACATGTGCTAAAACATGCAGTAAATCTAGCTCTGAGTTTTTTATCTCACTGGCCCTCTGCCAGCTGCCTCCTCCCAACTGTGAGGGTCTCCACCTTAACCCAATTACATTAAAAACCTTCACATCTACTGGCCACAGATAAAAGGAAGATCTTCCACTTCAGTGGACTGCAGTCATGGGACAATACGCTGCCTTATATAACCCTTGCACAACTATTGTTGGTTCAAACTGATACAATTAAAGAAGCAACTGTGTCTTTTATATAACAATGTCAAATTTATCATACAAGGTTCTCCACCTACAACAAAGTCTGAGAAATCTGATTTTTTTTTAAATGCATTCCACCGTATGGACAAAGTTTCTCAGGAGGATTAAGCCCCTTCTCCCACACCCGAATGCCTCATGTAGATTTTGTGAGCAACCAGCTGGTCAGACTTGTTCCGTCAAAGAGTAAATACTTGCTAAAGAAAGAGATAATGGATGATGTCACCTCTTTTTTTATTGTTTCTTAGACTCAGTTAATGCCTGAGATAAGATAAACAACAATGAGACGCATTGAACTTCAAGTCAAAACCATGTCATCATATTCACTCCCTCATTTCCATCGTGCTTAGGCGGCACGACAGCTCAGTGGTTAACACTGTTGCCTCACAGCAAGAAGGTGCTGGGTTCAATCCCCGGTTGGATCTGGAGTCTTTGTGTGGAGTTTGTATGTTCTTCTCGTGTTAGTGTGGGTTTCCTCCTACAGTCCAAACACATTCATGTCAGGTTGCATTCAGGCCCAGGCCTCCCTTGCAAAAGAGATCTGTGATCTCATGGGATTCGCCTGCTTAAATAAAGGTTAATAAATAAATAATACGCACATTTTCTGGGAAAAAGTTGAAGTACACTGCATTAACTTTACATCACCCAACCTAATAACTCTTCTAGTCTTCAAAGCATCAAGGAATATTTGTCAGAAGTAATCTACAAAGGACCCGAGACAATTTAACAATAAACTTGGCACAGTTGTTTCCTATCAAAATTTGGCCTTCAATCTGCTGGGACAATCTACATGGCCTTGGACTTCATTCTAGGTCAAGGGCATGTGGCCACTGTTCATTTGTGTGAGACTTTCTTTTAAATAGGGAATGATTACAAAATGCATTGTTTTTAAACGACACAAACAAAAAATGTATGGTCAGCTACAAGAGAAAAGCAAACACTGGAAACAAAGACGCCTCGATGGTTAGACTACATTTTTTAGCAATGTGATAATAAGATATCCACAAACAGCAGATGCTTTAGTTCAAAATGTATAGCTGCAGTGAAAATAAGGTTCACATGTGAAACAGGTATAAAAATGATAAGGAGCATGATTATGTTATAAACCAAGCTCTACATCCAACAAGTATCAGCCCATCATTAATACCTTTGCTTCAATTTCTTTCAGAAATGTTCAGTGTGACGAGCACTAGAAAAAGTTCCTTGGAAAATAAAGTATCTTCTTTGGACTGTTCCCTCTTTGGGGGTCACCACAGGGAGTCGTCATCCTACATCTGTTTTCTGTGTCCACTGTCCTCACTCCAACTACCTCCATGTTCTCTCTAACGGCATCCATACCTGATGTGGACTTTGTTTTTTTCTTTATAAACCACTCAGTGGTCAGAGCAATCATCCTCTAATGCAAGAGTTGGGGGTTTGAATCCATCAGCAGTCACATGCCGAAGTGTCCCTAGGCAAGACACTGAACCCTTCATTGCCTCCGATGTGTCCCTTCAGTGTATGAATGTGATCCAAAGCACTGATTATTCTCTTTAGAATGATTTGTTCAATTAGGTTTCTAGAGATCTAGTAGAGTGCTGTATGCATGGATAAATGAGGCACAGATTGTAGTGTAAAGCACTTTGTGTGTCTTAAGATAGAAAGGTGCTATACAAGTACAGTCCATTTACCATTTTTCCTGGAAGTTGTATTTTGGAGCTTTAGCCTCACTAACCTTTCTTGCTTCCTGGTCTACAGTTTCTTTGATCTCTATTCGTTCCCCTTCATTCTCTTCATTCATTAGCTCCTCAAAGTACTCCTTCCATCTTCCCATCATGCTCTCTTCACTTGTTAGAACATTACCATTGCTATCTTTAACGAGCCTAACCTGCTGCACATCCTTTCCAGCCTGATCCCTCTGTCTCACCAATGGATACTAGTCCTTCTTGCCCTGTTTAACATCCAGCCTCCCATATCCCATACAACTCAACATATGCCTATAAGTTGTCCTGGCTGGTCAAACTAGGTAACAAGTGTAGTCAGGTTCTTAAAAAAAGGCAATACAGGTTTAAATTGACCCAGCTCATCCACTGCAACCATTATTCAGGTTGGTACTATCTGGCAGAAGACTGATGGTTCCTCTGGTAAAGAAAATTGGGTACAAAAAGGCATTTGGTACCCCTGCTGTGAATGTCCTTAATAGAGTCCTATATAAACATAGCCTCACATGACAAACCGTTGTCTGCTGGGATGTTTTTACGTTTTTAATGTATCAGTGTATCGTGTATTTTAGAATGTTTTTTACTGGATTAGCAAAGCCTTTTAAAAGTTTATGGCATTTTTAACTTGTGTTGTTTTGTTTGTATGAGTCAGATGTTAAAGATAAGTCTCCATCTCATAGGATGTTATGGACAATAAAGTTATATTGATTGATTGATTGATTGATTGTGCTTTGCCTTTGCTACCTCCCTCTTCACCCTATGTTGCATCTCCCTAAATTTCTGGTCAGTCCTCTCACTGTCCCATTTCTTCTTGGCTGAACTCTTCCTCTGGATAACTTCCTGTACTTCATTGTTCCACCACCACGTTTCTTTATCATTTTTCTCTGTCCAGATGTCATTAAAGTCTTATCCAATTATGTAAAAAAAATCTACTTTAGAACAACTAGTTGTGCTTTGTCACCGTCTTAACTCTCATCAGTTCCACACCAGTTAGGGTCAGCCCATTGTTGGTACCCAGCCCCACTCAGCCCAGTTTGTGGGACCATGTTGTTTGAGGTTCCAAGCGGGCTGCACCAAGATTTTGACACAAGCAGACAGCAGCCATTGATTGGTCAGCGGAGATACATCTCTGTATGACCCACCCAGCAAAACTGAAAACTACATCTGAGCCTCCATTTCCTCTCTGATCGTGATGACGGACGGCGCCACAAGAAATGAGCGCATTTACAGAGAGACGTTGGAGATGATGATGCAGAATGGCTACACCTGGACTTACACGCAATGCCGGGATAAGCCAAAGAAATCGAAGTCTGATTATAGGGCGATTAAGGATCACAACGGGCGGAATAGCTCAAACACAATGACCTGTTACGAACCCGCCCACAGAGCGGGGAAACAAGTCACAGCGGCAAATCACCTCCACCTGAGAAGAACGATAAGACGAGAGCCGAATGGAGTCGCTCTTAAGATTAAGTTAGTTTTTTAGCAGTGAAGATGTACTAACTTGTAGAGGGTGAGGTCCGTCTGTAAATCTACAGAGACTTTGGGGATGGGGGGCGGAGGGTGTCTGGTATCCTGAGGGTGGCGCATGTCAATGGCCTCCTGGGGAGTCAGGTGAATGGTGACAGGAATGACAGGTAAGATGCTAATGTACCTAAAAACAGCAAAGAATAAAAACATGAAATGAACAGAAGAATAAAACTTTGCTAAAACAAACAAAAACACATTCATCTGTTAAAGAAGCAGCAGATGCAACTTATGCTGGTGTGCATTGATTTTTTTAATCTTTTAAGTTAAATTAGAGCTGCTGTCTGACAGTAACTGAAGAAGATAATGAGTCAGGCTTGAATCTGCATCGACTAAGTGCAAAAATCTGTCAGAATTTAACATGAATTTTAAGTTGCGTTAAAAGAAGAAGCCTCTGATTATTATTCATTATTTCAAAATGACAGAACTGTAAGCCAGAAAAAAATATTTTAAAGAAAAGGTTTTATTTGTAGAGTTGGCGTATGTTTTAATGAAAAGACAACTATACTAATCTAAGAACGTTTGATTATAACTAAATGACATATGATGATGGTCAGTTACATTTCCTAATATTTTTTTACAAATGGTCCAAACACAAAAGCCCTGAATTAAAGTCTCAACGTTTTACCTAAAGTTTTTTATTATCTATTTTCTTCAGCTAATGACCGAGAAATAAGTTGAAAAAATGAAAACAAATCTGCACCACTCACTTCTTTGCTAAAGTGATGTTGTAGTAGCTGAAAAGTGATGGCCAGTGCCTGAAAGACAATCTCCTCCATCCTTCATCATCCTCAACCCCCCAGGAGATCTGAGGGACAGCGGGTGGGGCCAGGGGAAGAGATCCTCCTCTGGCTGAGCCGTGGTGGCCCTGTGACTGGTTCTCAGGTAAGGGAGTTGGATCAGGTGCAGAGTGGATGCTCAAGGTGCTGGTAGGATCCCCACCGCGAAAAACAGGCACTACTGCCAGGTGGGGGGGCAGACCACCTCCTCCGGGGTCTCCTAGAGTGCTTTGCTCGGACACCTGTGCAGCCAGGTAGGTCCGAATCCCTGCCGGGTCGGTATAGACGAGGATGCCGATCCAGATCACTGTGCCAGCCTGGAAATGGAGTATAAACATCATCATAAGTCCCAGAAAAGAAACAGAACATTCAGAAAGGAATTTCAAATCTTTCTCACCATGATGATCCGCTGAGCCAGACGTGTCCGAGCCAGGAAGTAAACCACTCGTAGCCTCTTGGGGAGCCTCAGGTTCCTGAAGGCTGGGGTCTGCAGGGTAATTGTGTGTGGGGACGGTCGTGGTGGAGGGGGGACCTCACGTGGTCGCAAGGGGCCTGGTTTTGGAGGGGGAAGACCAGCTTCGGCTGGCAGGCGGCGGTTCAGGTCAGCCAGCTGGGGAGACAGGCAGGTTCGAGAAGTAGTTTACCCATTAGGACTAATCGAGTTCATCAATGGTTTTACTTTCTTAAATGAAGGCCTCTTCATTTCCTGTTTAAAGTTGGTTTTAATTCAATTCAGTTCAATTCAGTTTATTTATATAGCGCCAAGTCACAAGAGAAGTCGTCTCAGGGCACTGAACAGAAACATTCACATACATAAAAAGTTAGTTAATAATAATTTATCTGAGGAGACAACAGATTTTATTACTTCTGACTGGAAAAAACAAATCTGAAAACAAGACAATGGGTTTTGGAAAACTAATAGACAATGATTTCACTGTTTCCTGACATTTAATAGGCTTTGCAATCAGAAGATCATCATCATCTGATTATTGAACGTTAATTGATACTACATCTTTGTGCATTTAAAACAGTGGGATGTGCCTATCGAGAACAAAAAGCTCAACATTATCCAAAGGTCTCAAAGTTCATGCTCAATAATTCAGGTTAAAAAAAAAATCCAACAATCAGGCAATCTGGACAGTTTCATTTTTTTTGTTGTTGTTGAGAGAGGTTTCTCTCTCCATCCAAAGAGCTTCATCAGTTTGAGGAGTCCCAAACAAACCGTTTCCCCACTACTACACTCCTACAGTGGACCAACCAGTTTGCTGGTGATAAGATGGTTTCTGGGGGCTGTCCTCTCCCCTGTTGACTCCTCCCAGGCAGGCAGCCACAGCCAAAGTGGTTCAAGACATCAAAGTTCATGCTCAATAATCCAGGTAAAATAAATCCAACAGTGGTCAGTCAGGTCATCTGGACAGGTTTTATTATTTTTTTTAACTGATGAAGCCCTTCGGATGGAGGACGAAACGTCTCTCAACAACAACAACAAAAAAGAAACTGTCCAGATGACCTGACTGACCATTGTTGGATTATCCAAAGGTTTTACTAAGAAAGGCTCATGTGTCAAAGTAGTAACCTGACAACTGTGCGGTCACGTTATGTAGGGCTGTGACCACCATCCAACCTCTTGCATGTCTTATTTTGTGCATGACTTGTATGTTAAATGTTAATTTGAGTTTTGTGAACAAAGTCATATACTAATGACTTCATCACCAAGGTTTACTTCAACGCACGCACTTTGGAACAAACGAGAAACAAGCAATGTTGGTGAGAGAAATTATGTAAAATGTGCAACATTTGACCACAGTTTAGACAACCCACATCAACAATAAAGCATCCTGACTATTGATTTGTTAGTTTCAGTACAAATAACAAACTAAACCAACAAGCTAATGTGCTCTTTTGCTTAATAAGTCTGGGGTTTGAGGCTGTAACTGGAAGTGCACTGGAAATGTGTAAAATATGAAAATAGCTCTCACCTCCATGCGGCGGATATCTATAGATAGCACTGTTGTAAAAAAGAACATTTGCAGGAAGAAATCGGAAACCAGTCCCACGACAGCAAAAAGACAGAACTCCTGTAAAATCAAAAGCCAGGTTACTTTTTCTCTCAATCCTTTTGCTGCTTCATTCATTTAAACAGATACGCAGTTGTAGCATAGCAAATTAAAAAATGTTCAACGAGCATTTTCTTACACAAAGGCAACAATTAAAGTATATTTTCTACCTGGATAGCCGGCACCAGTGTGAAATATCCAATGAGAATGATGCACAGCTCAGTAGCCATGTTCTTCATGATAGACCAGCTCTCATTACTAAGGCCTGGGGAAGCAAAGGGCAAAACTTGAAGCTTTTTATGATCTTTAATTTCAATCAAAATACAGGAAAAAAAATAAAACCCTACCCTGAGCAATACGGAGTTTGACCTCAAGGTCAACAGGAGTAGAAACGACAGATTTGGTGAGAACTAACACGTTTTCCAGGCCGATCACCACCACCAGGTAAGGGAAGATCTCGCTGCAAGGAGAAAATATTTCAACAGAGAATTAATTTTATTTATTTATTTTTAAGGATGATTGGATTCATTGGGTTTTATGGACAAATATAACTGTGTACCATCAGCATAACAATGAAAATGTATCCCATGTTGTTTAATAACTTTACCTAATGGATGCATATACAAGGTAAAGAGTATTTATCCAAGCACTGAACCCTGAGGAACTTCATGACTCATTTTAGTGTATGAAGAAGATTCATTATTTACATTTACAAATTGGAATCTATCAGATAAATACAATTATCATTATTTATTATTATTTATTTATATTATGAAATTAGTTAGATACTATTAGTTAGGTAGATTACTGGAATTTCCTGCCCTGACAAAGTTTGACAAACGATTAGTTTGAGAGCGCAGATAAGCTTGAGCTTTAGAGGTAAGTGTATAACTGGGTCACAGAGGAGTCAACGGCTCTACGTATTACATCACACACACACACACAGTAACACACACACACACACACACACACACAGCAAACTAAACTGTGGAGCCAGCCGTGAACAAGCAGAATGTGTCGCCGGTTCCAACAACCGTAGAATTTTTTTTTTTTTTTTTTAAGCATGATTTAACTAAAACAACCCGTTTGACTTTCAGAGATTTTGGTACCCAAGTGGTGCGAGACAAAATAAAAATAAATAAAGTGAACATCTTGGTATTAATGAGATTATTATTTGATGTTATGGCAGGAGGCTGCTCTGGTATTCTATAGTTTGCTTATGCCGACCTTGATTTGTGTTTGTGTAAACGCACACAGCCCACGCTCAGCCCACGACGGACTCGCATGCATCTTCGCCAGTGGTTGGACAACCAGGTGTCATCGTCACGCCATGATGTCTGCTCGTTACAGAGCCGCAAGCGATTGGTTGCTCCAGGAATGTGAACATCACTATATCTCCTCCTCTCGCAGTAGTCCAACCCAATTCCACACCCAGCGCTTCTTTCTCTGTCAACACTTACACACTGACCTTTTGAGCTCCTCTTGTAAACATCGGCTCAAATCAATGCAGAAACCCACACAGAGGAAGTGGGAAGTCAGTAATGTGGAGAATGTGTGCACACAGGTAAGTTAGTGGAACGGTCTTGGAGCTATTGTGACTTAAGTCAAACAGAATAAAATGTAACAGCCTTCTGGGTAGTTAGCAAGTTGTTACTTAATGTTGACTTAAAATATTGACTTAAACATTGGAATGTCAATAAACAGCTTTAAGGAGACCCTGTACCAGCTGCAGGCACTGGTCCAAAGGCAAACTAGAAGCTAAACAGTGGTTTTTTTATGTTAACTTTGTAAAAACAAAGTAAAGCTGATCGGGATTTCATTAGCTTTTATAAATATAAATCACAAGTCAAAACATTACAACTGAACTAAATGATAGTTCTAAAATAAAAAATTAAAAAAATTATTATTAGACTGATATAGATTTATTACTTGGGTTTAATTAATTCTTTATTTCATTTCGAACTGTTAAAAATTTCAACAAAACCATAAACAAATAAAAACCATAAATATTTCCACCAAAATATTCTGGAAACAAAACAACAATGTTCGAAAAGGGAGCAGGAAGAAGCAATGGCTTATCCAGTCCTGTCCCTAAATTTACATACAAATTCTGAACCAAACCAGTTTCGTAAATAAATTAAGAACACAAAAAACACAAAGTGTAGACCGAACAAAAGTGTAGGTAGAAGCACAAGCTTATTATACCTTCACTTTGTTATACATCAAAATCAAAGCAGTAGAGTTTTTCCTATATAATTTACTAAAACATATCAAGGAATTCCAGCTACATTCATAGACAAACTCAAAAAAAAAAACACAAAAAAAGAAAAAAACAATCAAACCTTATTATATTTGTTTAGTAAATGTTTTTTATACATTTTTTTGTTTAAAGAGTGAAAAACACAGTTGAAACTCCTGACGACAACTATTCCACACCTGAATCCCTCTAACTGAAGTACAGTTGTTTTTAATATTTGTCCTAACCTTTGATTTTTTTAAATAAATCCTTCTCTTGTAAATCATAGTTTTTCTCTTTAATTTTGAACCACTTTTGTATACACCTTGGAAGGAGTTTATTATAGGCTTTGTACATAATCAGTGCTGTTCTGAGTTCTACCAAGTCATAAAATTTTAAAATATGCAATGTAAGAAATATCTCTTTAGTTGGATGAAAGTAATCAGACGCAGTTATAATTCAGATAAAGTTCATGCTCAATCATCCAGGTACCAAATCCAATAATTCTCAGTCGGGAAACTGTCCAGATAACCCGACTGAGAATTATTGGATTTGGTACCTGGATGATTGTGCATGAACCTTGTTGCCTTGAACCACTTTGGCTGTGGCTGCCGGCCTGGGAGTCGACGACGAGGGACAGGATGGCCCCAGAAACCTTCTTAGCTCCAGCAAACTGGTTGGTCCGCTTAAGGAATTGACTGCTTGGTGGGGAAACAGTTTACTGGAACTCCTCTGACTGATGAAGCCCTCCGGATAGAGGGCGAAACGTCTCTATAAAAAATAAACTATCCAGATGACCTGACTGAGAATTATTGGATATAATTCAGATAGTTTTCTTCTGGGTGTAAACAGGTTTTGTGTTGGTTTTATACGAGTTTCCTCAGATCTCAACACAATAATTCATGTATGGAAATATGAAACAACAGCATAACATGTAAAGTGATTTCTTATTTAGGAGAGGTTTTATTTTATTCGGTATTGCAACAGTTTTTGACAATTTAGCTTTTACTTTATCAATATGCGCTTTTCAGTGCAATTTGTAATCAAGTATCACCCCCAAAAATCTGATTTCATACACTCACTCTATTTCGATACGGTTATAGATAATGTTAAATAAGTTTACATTATTTTTTTATTTTCTTGTTATTACAATTTTGTTTCATTATAATTTAGTGATAATTTATTTTTGTCACACCATTGTTTTAATACTTGTAATTCTCCTTCCATTATACTGAGGATCTGCTCCTATTACCTGAGCAATATAAAGTAGTATCATCTGCAAACAATGTAAATGTTAAAAACTTCGATTCATTGCATATATCCATCCATTATCTTTTACCCACTTCTTCCATTTTGGGTCACGTGGGTCGCCAGTGCCCATATCCAGCAATCACTGTGCGAGGGGTGGGGTACACCCTGGTCAGATCGCAAGTCCATCACAGGGACACACAGAGACAAACGAGACAAACAACCATTCACTCTCTCACTCACACCTAGGGACAATTTAGAGTTACCAATCAGCCTAACATGCATGTTTTTGGTCTGTGGGAGGAAACCGGAGTACCTGGAGAAAACCCATGCATGCACGGAGAGAACATGCAAACTCCACCCAGAAAGGACCGGGATTTGAATCGGCAACCTTCTCGCTGAGAGGCAGCAGCTCTACCAGTTGCGCCACTGTGCTGCTATTGCATATATCCTTTATGTAAAGTAAAAAAAAGTTTAGGTCCCAGCACCAAGCCTTGTGGTACTCCACAGGTAACCTCTAATAAATCAGAATTCACATTATTTATTTGTACATATTGTTGTCTTTGATTCAGATAACTTTTTATCCAAGAATATGCAATACCTCTAACACAATATTTCTCCAATTTATGTAGAATTCATGATCTATAGTGTCAAATGCTTTTTTTAAAGTCTATAAACACTCCCACAGTATATATATTTTTTTTTATCAATTGCATTTGCTATATCTTCTACTAACTGCATTACAGCAATTGATAATAAATATCTAAACCCAATTAGATAAAAGTAAAACGACTTCAACACTTCACAGGAACTAAACATGCTGATTTAAAACAAAAACTATATTTATTTTCTCAAAAATACAAGTCTGTGCAAGTCAGTTTTAAATACAAGTAAGTTTGAACAAAATGGCTAAAAAAGCAAAACCAATAAAAGACTTTCAGGAAACAGAGAGCGTTCATTCAATTTGATCACCAAACTGGAGATATTTTTCACCAATTTCCAAGCTGAACCTGAACACATCATTAGCATCACTTAAAGTTAGTTTGATTTCTAGATAACTCGGTCCATTATTCATTAAAAGGCAAGTCTTAAACGGACACAAAAGTTTAATATTCTCCCTGATTTACTCTACTGGTGAAAAACCATCAGTTGTCCAGACCTATTAATTCAGAACTTATGAAACACAGTGAGGACTCCTACCCGCCATTGAGTGTTGGTGTGAGTCCAAACAGCGTGCACAGTCCCACAGACATGAGAAGAGAGCTCAGGACTGTGACCACAGCAGCCAGAGCCAGACCCCACTTGGACTTCACCATGTCGATCTTACCTGCAAGGAAGGAAGTGAAGATGTATTTAACTTTTTGAAACTAATAACCACCTTCACCACAATGTTCCAAATAGGAATGTTGTGTTGTTTGTCATGTGCAGGTTAACACAAGGTCAACAACGCAATGAAATGTTCACGATGAGAAGAAACGATTTGACCCGTTAAAAATAAAAAACACTGAAGCATGCAATAAGGATACAAAATAAAGTACCACAAAGTGAAAAAGAAATATAATATTTACAAGGTCCAAGAGAATAGTAAACAACAACATGGTAGAATATGACGGTGCAAGCAGGATGAATTAGTATAAATAACATGTAATAATAGTAGCTTAAATGCATGATATATGTTGCACATAACTAACATACTACACAGGTTGTGTGGCAGGTTATTGCACAGGTAGTGAGTGACACTGAGGTTAATTATATTATGATGGTAGTGATCCATCTATTAGGAGGCTTCACTTGAGCAATTATCCAAGTAATGCAAATTTTAAGAAGTTTTCATTATTTTTTTCTAAAAATCTAATTTATGCAAATAGAGTTAGCAAAACAAAGCACTGTTTAAGTTACTAACAGAAGCAAGATAGTTTTTATTATGTTTTTCTTGTAGTCTTTTTGTAAACAGAAAGCAGAGGAGACAAAGTGACTCCAAGAGGAGAGTAGTGATGCAAAAATAGTAATAATAATAATAATAAATTCTGTTTGTAGAGCACTTTACATTCATAAATCTCAAAGTGCTACAATTCAAGAATCATAAAAACTAAACAATTTAACCATAACAATAAAATAACTAAAATCAGGTAGGATAATAAAAACGACAAGTTAAGAGTCTCATGATGAGAAATAAACATGAACATTGAACTGGACTCATGAAACAAAAACAAACAAAAACTATATTTGCTTGAAAAAAATCTAATATTAAATGTAAATAAATCACCCTTGCAAAACGTTTATCACATCTTGAAAAACTCAGAAAAAACTGTTAAACTTGAGTCAACTAATCGACACGAGTGAATATTTAATGCGAGTACTTTGTTTGTACTTTGAGTCTGTGTTTGTTCTCTTTAGCAAATGTTTGTGCTGGAAGCTGCTGAAGGTTTGCTGGCTTCATTCTTACACAGGTGTACAACGTTCCAGAGTGAGGACAACCCCTGCGCCAGACAGGAACAACCCTGGCAGAAAAACACGTGCACACACAAAGGAAAAGCCAGCGGTGGTCTGAATGTGGCGTTTTACGAAAATAAAACTTTGCCGAGCCAACGAGGAACAAAGCGAGACATTAACATGGTAAGAGGTTGCTGAAAGCAGGAGGCACAGAGCCGACACTGGGAGTTGGACTCACGAGTGGAGAAGTAGATGTAGGCGAAGAGGATGATGTAAGTGGTGACGAGGGGAATGAGTTCAGCGATGCCGATCTCCTCTTTGAAGTGGACGTGAACCATGTGGTCATCTCTCAAGCTGCAGTTGGCGGAGGGGTGAAGCTGTTTCAGACGGGTCCGCAAGCTGCCGAGAAAACTGGTCACGCACAAAAACGGCAAAATCAATTCAATTTTAGTTCAGTTCATTTATTCAGCGCCAAGTCACAACAGAAGTCGTCTCAGGGCACTGAACAGAAACAGTCCTATAAAAATAATAATTTAACTTTATTTATCTGAGGAGCAGCTTTGAGTTTAACTCCATCACAGAACTCTCATCTTGAACAAGCATGAAGGTGACAGTGGAAAGGAAGAACTCCCTCATGAGGAAGAAACCTTTAGCAGAACCAGGTTCAGGACAAGAGGACATCTGGTTCAAACGGCCGGGTTTGGTAGGAACAGATACACAATGGCAGGTCAAGAATCACATGTTAAGATAGAAATAGTATCAAATGAAAACTATTTAATTTTAACAATTCATTTAAGGAAATGAGGTCAATTTGCCCTCCATTAGTCTAAGCTTAAGGCAGCATAACAAGCCAACCGTAACTAAAGGATTTATCAAAAAGGAAGTCTTAAAACTGGACAATGTTTCAGCCTCACGGACAGAAACTGGAAGTTGGTTTCACAAGAGAGGAGCCTGATAACTGGAAGATCTTCCTCCCATTCTGCTTTTGGAAACTCTAGGAACCACAAGTAAACCTGCAGTCTGAGAGTGAAGTGCTCTGTTAGGAAAATATGGAACAATAAGATCTGTAATATAAGATGGAGCTAGGTTGTTGAGAGCTTTGTAGGTTAGAAGTAAGATTTTGAATTAAATTCTGGATTTGACAGGGAGCCAATGGAGAGAAGCTAAAACTGGAGAGACATGATCTCTCCCACTAACTCCAGTTAAGACTCTGGCAGCAACATTTTGGATCAACTGAAGACTTTTTAAAAAGTATTTTAACACCCAGATAAACCATCGCAATAGTCCAGTCTAGACGTGACAAATGCATGGACATGTTTTTCTGCATCATTTTTAGAGAAGACGTTTCTAATGTTAGTGATATTACGCAGGTGGAAGAAGGCGGTTCTAGTAACGTTTTTAATGTGGAGGATAAAAGACATGTCCTGATCAGAAATAACACCAAGATTTTTAACATTAGAGCTGGACGACAGATTAATGCCATCTAAGGAGGGAGAAAGACTGAAAAATGTATTCCTAAGATGCTCAGGTCCAAAAACTAAAACCTCAGTCTTGTCTGAGTTCAAAAGCAGAAAATTTAGTATCATCCAGGTTTTTATGTCTTTAAGGCATGCTTGTAGTCTAAGTAGCTGATTGGATTCATTGGATTTCATGGACAAATAGAACTGTGTATCATCAACATATGAAAATTTATCCCATGCGGTTTAATAACTTTACCTAATGGAAGCATATATAAAGTGAAGAGTACTGGTCCAAGCACTGAACCCTGAGGAACTCCATGACTAATTTTGATGTATGAAGATTCATTATTTACATTTACTAATTGGAATCTATCAGATAAATATGATTTAAACCAATTTAGAGCCTTCATTAATGAACCATTTATACAACAAACAAAAAAAACAGGCAAACTTTAGAGTAAAAACTGCTTTTACTACACAGATAATCATTTGTTTAATGTGCAAACTAGTAAAATGACAAATGATCTATTGAGTACCGTTTTAACCTCTCCAAGTTCTGCAAAGTGTTTTACATTATTTATTCACTTAAACACCCATTCAGCCAATATATCTTTACAATTTTTATATACTGACATGCATACTGGGAGCAGTGCGGGGAGGTTCAGTGTCTCGCCCAAAGACAATTTATGCTGGGGGGGTCTGGGCATGAACCATAAATCCTTCAGTTGGAAAATGACCTTATTATCTCTGGGCCAAAGCCACCCCTGAGTATGAACTATTTTAGACACCCAGGTGTCACTAAATAAAACTGGCCAGAGCAAGAAATACATGGGGTCATGTATCATGTAAATGCAACTAAAAGGCAGTTGTTTTTCTTTTTAAATATATAAATGATTATTTTTCTTAAACACATAATCGCAGAGCAGAGTTTACATCAGTGGGAGTTGTTCATTTACCAAAAAGCCTCAGCTGTGCAGTTATTGTATTAAACTTGAAAAATAGGCCTGGAAACCTGACAAATTGGCCTGGCATGTGTAAGACTGACAGCAAACCAGAAGAATCCAAGTATTTGTTTAATTTATTCTATGGCAGCAAAAGTGAATTTAATTTCTACAAGGAAAATGGACTAACCATACGAAGACCACGCAGAAGAATAATCCAACACTTCTAATGAGAACGACATCACTCTACAGCATCTGTCAATGTGCTTAAGAACCAAGCGTATAAAAATGAATGAGGAGCTGCACACACAGAGGGAAACCAAACCAGCAGTACACATATGAAAATTATTTTATGATTTAATTTAATTGCCCTTCAAGTGAAACAAAGGAGTCATTCCACTGAGTTGTTACTTCAGCAGACTTTAATACAATTTTAAAAGTCAGAAAATGAATATAAAAAAATAAATGAAAGGCCAGATTTTTATTTTTATCCATACTGTGTTCAGCTCACCTTGCATCGTAGCTGGAAAGAACCACAGTGATCGTGTACGTCACCACCCTCTTCCTGTTGTAGTGACTGACTCCTGTGTATTTTCCAAGAATGCCAAACAGCAGATCTGAAAAAGACACAATTATGATGCTGAAGACACAAACTGCAGCTCATTCACCTAAATATTAAAATGCTTTAAATTCAGTCCACGTGTCTTGCAAATGACTAACGTGACCAGCAATCACCCATCAGGAATAAGGAGAACACAAGAGTATTTGTTACACATGAGGAAACCCAGTTTATTATTCACGTCGCTCATAAAACTCTGATTATTGCTCTATAACCAGATCAACAGCAGCAGACAAAGGTAAACTAGCTCTGTATTATTAAGAAAGAAATTGTGGAATTTTCAAGTTCAAGTATCTTTATTGTCATTCGCATCACATGGTACACGAGGTGGAACGAAATTGAGTACTGAAGGTCCCAGTTACACCCAAAAAAAGCAAAAATATAAAGTATAAAAAGAAACAGCATACAACGATATAAGATACCGTATTTTCCAGCGTATAAGTTGCTCCGGAGTATAAGTCGGATCAGTCCAAAAAAGCTTAATGAAGAGGGAAAAACATATACAAGTCACTTGAGCGTATAAAACGCATTTATTATGAGTCACCGCTGACCTGTCGAGTTTTTATGCGTTTATTTAATGGTCAAAACAGCGTCATTTCGCCTGGACGGTGCAGCGTCATCCATTCATCCATATAACCATTGTTCCTCCGCCTGCACCAGCTGAGTGAAGCGAGTGGACGCGGGAGGACTCGCTGGTGCAGTTCTTCGAAATTTAAAGCGTCAGTCAAAAACTGTGTTCTGAATATGGGGGGGAAAAACCTGCGTAAGTCGCTTCGGCGTATAAATCGCAGGACTGACAAATCTATGCAAAAAACTGTGACTTATATGCCGGAAAATGTGGTATACACCAAGATATACACTAAACGAATGCCAAACGGTACACTAAAAGATCTAAGATATATGCTCAACACTAACAATGTAAAAATAATATGGTATATTAAACAGCAGCCCGACCATTTGGACCAGTTGGTGTGAATTATGTTGTTTACAAAAGAAAAACTAATGACTTTCCATCAGCACAATGTCAAAATACTCGATCCTACATATCTTGATGGGAAGTTATCGACTCTGGTTCTATCCTCCCGACTACCAGCAGTTCAAACTTGTCCTCCTTGGAGGACATTTGTAAATCTGAATATCTCCCACCCACAGCATACTACTGAATTAACTCCTTTTGCCATCTACAGAGGACATTTAGGGCTTTTCAATGATAGCAAATGTGAAGGTGTGGGCTTTGGTACCTTTCTCTTCCTTATGAATAATACAATATTGGACATGGACAATATTTTTCCTGGTAGTCAGGAGGCTATGAAAAAAAAACCCACCTATAAATTACTTGTGCTGGAAGGCAAAGCAAAATGCTGACCTGGCTTTGAGGAGGGGAGGTGCCTTTATTTAGTGTGTCAGTGGGTAAAGTTTTTCAAAAATTCAATAAGTGCCGAAGGAATGAGACTGCTTGTTCTGTCAGCATAAATATGGCTAATCCTTTCTCACTACTTGTGTACAGTTACTGATGGTGAATTATTCTAGATTACATCAAACAAAGCACTTCACTCTGACTTTACTTCTCAGCCTTATGTTGCATGTTGACAGACTAAAGCTTAACAAAATCCTTACCCTCAAAAATAAAATAAGTTAGAATTTACCAAAATAAAAAGACCAATGGGAGCAAAAGTTAAAGGGGAATCTTTCTACTGTTCCCGCTACTTCTAGTTTGACAATTCCTTTGATCTTTATTTTAATTCACTAATGGCGGTGTGTTTAACCCACTCTGGGTCTTTCTGATCTTTACCTCGCAGCGTTGCCGAGGTGTGCAGTCCTTTCGGTTCATGTTTCTGGATGGTCTTCAGGAGGTCAGGATCCGAGTCGAACAGCTCCCGCTGATTCTGCCAGTAGTTGCCCGGAGAGACGACCAGACAGCCATGTTCTGGCAGCACCGACTGCATCCGCCGTAACCCTGGAAACAGGTCCGTCACCTGGAGACACAGCGACTCCAGGCTGCGAATGCCAGAGCTGGAAACAAGAAGGAAGTGTTCACAAACGTTCAGAATTCAGAAACCGCAACTAAAATTTTATATAATTTCTCACAATTTTAGCTGCTACAACTCTCCAACAGTCACAGTCCAGTGAGATTCTACCTTTATTTCTTCTGTTTATGATTTAATTTCAGGTACCAAAGTAATTATCTGTTGCCTACAAGTGTGCACGTACTCACCTGTCAGTGTGGACATGGTTGCGGATCTCCTCCAGCAGACTAAAGACTTTTCCAAGAGGCGATCGAAACACATCTACCGGCACCAGGTTGCTGTCCCATGGAGACACCGCCGCCTTCACCAACACCTGCTGGATGTAGGCAACCGGAGGTCCATGGTACTACAGCACACACACACACACACACACACATCCACAGGGAAGACTTAGATGACCCAATTCTAAATAACGAAACTGAAAACATCTCCATTTTAAGGCTGTTTATTGCTTTGTGTTAGCGTTTTTTTTTTTATTATGATGTACATCTGACTATTTATTTTTTGGCCTCTATTTGTGCTTATTTTAGGTAAATTCAGGAGAGCAAACTCAAATTTAATATTAGAATTGGTTTGAGCTTTTAAAAAATAATGTAAAAGATGAATAATGTTCAGAAAAGTGGTAAAAACAAAAATGTCATGTGTATATTATGTGCCCTTTCTTCTCCTACCCAGTCAGGCCTTTCTAGGTCTCCATGAGGCTCATGAGAAGGGACGCTGTAGTCTCGCACCCCTGTGGTGAATTCCACAGGACCTGTCCCGGGCAGTGGAAGCCTCAGTAACGGATAGCTGCCAGAGACAGGACAGGGACAGAAGATAAATATCACATAGAATAGACATTTATTGTCATTGCACCTAAATACAACAACATTTGGGTTTGCTTCCCAGAGCAAAAGTAAAAACAGTATAATATATAACAAAGTTCAGTCAGGTCATCTGAATGGTTTCTTTATTTTGCCAAGACGTTTTGTTCTTCATCCAAAGGATTTCACAAATACCACACTTCCATAGTGGTAAAAAAAAAACAGTTAGCTGGTGATAAGATGGTGTCTGTGGCCCGCCCTCTCCACTGTTAACTCGTCTGGGGCAGCCATGCCAAAATGGTTCAAAGCTGAAGAAGTCCTTTGGATTAAATGCCTAAAAAAGAAAAAAGAAACCATCCAGATGACCTGACTAAACATTTGTGGATTTGTACCTGGATTATTGAGCATGAACTTTGATGTTTTGAACCATTTTGGCATGCTGGGAGTTTGTTTGTGGCTCCTCAGACTGAAGAAGTCAAGGACGAAACGTCTCAGCAAATTGGCAAGCATAACATACAGTATATTATACTGTATATACTGCATTATACTCCAGTATTATTTTTAAGTAATAAATATATATATATGTGTGTGTGTGTATATATGTATTTTTTTTTCCTGTATAAAAAGTAGTAATTACAGATTTTTAACACTCCATTTGTGCAACAGAAGCAGATTGTTATTACACAAGTTGTCCCTTATAGCACTTAGTTGTCCCTCTGGTCTGATGAGTTTTAACCAAGTTTTAAAACACAAACTACAACCTTTTGTTCAAATACATATTCTAGCAACAAAGCAGTTCACAGTACCGGTACTTTTGTAAGAACTGACTGAAAGTATGGTCACAGTAAAGCTGGGTGTTTCCAGTCTTTTGTTGCGACACTTCTGCAAAGATGAAACCTGCACCTCTGGCTTTTCTTGCTAGATGCAGTTAAATGTTCTACCTGAAAAGGCTGGCTTCCTCTTACTCCTGGAAATGGGCTGGTCCAGCTGAGCCCAACTCCAGACCAAACCACCAACTTGTCCATACATGCTCTTTGGAAACAACTTATCAGGGATGGTTGAGGGTTGATTAACACAGGAATGGAGAAACTGAGGTTTTAATGGTGAAAGGAGTATACTGGGATAGGATTCATCTTAAAAAACGCTGCACGTGATGTTTATTTTGTCTCTGCTGCAAGAAAACCATTGCAACATTTGTAGGCTTGAGAAAATCACAAACAGAGCAAACCACATGGAATATCATTTGGGCTACACGTATCACTGATTGTGTTTTTATGTTCATAACAAGATTTTGAAAATAATTTAAAAAAAAGTGGAAAAATCGTGTTAGAAATCATTTCCGTTTTGGTGGTTGTGCACGCACTGACTGAAAGTCATAAATTAGTTAAATATGCAGAGAAACCTCAGCGTCTGATAAAGTGTTTGCAGAGTCACTGGTATTGATTATTCTTAGCTGTCCGAACATACACAATGTCCATTTTGTACTCTTGTTCAAATACGTGTTCTACTTTGAACATGTGCTTGTTCGTTGAACAGAAACCTCTAACCTCGTTCCCTCCCACCCTCTACGTTTTCCCCTGCCTCTTCGACTCTCCTAGGTCACTGTACCGCCACAAAAGCTTCTTTTGTGTTTAGCCAGCCCCCCTCCTGACAGGCAGATGGAGAAACAGGCATCCCATTCTCACAGGGTCACTTTCTCACAGCCGTCTGCCCCAGTCCTGCCCCGTTGATGAGCTCTTTACCCCCCCGGTGGTCAGTTGTCCATTTGGCCATCACCCCTGCTGTAACGTGCTTATAGGACAACAAGCAGCAGGTGCATGTGTGTGTTTTAGATCGGGGATAATGCCTGCACACATGAAGCCTTGGCAAGTCTCTGACCCATGTCCTCTGTTTGGACCGGTGATTTAGCAAGAGCAGAAATTATATGTGCACGTGTTGAGTGAGTGTTTGTGCCGTGGGGTCAGCGGTGAATGGTTGTGTGTGCAGACAGCCTTGAACTGAGCCAGTCTTCTGCTTCGTTCTGCTCAATTCAGGGTTATCTGTACTACTAATACTAATAAGTTTTGTTGTTACTGCTGCGGCTTTTTGTGGAAGTCGGATAATCAGACATGGTGTCAATTTATTGTATTTCACCTTTATTTTATTTTATTACTTTTTTTTTTATTTAATCAGGGCTGCAAAATATATCTAACAAATGTATCTACTTTGCAAAATCAGCGAGCGTAAAATCAAGATTGCAAAGAACTGTCCATTATATTTCACAGTGGATCAGTTGGTAGAGATGTCAACTCAGCAAAAAGGTTGCTAGATCGAATCCCAGCTGAGGGCCTTTCTGGGTGGAGTTTGCATGTTCTCTCCGTGCATGCGTGGGTTTTCTCCAGGTACTCCGGTTTCCTCCCACAGACCAAAAACATGCATGTTAGGCTGATTGGTAACTCTAAATGGTCCCTAGGTGTGAGTGAGAGAGTGAATGGTTGTCTCGTGTGTCCCTGTGATGGACTGGAGACCTGTCCATGGTGTCCCCCGCCTCTCACACAGTGATTGCTGGATATGGGCACCAGTGAACCCCGTGACCCGAAAAGGAAGAAGCGGGTAAAGATAAATAAATAAAAAGATGGATATATTTCCATGTACCATGCTCTACAATATTAAACAAGAATATTGCAAGAATGTGCACATCACTTTCTTTTTTTAAATATTGTACAGCCCTAGTTTTGAAAGAACAAAACAAATTTGACCAACATGTTGTCCAATCCCACTCGATGAAAAAAAGTGTTTACATCTGGGCCAAAAAAATCAAACAGAGAAACTGCTGCCTTCAAACATCTCCTCCTACATGTCTCTGCGTGAGTGCAGCTACAGCGTGCGCTCCCAGGACATCATTACCTGCAGTGTTCCCTCAGTGAGGACTGAACTTGGCAAAAGGGCCTTCTCCTACTCCGCTCCCGTTTCCTGGAATATCTTCTAAAACGATCTGAAGCTCTGGACCTTGACCTCTCTAAGTGGCTTTAAGAATCTGTTATGTTCCTGGAAAAACCAACGCAGACATGTTCCTGTTCTTAGTTTTCTACATCGCCTTATAATCTGTTTTTCGTTTCATTTTTTAAATACCACTTTCTTTTTCTTTTCTTTCATTTGTTTTTGTCAATGTGTATGCTTTCGTTTATGATTGTTTATTGTTGTCATCATTCTTTGTTAAAAAAAACAAAAAAAAACAGGTCTCTCTTGTAAATGAGTCCTCGAGGCTCAATGAGACTAACCTGTATAAATAAAGGTTGAATGAATGAAATATATCATCCACCATACGAGGACGAATTTTAAAAAAAAGAAAACAAGGAAAATAATAAACAAGATTTTCCTTTAAAACATTCAAAATGTTTCTGACAGTTCTACACAAGAACACAGGAACAAAGGTTCTGTGACTTAAAAACTTTACAAAGAAGTTTTAATGGCACTTGTCCAATGCAGAAACGCAAACTGCTGCATTTCCTCACTATGATTCCATGATGGATTCCAGTTTGTTTAACTGGGAGAGCGTTAAACAAAGAGGACTCAACCCAGAATCTGAGTACACACATAAACACCACATGAGGTTTACCAGCAGGTGAGGATGCTGGCGGAGGTGAAGAGGATGATGGGTACTGGGTAGGAGGCACACAGTAGCCCGTGGCGGTAGAAGGCCACTGATATCTTCTCTCTCAGCTGCTCTCGCAGCGTCATTCTCGTGGGCGTGGTCAACTCCCGGCCATTGGGAAGAGCCGAGCGGCCGAGGGCGGCGCGCCACGGAGCATCCAGGGGCCTTAAAGAACAAACGAGCAAAGAGTTCAATAACTAATCACTTTAAAACCACACAAAATCACAATAAAAAGGTTTAGTGCTACAAATTAAAGAACCGTTTTCTTTTTCCCAACAATTAAACTCAACTTATCATTTTACATCAGGATCCATTCTTTCAGAAATCTTTGATTAGAAAGGACAAATATGGTGATAATTTTGCTTTTAACCACAAACCATATTTTTTATTATTCCATACCGTTACAAAATCTTTTGAGCGATCAGACCTTGCAACTTTCTTATAATATACCAATAAGATGGTTTTAATTCTTTACATTTACCTTCAAAATACATGAAATTTCCAACGCAGAACTGAAGATCGACTACTTTTCTTTCTCAGAACACCATAAACAAATGATCTTTTTTTCTATTCATGGTAAACACAATAAATAAATGAGTAAATGAATCAATAAATCAGCAAGTAAATAAATAAATTACTGTGCATTTTATAGTAAGATGTTGTATAATTTTACTTTCTCGCTGATTGATTATAATAAATAACTGAATAATTAGCAGATGAAAACAGCCATTAGTTTAACCTGATCGTTTTATTAGACATCGTTTTGTAAAGATTTCATGACAAAGAATGTCTTGAGATAGTTTTTTCCACTTGTGTTTTGAAAAAAGCTGATTAACGATGCGATAAAATGCTGAGAATTAAAACAAATATTCAATATAAAACAAAAGCTGCACATTTAAAAACAGTAATCTGAGAAAGTTTGTTAGTTTTGGCTAATATTAAAACCACTGATTAGACAAAGGGTTATTGACCTTTTATGCATACACTTTAGTAAAAGTTAAATCAAATAAAATCCAAAGATGCAGCAAGGTGAAGATTTTGAATAATAATTTTATCTAAAGATTACGCTCGTGAATATTTTATGTACAGGTTCCTAATATGTTCAGCGCTGCTGAAAGCGCCACACTAAAGTGTCCGAGTCTTTTAATCAATGGTAATTAGTCAACAACAGCTCCCATGAAACCCTGAAGGTGACTTTTTTTTTTTATGAGAACAGATAACTTTTCACATAATCTATATTTGATGGTGTAGATTTTTCAAAAACTTTTAAAAATCAACACGTGTGGTTTCCTGCGCTCCAGCATCAACGTGTGGCATGGAGGCTGCACAGCTGCAGAAAGAAAAGCTCTGCAGAGAGTGGTGAAGGCTGCACAGAAGATGTTGGAGTCAGTCTCCCCACCATCACTGACATCTACACCTCCAGATGCAGGAAGAGGGCCACCTGCATCATGAAGGACCTCACTCACCCAGCACACACACTTTAGACTCGTGTTCGTGCTGCTGTTTGGCGTATTGCTTTTATGCTATTAGTGCTTAGTGTATTTTTAGTTTATGTTTTTCTTCGTTCATATCTTAGATCTTATTACCGTTTTTCTTTTACATTTTATTGTTGGGTGTAACTGGGACCCCGTGGACACAATTTCATTCCGCGAACGACAATAAAGAAACTCTGACTGCACATCTTGCACCAAAAGACTTCTTCAGACTATTTCACTGAAGAAGTCTTTTGGATAAAAGACGAAACTTTTCACCAAAGAAGAATTCATCCAGAGGACCTGACTCAATCTTGTGAGATTCATCTACCTGGATTATTGAGCAGCATCAGGACTCGTTAAGCTAACATCGTCATGTTTTCAAAGTATAAAGTTCTTAAGTGCAACACAAACTGTAGCCACGAGCACTTTCTCATTTTCCATCATCTTATCAAGGTGAGTCTTGTTCACCATCTCCATAAATAAAGTCACACATCAGCTCTGTCCTTGACACCAAACGAGTTGCACCCTCGAAGCATTAGCACGCACGCTGTTGACTAAAAACACAGTTTTTCCTTCGGAGAAGCTCACACTGCCGTCACGTGCTAGACAACACACAACCCTTTCAGATGCCCAAAAGGTGTGGGCACATTCCCAACTGAAGAAAACTTCCCACTTAAACCCGTCGTGCTGGAGGAAAAAACAACTCGTGCTTTCCTCATTTTCCTGGAAGACGGTGTTTATTTCCATGTAGGTGGGAAAGCCATAAGAGAAGTTGGCCAATAGTCTTAGTTGTTATTGAGATGCTCAAATAAAAACACACTAGTGTTGAAAAGAGTTCATTCTTAATATTAATTCTTAGTAACATTTTATTGGTGAATTGGAGAGTGCATGTGTTTTTGACTTTCTTGGGAAATGCAAACAACCAGAACTGGTTAAGAATTGAATAACCCATCAGCTTCACACCGTGAAGATTTCAAAGAACATGTGGTTTGTATTTTCCATCAGGAAGCCTTAAATCAGTGCTGAACACAGCTGCCCCGTTTTCTCTTGAGTGACTGTTAATCTTTGATTAATGAGCCAATCTGTAGCCACGGCAGACATTTTACAGATAATACATTAGAATAAACGGTTACAAACTAGGGGTGCACCGATTGCAGTTTTCTGGCCGATCACCGATTTCTAAAAAGTCTGAGCCGCCAATTACGACTTTGGCCGATATTGATATTGTTTTATAAGCGACAATGTCAGGTGTTATAAGGTCACAATGCACCATCAATTTTCTAATCTTATTTAATCGAAAAACATACCCTTGAACAACATCCTAGAAACAATACAAACTCGTTTTAACTGGCCAAGAGGTGGTGCTCTGAAACATAAATGAAGTTCATAAAATTGTTGTTAAAACTAAAAAAATTGGCATGGATGTGTCAAACTTTTTTAACAAATAAATAACTGAAAAGTGGGGCGTGCAATATTATTCGTCCCCCTTGCGTTAATACTTTGCAGCGCCGCCTTTTGCTGCAGTTCCAGCTGCAAGTCTCTTGGGGTTTGTCTCCATCAGTTTTGAACATGGAGACACTGAAGTTCTGCCCATTCTTCCTGCAGAACAGCTGGAGCTCAGTGAGGTTGGATGGAGAGCGTTTGTGAACAGCAGTCTTCAGCTCTTTCCACAGATTCTCGATTGGATTCAGGTCTGGACTTTGACTTGGCCGTTCCAACACCTGGATACGTTTATTTGTGAACCATTCCATTGTAGATTTGTCTTCATGTTTTGGATCATTGTCTTGTTGGAAGATAAATCTCCGTCCCAGTCTCAAGTCTCTTGCAGACTCAAACAGGTTTTCCAGAATGGTCCTGTATTTGGCTCCATCCATCTTCCCATCAATTCTGACCATCTTCCCTGTCCCTGCTGACAAAAAGAAGGCCCACACCATGATGCTGCCACCACCATGTTTGACAGTGGGGATGGTGTGTTCAGGGTGATGAGATGTGTTGCTTTTACGTCAAACATATCGTTTTGCATTGTGGCCAAACAGTTGGATTTTGGTTTCATGTGACCAGAGCACCTTCTTCCACATGTTTGGTGTCTCCCAGGTGCTTGTGTCAAACTTTAAACAACTTTTTATGGATATCTTTGAGAAATGGCTTTCTTCTTGCCACTCTTCCATAAAGGCCAGATTTGTGCAGTGTACGACTGATTGTTGTCCTATGGACAGACTCTCCCACCTCAGCTGTAGATCTCTGCAGTTCATCCAGAGTGATCATGGGCCTCTTGGCTGCATCTCTGATCAGTCTTCTCCTTGTTCCAGATGAAAGTTCAGAGGGACGGCCGGGTCTTGGTAGATTTGCAGTGGTCTGATACTCCTTCCATTTCAATTTGATTGCTTGCACAGTGCTCCTTGGGATGTTTAAAGCTTGGGAAATCTTTTTGTATCCAAATCCGGCTTTAAACTTCTCTACAACAGTATCTCGGACCTGCCTGGTGTGTTCCTTGGTCTTCATGATGCTCTCTGTGGTTTGAACAGAACCCTGAGTTTATCACAGAGCAGGTGCATTTATATGGAGACTTGACTACACACAGGTGGATTCTATTGATCATCATCAGTCATTTGGGACAACATTGGATCATTCATAGATCCTCACTGAACTTCTGGAGTGAGTTTGTTGCACTGAAAGTAAAGGGGCCCAATAATATTGCACGCCCCACTTTTCAGTTTTTTATTTGTTAAAAAAGTTTGACACATCCAATAAATTTCATTCCACTTCACGATTGTGTCCCACTTGTTGTTGATTCTTCACAAAAAAATAAAATTTTATATCTTATGTATTTTATGTTTATGTTTGAAGCCTGAAATGTGGCAAAAGGTTGAAAAGTTCAAGGGGGCCGAATACTTTCACAAGGATCTGTATCAGCCGATTTCCGCTTTCCCAAAATTAAGGAAATCGGGGCTGATAAATCGGACGGACGATTTATTGGTGCACCCCATTACAAACTGCAGCATTTTAATTAAATATTAAAAATATATAATAAGACACTAAATAATGGGCCTGTTGCAATAAAACAATTAATCAATTAATCACATGACAAATTAAAATTATCAACCTCATTTTCATTTCTCGGCTTTATCGTTTCTTCGTGTCTCTCTTTCTACTGAAGACACTGGACGACAAAAGACTCAACTCCGGTGCTCTTCACTGAACCCTCCCTTTCTCTTTAAAATCCATTTTAACCGATCCAAAATCACGTTTTTGGATCGGTAAAAGCAGATAAGCCGAGAAGCTAAGCTGCAAGCTAAGCTAACAGGCCGACCTCGGGAAAAAAACTCCGTCTTGTCGAAGCACCAAAATTCACGGTTGAAACTCGTGCCTTCATGTTAAAAGTTGTTTTTCTCTGCAAAAAGAAGCTGAGAACTTGTTTACTGATTTTTTTTATTAAAAGCTTTGTGTGAAAAATGTTATGCTAAAGAGCTCAAACCACACCGAGCCGCCACCATTTTGAGAACCAAAGAGAGACAGCCCATGCCACGTCAAGGAGCCTCCCTCACATTTTTCTTACAGAGACACGCTGCTCGCTCCCTCACTATCCATCCTTTGGTTCTAACAGTCTTATACCACCATTTGGTGGTCAAAAAATGTACTACGTGCAAAACAAATTAACCAACATTTCTTCTTCACTTTGACAATAATTACTAATTATTGTCAAATTTCAAACAATATTATCGTTTATCACAATAATTTCTGAGACAATTAATCGACCAGCAAAATTTGTTATCGTTCCAGGCCTACTAAATAATACAGTTGTATTTAACATTTTATGTGAAATAACAGATTGATTACAAAAAGCACTGCAGGTTAAAGTTGTTTCTTAAAACAAGACCTTGCTCACTTCCATCGCTCTCTGCTTGAGACCAAACCGAACACTGATACGTGAACTTGAACACAGCGTGAAATCTTTGCCTTTAGGGTGGTTCACCTCACTTCAAACAAAGACCTTTCCCATATCAACTCAATGCCCCGCTAACGTCTCTGCTCAGTCAGTTCTTGTCTCTTTGCTCACAAAGCAAACAGTCAGGGAGCTGAATTTGAGCGTTTGCAGACTTTCCCAATGCAAATACTCCTGCAGCTAAATCCCAGCAGCATTTCACTCCGTTGAGTTTAATTATCTTTCTTTTTGTAAACGACGACAGTTTAACCAGTTAATCGCGCCCCAGCACATCAGCCACTGTGTCGATCACAAAAGACCGTACCTGCTGATGGGAGACCAGTTTATCTCTCGGGATCCCACCTGTTTACGTCCCTTGAAAGCAGCAGCGCTTGGTTTTTTTAGCTCAACCTGCGTCTTGTGGTTGACACAGTGTTCCCTTCTTGGTTCAGGCAGAGAGAGCGATTGCTTGGCTTGTCCCCCCGGGAGCAACGGAAACATCCCCTGGGAGAAAATCTCCTCAGGAGTCTCTTGATCTGCTGTTATAAATACACTATACAGTAAACACAGCAACAGAGAGCTTGCACAATGGGCTCACAAAAGCCAACGGAGGCGTTTGAAGCGCAGTCCTTTTAGTCTTGGTTTCCGTAGGGGTGTCGAGCCAGGTTCTGGTCTTGCTCACGGTCAAGCCAGGAATTCATTAAAAAAAAAAAAAAACTCTGAATGAAAACCTCCATCTCTCTGCGGTTAGTCCAGTTCAGGGTGACGTTGGTGCAGCTGCAAGGCCTGATTTGGCAAAGGCTCAGCAGCATCTCCGTCAGTAAACTAATCCGAGATTGAGCTGATCGGAAACTCTACAAGCAGAGTGCAGGCTCTGCGGCCACCCTCCCACCGCTTCCCTCCTCCTCTGGTCACAGACTTCAGTCTTTTACGCCCGTCGCAGGAAGCCCAGTCATTCATGCCTTAACAGCACGGCAGGGTTGATGGAGGCTTTGCAACACAGAACAAAAAACCTACACAGTCAGAGTGGAAAATGACCAGCAGCAACAAGCTAAGCAGCAGCCTCTTGGACTGGTGAATTTCTCTGCAGGTGATTATTTAGAAAAGCTATTCTGGTGGGATTTTTTTTAGACTGGTACGACTGGGGGCAATAAAAAAAAAAACTATTGAAACACATTAAACTTAAATGTAAATCTGGAGTGCGGCAAGAAAAGTTTTTCAGTCAAAAGCTTGCCCCATAAAAAGCCAGCTCACCTTCTTGCAAAAACCTGATAACAATTATCCACACTGCAAGATTAGCTTAATTTAAAATAAGCCTAATCAGATGCCTTGGAGATTAAATTAAAGATTTCAAAAAGGCATCTGTATAACTGTGAGCGCAATAGCGTAACGATTGCCTCCACTTTAAGTGACTTTTGTTTGAATATGAAATCTTGAAAAAGCAAAGGCAAAACGCTTACCTCTTTTCAATCTTTGCTAAAATATCCAACCTGAAAGCCCCTCTGGACTTTAGAGATTCCAGCGGCATAATCAGCTACTTTATGTTTCGTGCAAAGCACTCACTGCACAGCCAAAAGCAAAACTACCAACATTCCAGAGCGCTTCAGACTGCATCCATTCTTTGTAACATAACGGCATCGAAATTCAGCGACATGGTTGCATAAATCTGAAGCATGCGCCGCTGATCAGCAGAGACCAGCTCAATGTGAATGGGCTGTTAACGCTGATGACAGAAAGCCTCTGTTAATCAGTAACCGTGTTGTAATAACTAATGATGTGAAAGAGGCAGACTACTTCCACGCTTGAATTTCTTACTATATCCTCCACGAGGCAGGAAAAACAGCCACTCTAAATAAATGAATTTTCATGACGCAGACATTATCATCTGTGTAAATCCACAGTGCATTTACAACCTGAAGTGTATGAGCGCTATCTGAAAGGTGAAATGCATTTCCCAAGACGAGGAGTACATGCTGGGACGGTGGCGCTGATGTAACCTTGTTGCAACATCACCTACAAGAAACAAGCAATGACAAAGACATGAAAACAGGCATGTCCAGAGCTACTGTTCCAACTGATCAGCTCCAAAACTGCCTCTTCATTGGGCTTCAAGATTTATTTTAAGCATCAAAGAGAAACAAGAAAAAGCCAAACAGAACACACATAAGACTGTCATCCATCAGAGGTCTGACTCTTTACTACTTTGATTAAAAAAAATTAAAAAAGAAAACTGAGTTAATCAGAAAATAAAACAATTATAGATGTGCAGCTCCAAAAATAGGTGATAAAAATAAATGAACAGCGTTGTCTTGTCATCGTTACCTGTGAGACACCACAGAAAAGTGCACAAATCAACCTTATCCTGCTACAATTAAAAGTTGTCTCCTGCGTGTTTCATCATCTTCTCGGAACCTGAACTGGACTTGTCAAAGCACCAAGCTAAAGGCTAACACTGCTAGCAAACTGCTAACGTTAGCTTCCCTGTGAACATGCGTTTCTGTTAATGGGATTTTTTTTTACTTAAATTGCTTAAAGTAAAAGAAAACAGGGACACCGAAGTCCAAACCTAATTCGACGAGGCTCTGGTGAACCTAGAAAAATGTGTTTTAAAAACAGTTCTTGAGGAAATTACCATCATTCGTTAGCATAAACCAAGTAGTGAGACGTTCAGGGTGTAAGGGTACACCGACCAAATCAAAGTGTTGCCTGACAAAGACACAGCACACCAACAAGCAGATTATCTTTATAATAAAGAGAATACACAACAACCGCTCTTGTGCTTCACACAAAGCTAAAGCTACAGCAGCTGATGCAAGCGGGTTATTAGCTTCTCTGTTCATACTTGCCTGGACAAACTTCAGGATTCCGTCGAATATCCGTGTCAGTGTGGGTCGTCCTGGATAAAATGGCGATAAACCGCCTTATTAGTCCTTATTTGCAGGTTAACTCCGCAAAAGTCATGGTGACAGGCAGAGACATGGAAAGAGCGCACGAAAAAAACTACAGGTTGTCAAATCCTAGCGAGACTTCTTCTCCTTTTCGACCTCTCACCCCTTCGACAAAGTGGAGCGCTGCGTCACAGCGCCCTCTAGCGGACACAACCTGCCATGACACGTCGCTGTGTTTGAACAGATGGCTGTTTTTTTTGTTTTGTTTTCTTTATTAAAGCAAATGACAAGTATACAACAAACAAAAGGCTGGAGTAAACAGAAGAACACAACACTTACATGAACAAACAACCAGGGGTGTGTTTTTTAAAACAAATATTTGCAAAGATTTACATACAGAAATTGCCCTAAGGGCCTTTTTGTTGCTAGAGTCTGTTATTAACGTTACATATAATTCCACATCCTTAATAAAATGAATAAAGCATGGCGTTTTGTTAGTAAATTTACATTTATGAATGAAAAATGTGGCCAAAAGAATTAGCAAGTTTATTATTAAAAAAAAGCATTTAGCATCCTTTCTGGGGAATCTAGAAAAACAAATTAAAACATTTTCCCAACGTAAGTAAAAATTCCTTAAAATATGGTTATTAATAATAAACCTGGTAAACTCCGTCCAAAACCTGCGTGTGAAAGGGCAGAGCCAAAAAAGATGCGTCACGGTTTCTGGAAGGTCACCACAAAAACTACAATCAATATTTATGTCTCTCTTAAATTTGATCATATAATGTTTAGCGGGGTAAATTTTTTGAAGAATTTTTAATTAAACTTACTTCACCTTATTTATAATTAAATATTTATGGGGAGTCATGCAGACTGTCTGTCCAGATGTCCGACAGATGTTTAAACCTAAAACAAAAAAAAAAGCCATTTCTACCCATTAAAAATGTACACAGTCGCAAATTTGAAGTTTAAATACTTTTTCCCAGGTCCCTCTTTCACATGAGATCTTGATCTCAAAGGGGTTTTCTGGATAAATAAAGGAAATTAAACATAAATATTAAGAAAATGAAATAAAGATAACACAACTAATAAAAAGTTATTTTTTTTATTTCAGACAGACATTTCACCAACAAAACATAATAATAAAGACTTTCATGTTTCTAAGTGTAAATACAATATCTTATTATTAAATACACATACTCAATTTTAAAATACTCAAATACAAGTAAATACTCCACTTTTTTGGTGACTGAGTCTGAAAAGGAGTATGATGAAGTTTAACTTATATAATCATACCCCTTTTCCATTCTTTAATTCATAGCATAAATAGTCTTCCTGTTGCCAGTATGCTTTCCAAAAATAATAATAATAAAATAAAATGTAATAATAATAATAACTATAATACTAATTTCTGGACCAGATGAAAGCAATGCATACACACATAGATATATACATACACATGTACCTGCATAAATACATAGATAATATATACCTATTTACACACACACACATACACAAACCAGCACCCAATATCAAACTGTAGTACTTTAAATATAAACAGGCTTATAAAAGTATTTTTATCGTCAGCAACTTGCCTGAAGTTTGTTAAAAATGTAAAAGTTTCAGGTGGACTTCAGAGAAGGATCACGCTGGATGTCTGCAAGTTAAAATAACGAACAGAACAGCTATTAGCACCATCTGATCCTTTTATTTTCAGTTTATTAACACTTTTACAAACTTCACCGTTCTGATAAGTACATAAATGTCCGTGTTTTATTTAGTCAGAACTTCCAAGGTGGTTGTAGACCCCTGGTGTAAATGAATGTTTAAATAATCACATTTACCTTTAGCACTTTGAAAACATCTCTCAAAAACATTTTTAAATCTGAACGTTTTAGGACTTTATTAGAAGTTTATCACAAAGACATTTTTTCCCATCATGCCAAGCTGTTTAACGAACCTCAAAACTTATTTTATGCACAAACGGTGTCTCCTAGAGTCGTCAGCTGACATCTTGGCATACTGTGCTGCGATGGGTTATCTGAACTAGGAACTGGTTTATCTGCTGTAAACAGATCGTTCACAGCTGACATTTTGTTTCTTCTGACCTCCGTTCGTCCAATTTCCCAAATTTTACTTAAAACTACTGCGCATCATGTTGAGACACGCCACGTTAGCATGCTCACACGTTCTGTTAGCATACATGTTCAGGTAACGAGTTTAGGTTCTTTATAAATTAAAACGCAGCGAGTGATTCGGACATCTTGAAGCAGGACGTCAGACACAGCCAGCCAAACGCAGCGCGATCGTCCCACGGCCGCCGTGACACTGAAACAGCTGCTGCTACATCTGGATGAGCCGACGGTGAGAGTCAAATTAGAGAACAGCGCTGGAGGTCCCTCGGGCAAAGAAGGAGGCTCCTTTATCGTGGACTTTGTACTGGAAGAGTTTATTCTGGGCGAGCTGCCCTTCGCCTCGTCTCCTCCAACAGACTTCCACCTGAAAAACAAGGAGCATAAAACTTTGAATGGAAAATTTCAACTTAATGAATGTCACTTTTATGTAAAGGAAAACAAAGAAAATAACATTAAATGAAAACCTAACGCTACATTTTGTTGCAACAGCTGCACAATTTGCAGCGATAACTATAAAACAGCAAATGATACAAACTTTATTGTGCAGATTAAACGCACTCGTTTCGTTCGTGTTCAGTTCATCGAGTTAAAACGTGACGGGATTCACTGGAGGGACAGGAGCCATAACCAGAAGAAAGGAAAACCGGTCTCATTTCACGCAGATTTCATCTTATTTATCTCAACGTGAATATAATCCGACCGTAATTTAAGCTAACAACGTAACCCGTTAAAATTAAAATTAGCCTATAGAGCTGATGTCATCCCCGTTATTGAATGGACTCGTAGACATTAGCTTCTGTGGCATGTTCTGTGCTGAATCGTGCTACAGCTTAGCACAAATTATTCAATATTAAACGCTGGTATGTAATATTGTATTCATGTAATATTTACAGTGTAGAATAATATTATATAGTTGAGTATTTTCAGGTTTCCATTACACAAACCTGACCCGCTGAGAAGACGGTTAGCCAATAAATCAGTAGAGACGAGTTTTATCCCTCGACAAATCACAGGGTCTGCTGTGAACGTTTTGTAAGCGTCGACTACAGAACAGGTAAATAACAACAAATATTTGTTACTCCAGCACTGTTACGCAATATATGCAACTTCTGAGTCGTGTGTTATTTACTGAGCACGATTACTTATGGAAGAGATCCTCGTGTATCATGTAGTTGTTTCACATGATCCTTGAATGACATTAATATTAATTACCAGTTCTATTAATTTATTGTAAAAAGGTTACAAATAATTTGTGACAGATCCAGTTGGGTTTGCCGTCAATCGAATAGACGTGCTGCGAGCCGCTGCCGTCTTTAATCCTCCACGACGCCTCAGATGTGAGCAGCGGACGTCTCGTTGTCTTATTTAACTGCAAGGTTCAGTTAGAAAACATAAATCATGATTATTTAAAGTAAAACACAGATTGAATCACTGGTCCCACACCTGTCCGTGTATGTCCTTGCAGTAGCCGGTGGGGAGACCCTGAACATGGAGAGCGAGGCTACACTGGAGGGACAGACCCTTCCGGAGCCACTCCGAACCTTCATCTCCATCCTCCTCTTCGTCCCCATTGCAGCGTACTAGCATCACCATGTTCCCCTGTGGTCATAAAGAAGTCAGTTAATTATTAAAAGACACCAAAAAAGGTTGAATCATGTCATCTGGACTTCGTTTTTTTTGTTAAAAAGAAACGTTTCGCCCCTCATCCAAGAGGCTTCGTCAGTCTGAGGCCTAGCCATCTGGTATTACCCAGAAGCCACCCTGACTCTTGTGTTTCAAGCCTGCATGCCTCAGATACCCCTGAAGTCTGGCCTTTTCACTAATGGTTTCAAAAACACAAAGTTTGTTTTCTCAGTCATCCAGGTATATAACAACAAAAAAGGTTGAATCATGTCATCTGGACTCACGAAGCCTCTTGGATGAGGGGCGAAACGTTTCTTTTTAACAAAAAAACGAAGTCCAGATGACATGATTCAACCTTTTTTGTTGTTATATACCTGGATGACTGAGAAAACAAACTTTGTATTAAAAGACACGTTTTGAATAAAAGGCCGTTACTGAAAGTCAAACCTGTAGTTGAGAGCAGACGGTGGCTCTGCAGTAATGGCTGAAGTCCAGCACGGCTCCGGTGCGGACCCCCAGGCTCAGCAGTACGCTGAGGTCGTCCACCAGCAACACAGGTGGTCCCCACTCCTCTGCCCCGCCCGAACCAGTCAGACTGGATCGAACAAACTCGTAAAGGCTCCGCAGGCCGACGCCAGGATCCCTGCGAGCAAAGAGATAAAAACAGGAGAGGGGAATAATCCAAAATGAAACATCGGGTAATGTTTACAACACAACGATAATCAAACTGTGTCACGCGTCTGGACCTGAGGAAGCTCATGGCTCGACTCGTGAAGTCGTTGTCACGTGGAACCAGAATCGACAGGGACTCATTTAGTCCTTCAAGAAATATCAGCTGGCCTTTCTCCTTCGCTTCTGTTAAACTGACACCCTGAAAACACACGGTTCAAATTAAATGTTACAACAACAAAAAAAGCACCACGTTATAATTTTTACTTACACAAAGGTAAAAATGAAGGTAGTCACCAGTCTTTGACTGACTGCACTGTAGTGGCAAAAGGACTGCACCAGCCCCAGAAAACAGACTCTGCAGCGGGCTGGGACACAGATCAGACCTCGGTTAGAACCACAGAACGGCACCAGCTTCTCTGGGTCCTGGCAGCTGCATCAACTCACCTCGCAGGTAGAAAGAAAGGAAGTGGTTCACGAGAAAAGAGGCGTCACTCTGTCTGTCAGAAACCAGGACAAATTCTCCCTGGTGGCAGAACAACGGATGACTTTGTTTTTAATGTCAAAGAAACTTGCATTAGCTTACTGCAGACACAGAACCTTCATATGACATATGACATCATGTAGCAGTGATGTCAGAGGCGGTCTGAGGTGCAGAATGAGCTCCTACCTGCGTGAAGCTGTCGGGAGAGGCGTTCAGGATGCTGTTGAGCTCTGTAAACATGGTGCTAACACACCTGGCTAAGCTAGCTAATCGTAAACAACACAAATAAAACTTTTTTGTATCAAAAAAATGCGTCTGGAAAATAATACTGTAATACATAAACCTCAGTTTGGCGCATTCGTCACTTAAACGTGACGGAAACTTTTATAAATTTAAAATGGCAATAACTTCCATTGATGCTAACGCTGCACGGTGGAGTGACGTAGGCGATCGGGTGAACAAAGATATGTCTATAGATACGATGTCTCACTACAAACCGTTTGTCAAAATCAAATAAATATCCTGATGCGTGCTCAATAATCCAGGTGGATGCATCACTACTCTCCTAATTTAATTAGGAGAGAAAATATTCTGAAGGACTTTAGTAAAGAAGACATCAAAAAGATCAGAACTAATTTTATACCATTTCCGGTTCCTCCTAAAGCCAAAGAAATTCAATTTAAAATCTTAAATATAATTTATCCTACCAAGGAATTTTTAAGGACAACATTTAAAATGGACACTGGGAACTGTGTTTTCTGTGAGACAGAGAGTGAGAACCTGGAACATCTTTTCTTTGATTGCATGATAGTTCAGCAATTTTGTCTTGATTTTAAAATGTGGATCGAATCCAAAGGGATTCAGCTACTTACTCTCACTTTACAAGAAATCAAATTTGGGTTCATTAATAAGATTGGAAATAATGAATATGCTATCAATAATTTGATTATATTAGCTAAACATTATGTTCATAAATGTCGCTTTTTCAAATGTAAACCTAATGTGAACCACTGGAAGAATGAGCTAAAGTCTTGTGCAAAATCATTAAAATATGTAAAAGGGAAAAATGCTGACAAATTTCTTAGTTAATTTCAATTTCCTCATATAATGCTTATTTTTTCTTTCTTTTTTCTCTCTCTTTATTTCTTTTATTTCCATTGTGTTATGAATCACCTTTTGTAACTTTCTATTGTAAGAATTGGTACTTTTAGTTGTGTATTGTTATGGTTAAATAAAGTTATAAAATAAAAATCCAGGTAGAATCAAGTAAAAGTGGCGGATCACGTGTCTGTGACGGCATCTAACTATGTCTAAGGTCAAAATATACATATTTTAAATATTTTTACACTTTCGAAAAGTACAAACCGGCGTCAATTTAATACATTCTAATAAATAGATTGCATTTTGTTACAGTTTGCTAAACTAGATTTAAAAATAAATAAATCTAATTACATTTTTGTGACGAATAGATAACAAACTGTGCACTTTTTAATTAAAACAAAATTCAGAATTGCATTTAACTTAATGTAAAATCTACAGAATAGCTGTAAACTTGTAACTATGTTTGAGCACAACAGACGTTAAATTGTGAAACTTTTTTTGTATACTTTAGTTGTTTTAACATTTTTTTATATATACATGCTAATTTTCGCAGTATTCTAGAACTTTCATATTAAATTTAAGTAATGATAAAATAATTATAATTAAGCAAATGGTAAATTTAGCAGATTATTATTTTCATCTACTTTGCATAATCATTCATTTATTCAACCTTTTTACAGGTTGGTCTCAATATTTTTTTTTAAATCAGGCTGACACAATCCTTAGGTTTATTTAGATCATTTACGGGTCGCGGGGTAGCAGTGACTTGATAAAATTGCGTTTTTCTTGTTTCTGTTGTTGTTTTGTGATGATTTTCTCGTTTTTAAAATTATTCAGATCAACAGCAGAGTGGTGGCTGTTCATTGTTCTAGACGATCTTTGCCTGTACGTTTCTTCTTCCTCGTTTTGTCTATTGGCTCAGATTGCGAGCAGCGCCACCTGCTGGTTTAAAGAGTTACAGCAGCAGAATTAAAGTTTAGTCAGCAGATGGCAGTGTGCAGCTCTGAATGGCTCATGTTGACTTCATTGAAGTTTGAAGATCATCTGGTGTTTATTGTTTGTCAGGACACAAACAATAAACAACTTCATAATAATAACAATAATACAAATAAATCTGTAAAGTACACTATCACTGTTCATCTGTAAATGACATTCAGGCATGTTGTATTCTCATGTCACATATACGGTAAATGGAATAAAAAGTTATTTAAAATGTTAAAACGGAGAGTGAATGCAGCTCATTTGCACCAAAAAAAGGCAGACAAATGAACATACCATCTCGTGCACGAGCTTTTATTGTCGAGAACAAACAAGAAAGTGGCAAAAATATATATTTTATATAAGGTGTTGCAAAGACAGTTGTTATATGTGAGCATAGAACGTGCGTCTTAATAACTTGTGCATGTTAAAACCATCCACATCCGTTCTGTTTATTCAAAGGGAGCCAGCTGCTTGTTCAAGCAAAAAGAAAGGATGATCTTTGTTAACTGTTAAAAAGCTCTGATCAGTTGAATTTGATAAAATACAAGTTAAAAGTAGTTGGTTGGGGTGAGTGATGCTTTCAGCTGCCTGTGGTCGTGTTTAATGTTGCCCTGCTTTTAAGAATAAGCAGAAAAATCCCATTAAATTGTATGAATGCAGAGATTTCTTTCACATGGAACACATAAAAGTCCACAGTTTCAGTTCTTGTCATGAACTCCAACAAACAAAAGCAAGAAGTTCAATCACGTTCGTAATCGTCCGGGACGGGGACACAGACAGGGACTGTTTGTCAGAGAGCGTGGGGGTGTACCGTCCAGGGTTTGGGCTGCTGTGAGCGAATACTCACGGGGCTGCAGGTGGAACAAGGAGGAGAAGGTGGGTAACAATCATCCTCCCACCGTAAAACCCGTCCCTTGGTTCTACTGGGACCATTGCTGACAGTTTTGACACTTTCCCCGTTTGGGATTTGGGTTTTGGTTTGGGACGTCCTGTAGAGGTAGACGTCGTATTTTGCAGCAGGTCTTCTGGAAGATTTCAGCTTGGCCTTTTTGTTGAGGCAGAGCTCCACGTCAATCGTCACCTGAGGGGCATGCAAAAGTCAAAATGCAACGACAGAAATATTTGTTTTGTACACAACGGATAAATAATGACATTTCTAATCAAATGATGTAACTGCTTCTTTCTGTTTGTTCTGCTTTTGGCTTTTTTTTAAGCGAATCCTTGTGAACCGCAGCGAAATTTAATTCAAACTCGACCTGTTATTTGTTGCAGCAAAAGTTAATATTACCAAATCTGTGACCAGCTCATTTAGAAACTTAAAAATCTATAGGGTCAATATAAAAACTAGCTCATGATTTTCTTATTTAATATTTTAGTTTTTTTTTTTAGAAAAGAATAATCCTGATTAGTTTTAAAGTGCCCTGAGTTAAACAAATGTTTCACAAAATGACGTGTTCAATGTCAGGAAATCTAATTGTGTCTAAACGTGGGACAAATACTCAAAATAAACCTTAAAAATAATGTTATGCACATTCCTATGCTGCACTGCAAAATGTGCGAGCGTTGTTCAGTTCAATTCAGTTTATTTCTGTAGCATCAAGTCACAACAGAAGTCGTCTCAGGACACTGAACAGAAACATTCATTTATATAAAAATAATAATTTAACTTTATTTATCTGAGGAGCAGCTTTGAGTTTAACTCCATCACAGAACTCTCATCTTGAACAAACATGAAGGCGACAGTGGAAAAGAAAAACTCCCTCATGAGGAAGAAACCTTTAGCAGAACCAGGTTCAGAACAAGCGGTCATCTGGTTCAACTGGCTGTGTTTGAGAGGAACAGATACACAATGGCAGGTCAAGACTCACATATTAAGGTAGAAATAGTATCAAATGAAAACTATTCAATTTTAGCAAATCATTTAAGGAAATGAGGTCAATTTGTCCTCTAGTACTCTAAGTCTATAGCAACATAACAAGTCAACTAACTATAGGAGTTATCAAAAAGGAAAGTCTTCAAACTGGACAATGTTTGAGCCTCATGGACAGAAACTGGAAGTTGGTTCCACAAGAGAGGAGCCTGAGAACTGAAAGATCTTCATCCCATTCTGCTTTTGGAAACTCTAGGAACCACAAGTAAACCTGCAGTCTGAGAGCGAAGTGCTCAGTTAGGAAAATATGGAACAATAAGATCTCAACTATAAGATGGAGCTAGGTTGTTGAGAGCTTTGTAGATTGTAAGTAAGACTTTTTAATTCAATTCTGGATTTGACAGGGAGCCAATGGAGAGAAGCTAAAACTGGAGAAATGATCTCTCCCAGTAACTCCAGTTAAGACTCTGGCAGCAGCGTTTTGGATCAACTGAAGATGTTTTCAAGAAGTATTTGGAGATTTAAAAAAAAAAAATAATAATTGCAATAGTCCAGTCTAGATGTGACAAATGCATGAAGCAGTCTTTGTTAGTGCTCAGAGAATGTGTTGAGGACTACTCTCAGCTACTTCCACACCAAAATTAACTCAGATTATTCTTAAATTCACAGACACCTTGAACTGGGTTGACTGGCAGCTTATCAGTTGTAGACGTGCCTACAAGGGTTGTTGTCTACAATCTTCATTAGAATGTGACCATAAGTTCAGGAGATATTTTGGTAACAAACACGTTTAGACATAAGTTAAAACATGGTCGTCTGCCTTTGTCTTTCTGCGACGGGCGATGAAAAGACGTGTGGACTGTGAACCACAGCTTGCCTATGCTCGCTGAAATGATTTAGCGCAACAAACATTAAAAGTTTTGACTGACACATGATCGTTCCAGGAAGTGAAACATCACCACAAACATCTGAACCCAAAGAAAACTTTTCAAAATAAAAGAGTCGGGCAGAAGGCAGAGGGTCTCCATGTTTATCAGGATTCAGTCTGAGGCGAACTGCTGTGAAGTCGCTGCCGTCACACCGCCCTGCTGTGAAACCTGTCCCTCGCACATGTAAGTGTGTGTAGACTGGGAGAACTGGGCAGCCGCTGCGTTCAGAACTGGTAACGAATCCTCAGATTTCCATCAGATCAGAAGAAGAAACAGCAGAGTGTGATCGGCAGCGTTCCTCGGAGCCTCATTAGTGAACTAGAGAGTGCCAGACTGGTTCGTTTAGAAATATGAGGGTGTGGGGGCGCTGGAAGAGTTTAAAAAGAAGAGAAAGAAAGAGGGAATGCTCTCCAGCACTTCTTTCAGTCTCTTCTGGTCCTTTCATTCCTGGCTTCTCAGATTTGTGCGGCCCACTGTGAGCTTCTGTGTCCCTGCATGACCAACGGAAACCAAGATGGACGCCTCTGTCTGTGCTTAACGTGCCTGAGAGCAGGGACAGGCCCTTCAGGAGCCACATTCAGTCAAATTATATATTTTGTGTAGATTTATGTGTGTGGGCTTCTGACTCAGTCAATCGTGGCAGCTACGTCAGGATCCAAGCATCTTGGTTCCACCGCCCCAGCAGCAGCTGCTGAATCCAGCTTCACGTGGCTCAACTCGGAGCATCAGGGGAAGATTTAATCTTCACGTGGTTTCAAAATCCCTGTTGCTTTTTTTTTTTTTTTTTGCAACATTTTTAACCTTTGTGAACTTTTTTTTGTAGAGTTCACGCACATTTGGCAAGATAAAAACTTTGTAAACGAGCAGTACGTCTGCTTTCCTGCTCCTGCGAAATATCACTAAAATTTGAAACGTCTAAAAACGATGCAGAAAAACTGGTCCAGGCATTTGTCACGTCTAGACCGGACTCTATGGTTTGTTATCTGGGTGTCCAAATATTTCTTTAAATTGTCTTCAGGTGATCCAAAACGCTGCTGCCAGAGTCTTAACTGGAGTTACTGGGAGAGATCATCTCTCTCCAGTTTTAGCTTCTCTCCACTGGCTCCCTGTCAAATCCAGAATAGAATTCAAAATCTTACTTCTAACATACAAAGCTCTCAACAACCTAGCTCCATCTTATATTCGAGATCTTATTGTTCCATATTTTCCTAACAGAGCGCTTCTCTCAGACTGCAGGTTTACTTGTGGTTCCTAGAGTTTCCAAGAGCAGAATGGGAGGCGGCGCTTCCAGTTACCAGGCTCCTCTCTTGTGAAAACAAAGGCAGTTTCTGTCCATGAGGCTATAGGCTTAAGTCTTCCCTTTTTGATAAATTCTATAGTTGGATTTGGTTTGGGTTTACTGCGTTATCCCTTAGTAATACTGCTATAGGCTTCGACTGCTGGAGGACAATCTGAACACGTTCCCTCACTCTGCTGCCATTACTCGCTCTACTCTATCCATTTATATTTGTATTTCTGTACTTGTCGACTGGTGTGTTACTTACTTACTAAGACGAGGCGGACAGGACGGGAGGCAGACCGTGACGCCATAAAGGACGATCCGGAGACAAAGACAGGACACCAAGGAGCTGAAAGAAAACTCAACACTGACGAGGACTAATGATGGACACCTGCAGGGATTGATATTACACACAGGTGAGACAGGAGCTGAACACAAGCAGAGGAAACACTGAGAGGTGACTGAAACATGAGGAAACAGACAAAGACAGGACGAAACCTCTACATTAGTTTGTTACTAAATCATTTCAGGCATTAAATAATGTGTAAACGAACCGCACGCCAGAATGAAGCAACGACACGACGACTTGTTTTGGCTTTTGTGATCATCGTCCCTTAACATGAGATCAAATTTGTCGTCAACACAGGAACTGAATGTGGCTGAAGTCTCGATGAGGATAGTTGTCTGTGACAGCACGGATTAGATCTGTCCGCAGAGATCACCGTGAAACGTTGAGCCTAAAGTGGAGCTGAGTGTCGTTTTAAATTCCCCAATGGTCCACGGTAAATTACCAGATGACAGTGAAGCTGCACGAGTCCTTTAATCTGTTTGGTCCGTCCGTCTGGAACTGAGCGTGTGGATCCGAAGGCGAGAGGAGGTCACGGAGTTTAGAGTTAGAACTGTGGCTTCGGAGACGGTTTCCATGGCAACACGCTCTCTGTCGGAGGATGCATGAAATTGCTGCCAGCAGCAGATAAGTGAAAGTGAAAACAAGCGACAAGACGAAGAGGGATGCAACACTTAGCCCCCTTCATGTTCTGTCTGTGACTCTTCTGCTGTTTTAATGTCATGGAGTCATCACTTTGGAGAATCAAGTGTATTAATGTCGATGTTAAAACTCGTCTTTTCAGATCGTTTCTCGTGTAGGGTAAAGAAATATAATAAAAACAGCTGTTCCGAGTGATTGTTTGCCTTCACGTTTGACCCGCGCACTCCAAGCAAGCACAAAAAAATAAAAAGCACTGAGGCAAATTTGAGTTCAAATTTGTTGCGGAAGCAGCTGAGAATTAAACCCAACTCATGGTTTGAGCCCTAAACTATAAACTGGATATTTCATCTGCTTTAAACTGTTGCCTTTAACATTTTAAAATGTATATTTTCTGATTTTCCATAGCCTATCTCATGAACCACAGGGAGAATTTTTACACAATTTTCAGAAAGTAATCATTAGATGTCTCTCTGCAACTGTTTAACGTTCAGTCTCAATCTATTCAATAAGGTCGCCATGACAACTGACTTTGGAAAACACAAACGTGGCTGTCACTCAGTCAGTTTTATAGATATTTACCTCTAAGTTGGTTTGATATTAGCTGAGCATCATCCCCATCACATACTTTGTGCATACTCATTGTGCAACATCTTTGGCAATAATAATTAGACACAACTTTGTTTTTTAGCAAAATATCTTCTGAACCACTCGACAGATTTCAATGAAACTCGCAGAAAGTGAATATTGGCTGTACATCTACAAATGAATGACTTCTGGAGTGAACTCACTTCAAAATGGCTGCCACAGCTAACACAAAATTGCCTGTACCTCGATGAATTATACAGACATCGTTTCACAAATGTGGTGTGTTAGTGGCTGAGAGTCTTACTCAACACGTTCATCGAGCACTAATGGATCACGAGAGATTTAATGTTGCATGAGATTGTGTGAAATGTCTTTTTTTCATTCAACTTTTATTTATACAGGTTAGTCTCATTGGGCCTCGATGACTTAGTTACAAGAGAGACCTGTTTTAAACAAAAAGCACAGGCGAGGTACAGACAACAGTAGACAATCATATAAAGGCATATAAAATGAAAAGTAAATGAAATGAAATAAAAACTAAACAAAAAACAGCTACATTATAAAGTGATGTAATGGATGGATGGATAGATTGATGATGGATGGATGAAAGATGGATGGATGGATGGATGGATAGTGGATGGATATATGGATGATGGATGGATGAATGATGGATGGATGGATGGATGGATAGTGGATGGATATATGGATGATGGATGGATGATGGATGGATAGAAGGATGATGGATGGATGGATAGATGGAAGATGGATGGATGAATGATGGATGGATGGATGGATGAATAGTGGATGGATAGATGGATGATGATGGATGGATGGATGGATGGATGATGGATGGATGGGTGATGGATAAATGGATGGATGGATGATGATGGATGGATGGACATATGATGAATGGACAGATGATGGATGGATGATTGATGTATGATGATGGATGGATGATTGATGGATGGATGATGGATGGATGAATAAATGATGGATGGATGGATGGATGGATGATGGATGGATGAATGAATGAATGGGTGATATATGGATGGATGGATGAATAAATGATGGATGGATGGATGGATGGATGGATGGATGGATGATGGATGGATGAATGAATGATGGATGAATGAATGATGGATGGATTGATTATCAATAAAATGCTTCACATTTTAAAACCTGATAAACGCACCGGGACAAACAGGAAGTGACTGAACTCATGTTCCTGATTTAAAGAAAGTCTTTAGAACTCCATCACTTTTTTCTCGTACGATGATGTCATCCTAAAACTCTGTCCTGAAAGGCCGCGGGAGACGTGCGTTCCTTCCACGGGAATTTAAAGTAGACTGAAATAATAAAGGAGCAGTTTTCAGGGAACCGTTGAGCCCCTCCTCCATTCTGCTTTATGTCTGTCTTTTGATAATGCCCACTTGTTGCCATGGAGCCCGCTGGTACTTTTAGCTCCTCTTGTTTCAGTTCAGCAGGCGCTTCGGTGTTTGAACGTGTGCCAGAATGTGTCTCTGTGAGAGCGAACTAACGCCTGACAGGAGTGAAGAGAGTAACAACCCATCCTGTTGCTGTTTGCTCTGCCTCTCTCCAAAAACTCTTATTTCACCCGTTGGGCGAGCTCAAAGCTTCCTCAGCCCTCCGTCTTTATCTGAAGAAAGAAAGGGTACCTTCCCCCTCCACCCTCTCTCCATTACCCTCTGCCTGGGAAGGATCCCGCACAAAGATGTTATGCTTTTATTTTTTCCTGTGAACCAAAGGAGGAGCTTGACAAAAGTCTGCAGGCCGAGACTCATTCACGGCCGTTTATCGCTCTCACAGAACAAGTGTGCGTCTGTGGGAACCGACTTTTAGAACAAAGTGTCAACATTTGTCTGCATGCTCAGAAACAAAAAATAGATTTTTGGAATAGAGTTCACTTCAGATATAATCTGACTGGGATCCATCCATCATCCATCCATCCATCCATCCATCCATCCATCCTCTTTACCCGCTTCTTCCTTTTCAGGTCGCTGGGGTCACTGGTGCCCATATCCAGCCATCACTGTGCAAGAGGCGGGGGACACCCTGGACAGGTCTCCAGTCCATCACAGGGACACAGAGACAAACAACCATTCACTCTCTCACGCTCACCTAGAGATAATTTAGAGTTACCAATCAGTCTAACATGCATGTTTTTGGTCTGTGGGAGGAAACCGGAGTACCCGGAGTAAACCCACACGTGCACGGAGAGAACATGCAAACTCCACCCAGAAAGATCCACCAGCCAGGATTCGATCCGACGACCTTCTTGATGAGAGGCGACATAAATACTATATTACTCTTATATTCCAGATATTATTGTTCCATACTTGAGCACTTCGCTCTCAGACTGCAGGTTTACTCGTGGTTCCTAGAGTTTCCAAAAGCAGAACGGGAGGAAGATCTTTCAGTTATCAGGCTCCTCTCTTGTGGAACCAACTTCCAGTTTCTGTCCATGGAATTGACACATTGTCCAATTTTAAGACTGGACTTAAGACTTTCCTGATAAATCCTATAGTTAGGATTGGCTTGGGTTTCCTGAGCTATCCCTTAGTTATGCTGCTATCGACTTAGACTGCTGGAGGACAAACTGACCACATTTCTTCACTCCATTGATGTCTTTACTTACACACTACCTGTTTTGTAGTTCTACCTGTTTTGTAGTTCTACCTGTTTTGT
>NC_056502.1:6668169-6668505 GCF_014905685.2 Nematolebias whitei | reverse complement strand
CCTGTTTTGTAGTTCTACCTGTTTTGTAGTCCTACCTGTTTTGTAGTCCTACCTGTTTTGTAGTTCTACCTGTTTTGTAGTCCTACCTGTTTTGTAGTTCTACCTGTTTTGTAGTCCTACCTGTTTTGTAGTCCTACCTGTTTTGTAGTTCTACCTGTTTTGTAGTCCTACCTGTTTTGTAGTTCTACCTGTTTTGTAGTCCTACCTGTTTTGTAGTCCTACGTGTTTTGTAGTTCTACCTGTTTTGTAGTCCTACCTGTTTTGTAGTTCTACCTGTTTTGTAGTTCTACCTGTTTTGTAGTTCTACCTGTTTTGTAGTCCTACCTGTTTTGTAGT
>NC_056502.1:6650056-6668159 GCF_014905685.2 Nematolebias whitei | reverse complement strand
TACCTGTTTTGTAGTTCTACCTGTTTTGTAGTTCTACCTGTTTTGTATTGGTATTTTTTTCTATCCTTGACATGTTTTTTTTGTCTTTCCTTCTATAGAAAGTCCACTTGGACCTGTCAGTCTGTGTTCGTTTGTTTCCTGTCCTCTCAAACCCAGCTGGTCGAAGCAGACGGCCGCTCTTCCTGAGCCTGGTTCTGCTGGAGGTTTCTTCCTGTTAAAAGGGAGTTTTTCCTTTCCACTGTCTCCTTTGTGCTTGCTCAGGACGGGAGACTGCGACGAAGTGAAGATTCAACGAGTCTTCCTTAGATAGAGAACTTTATTGATCGGCTTTTTACGTGAAAGTTTCTGTTCGTGCCCTGAGACAACTTCAGTTGTGAATTGGTGCTATAGAAATAAACTGAATTGAATTGTTACTTGATTGGAATGACTTGAAACTTGTGTTTCCTCTGCATTTGTAAACCTCGCGTTTCCAAAAAACTTAAACCATCAGTTGCTGTGATAATTTCATTTCATAAAATAGTACAACGGATTTAGCACATTGTTGATGTTTAACAACCAAACGTAGAAGCCTGCTGCCGATGTATTCATCTCATTCTGTTTAAACTCTGTATGTGCACTCAGAAGTGATTTTATTTGCAGCTTTAGAAATGTCAGCGAGTGTGTGACCAGCTGAACACAGCCGAAGCCTCTCTGGAGGAAGGAAACATGCAGAAGCAGCAGACTGCGTCTTGGTGTTTGTTGTCATGATTTATGTGCTGCACTTACTATTTCTCAAACAGGAGAGCCATCGGAGGCAGAAAACCTCAGTCACATCATGGACTTGCTGATTTCTCTCTTTTCGTCCATCTTTCATAGAGATATGAGCAACTTCCCCATTAAATGTTTGCCAGACTTCCTGTAAGACTGATGCTTTTCTCCTGATTTCCTCCTTCACCGATCAGGTGGGACAGTTTGTGCATCCTCAGTTTGGTAAGAAATATATCTTAAAAAATCTATACCCAGTTTAGTTTTAAATCAGACTGTTTGGCAGCAGGATGTCACTCTTTTACTTTAGTTTTTTTTAACAGCAAATTCTTATTAGAGGTTTAAAAACTGACAAGTTCAGAAATAATGAAATTCAAGTTCTTGTTGTCCATCCCTCCTATTATATTCCTAGGCAGAATGCACAATTATAATTTGATATTTATCCTTAAATGTGACGTCAGTGAGGCAGAGTCGATGTTACAAAACCCCCATTCGTGAACATTGTTGGAATTTCACTCATAAGGAACGTTACTAACCTGTAAAACCTAAAAATAAGAGAAAATGACTGAGGTTAGTCAAGTTTATTTGTGAAAATGACTCATCAGTGATCTGTCGGTAAGTTAATCTGGATATTGTTTAAATCTTTGGGAAGTTCAAAGTGTGACTCAAGCTGAAATTATGCCTAAATAAAAATGATTGGTACCAAATGTTCATGACCAAAAGGCAGCTGAGGGAAATGTGCTGCAAGTTTTAGGAGCAAGTCAGACTTTGAGCTGAGGTACTGTGAGCGCTCGGACTTGGTATTTACTTTGATTTTACACTTTATACAGAAGCGTACAATATATTATCACGTTTTATACATATATATAAATATAGAATTATGTTAATTCCTTTAAAATTGTACCTCAACCTGCTACTAAGAATTTAAAATCAAAGCAACTAAACTTATCTTCTGTACTTAAAAGCCTTTCTCAATCCAGAACTAAAATGTTCGGAGTCGCATGCAGTTTTCACACCTTGCAGCTCCGCACATCTCAGTTTTGAGCTGAGAAAAGTCTTTAAAGTTCAAAATTTATTCTAATAATTAAAGTTCATGCTCAATAATCCACGTAGAAAATCCAACAAAGTTCAGTCAGCTCATCTGGACGGTTTATTTTATTTTTTTAAATTGAGACGATTCGTTCTTCATCCAAAGGACTTCATCAGTTCGAGGAGCCACAACAAACTCAGTCCCTCAAGCAACACACTCACATAGTGGACCAACTAAGTTTGCTCTTGATAAGATGGTTTCTGGGGCCCACCCTGTCATCTCCTCTGTGACAGCCATCGCCAAAGTGGTTCCAAACATCAACGTTCATGCTCAATAATCCAGGTAGAAAATCCAACAAAGTTCAATCAGGTCATCTGGATGGTTTCTTTTGTTTGTTTGTTTGTTGAGATGTTTCATCCTTCATCCAAAGGACATCATCAGTCCTTATCATTATAGCAAACTGGTTGGTCCACTACATGAGTGTGCTGCTTGTTGTGGCGCCACTGACTGAATAAGTCCTTTGGATGAAGGACAAAATATCTCAAAAATAACAAAAAAAAGAAACCATCCAGATGAACTTTGATGTTTTGAACCACTTTGACTGCCCCAGAGGAGTCGACGGGGGAGAGGGTGGGCCCCAGAAACCATCTTATCACCAGCAAACTGGTTGGTCTACTATGTAGTTGTGCTGCTTGTGGGACTCAGTTTGTTGTGGCTCCTCGGACTGATGAAGTCCTTTGGATGAAGGATGAAACGTCTCAAAAAAAAAAAAAGAAACTCTATGACCTGACTGAACTTTGTTGGTTATTCTAATAATCTGAAGTAAATCAAAAGGTAAATTAACTTTTTAACTTTAGATGTGGAAATCAAGAAGTCAGACGTCATTGAGGCCTAAGTTTGAGCCAGCGTAGAAACACACGGACGACAGCCGGGACTGAAGAAGCTGCGTTCAAAGCCATGCAGAGAGCGTCGGATTCCAGAGGGAAGGAACAAGCAGGACACGGAGGAAAACACAGGATCCAGAGAGGTCATTTTAAAAAGGATTTATTTCAACAACTGTCTGAATTTCATTTGTTTGTTCTTTGTCTAAAGTTCCAAAAAGTACAAAAAAAAAAAACCAAGTACATCAAAGGATTAGAAACCACATCAATCAAAACCAAGACACATTGTGTTGCTTCCTTTAAATGAATCCAAGCAAACTTTTTTTTTTTTTTTCCAATATTTATACATACTCACTGGATTAGTCAGACAAACATCAAAAACTCTCAGTAGCATTATCTTTTTTTTTTCTTTTACAACAATTTTTCACCCACGTTTTTAAACTTCTGTATGATTTCTTTCTTTTTACAAAATACACCAATGCAGGCAGGTGGGGAGGGGGGTGGGGGGTGGGGGTGAGTGTTTACATATAAGTGTGTTCATCTTTTCACAGTATGCGTATGCGTCGTGTGCGTGTGTGTTCGGGTGAAAAAGAACAGGAAGAGCGTGGTGATAGAAATGAGAGGGGCGGAGCTTCAAAACAGGGGTGTGGTCTAATGTAAGGATGCTGTAGGGTGAGGCGGGTTGGGTGGGGTTACTTTCAGCTGGGGTGGGGTGGACAGGGGCGGCGGTGTACGGGTTTTGGCCGCTCGTGGCAGTGGTGCCGTGTCAGAGACAGTTGCAGACTGAGTTGGTTGGCTGGTTTGTTGGCAGGCTGGTTGGTTGACCGGTTAGGCTCACTCGGCAACGGGCAATTAAAAGCAGGGGGGTTGCAGGGACGCCCGTTGCCGGTGCACCTTGTAGTTTTCTGTGTGGTGTTGTCAGGTTGCTCGGCGTTTAGTTTTGGTTCACATCATGTTGTTCTGCAGTGAGTTTACCTCCGAGGAGTTCTCCTCGCCCAGGACCTTGTGGTTCTCGTGTTTGGGGGTCAGAGAGTTGTGGATGTTGAGGGCGTCGTCTTCCTTGGGCGGGGCCTTGACTGGGTCCTCCAGCTTGTTCTGGGAATGAGGATCATCCTAAAAGTGTGAACGGAAGTGGAGGGGTTGGGGGGCGGGGCATAAAGTATAATTAGCTTCATGGAGAAAAACATACTTTATATTCATTTATCATTCTGCACAAAATAAGGAATATAATAATAATAAAAAAATATATACTTTTTTTGCCTACATATTTTTTATCTGGTAAAAGTTTTGATAAAAGCAAAGATAAAACTTTATGCACAAAAATAAATGCCATGTTCCATATTCACGCTTTAAAAACATCCACCATGGTGTTTCTATACTTTGATGGGTTCTGCTGCAAATCTTTTCACTTTTAGTGACTTTATTTTTTAAAAACTAGTCACTGATTAAGTGACGCCTGATGCTGTGAACAACGGCTGCGGCTGATCCCGTCTGTGCGGCACCATACAGATTTTATAGCGGAGAAAATTTGAAAGGCCACATGTGTGAAAAATGAAATATTGATGGTTGGGTGTCTGTTAGTTATAGCTTACAGAAATAAATATTCAGATTTATCAATGTAAAGAATTGGACGGTGGATTTCCAAACAAATAAAGTGAACTGAAACCAATTAAATCTCTCACTAATAAAAATTCACTTTAACTTCCTGAACCTGACACTAAAATATGCAAAGTGTTGGGTATTACTGTTTCATTGGGATATTTCTTAATGTCATTGTATTTTAAGATGTTGGAACGCAATATTATGTCTAATATTAAAGTCTTTTAAACTTTCGAAGACCATAAACGTTGCAAACAAATGTTCACAACAATCAGGGTTCAGCCATCGTCAAAAAAAACGTTCAACAGCAGCCATTTTTGTTGCCTGAACGCGCCGCTGTTTGAAAATCACCATGTTCGGCTGGCTTGGTGTGTTTATCCGGGGAGGTACCGAGATGAGCTGCATGAGCGATCGTCAACCGCCCCTTCTCTCCCCAGGAAGCACATGCACATGCACATGCAAGACTCACGCAGTGCACCCCGTGAACAGAAACGATCGCTCATGCAGAACACCGTCCCATCTCCGCCGTCTTTTCCCCAAAACTAAAACAAAATAAACAGTCCACGCTGGCTGATTATTTGTGCGTACCACCGTCATACATACCCAAGCAGCTGCTGGAGGGGTAAAACATCGTGTTTAGTGGTTTCACTTTAATTCATCTGCATTTAATTAAGGTCAGAGGGGGAAAAATTGATGGCAGAGTCCATTCGAGCTCTGTTTTCCAGCCTCTTAGCCCCATTAATTTTGCATGGCATCATCGACTTGGCTGCACCGAGGCATCCTGGGGCGTCGCTCTGTGCCTCTTTGTCACAACCACACTTGAGAGTGCCCACCCATACAGACACACACACACTTGGTGAGATATAGATGTTCTCATTCACACACATTTAAACAAGACCCTGAGGCCTGTGCCATTTGCAAACACCCCCTAAGTGAATGTTTGCATTTGAAGTCAATGGCACAGTTAGAAAGGAAGAGCAGTGAAAGAATTTACCCGATGACTGTTGGCCTAGATAGTAACTTCAGGCAGGACGTGTGGGTATGTCACTTCCATGGTTACGGGATAGGGGCCCTCTGTCCTCCCGTCAGCATGAAACTGGAAAATGTTTGTGTTTGTTGGACTTTATTGTTGCTGTGCATGGGTGGAGGGGTGTGGGCAGTGGGTGGAGCACAGTCACAAGGACTTTTGTGTGGGAGTAACTTTTGGGAGAGTGGGAACAGAGATAAACAGGGTTCTGATGATGGAGATGAAGATGGAGGCGCATGAATGGTTTCTGGTGTCTTTTTGTACAAAGGCGTTAAAAGAATCATCAGTTTAATGTTTACTTTTAGAAATTACTGCTGTTGCTTTAGGCGACGGTGTTAGTCTGATATTTGTGTGCATTAAAGCACTAAATGTTTGATTTAGCATCCCTAAAATTTGGCAGTGCTGTTAGTCAGAGACACAGGTGCGGGTTATTTCAGTAGAAATGTATTTCTGGCAGCATCTCTGCTTTTCAGCACAAAAAGGAATCCTGTGAGTGCTACACACAAAAACGTATCACGACAAAAATAGCTCAAAATCTTAACGGTGATGCACGTTGTCCCTCCCTTCAGCCATATCTTATCAGTCTGTTAAAAATTTCAGGGTAGTTTTAGATTCTGACTTCAAGTTTGACAAACAAATCATCTGTTCTGCAGAAAAGCTTCTTCCAGTTAGAGCTGTCATTGCTAACCCGAACCCGGAGCCTGGCCCGACCCAGATTAGGGCAGGGCTATAATAATGTGCTTAATGTGCGGGCCAGGTCGGTGCCGTTTTTTTATTGGCTGACGATCCAATTAGATGGCAACATGGCTTGCCATAATTTCACCAGCCGCACGCAGCCATTAGACCGCACGCTGACCGGCCTTGAAAGAGGTAAAAAAAAAAGTTCATTTAAGTTCAGATGGGACTATACTGCCAGGCAGCGATCCATCAAAAGCCCAAATGGACGTTAGTTCAGCCGTTGCCCAAATACAAATCTACTTCCAATTAAGGCAGGTAGCTAAGCTTAAGCCAGTCTTGTCCAGACCCGACCTTGAGAAACTAGTCCATGCCTTTATCACGACCCGACTGCACTACTGTAATGCACTTTATGCTGGGGTCAGCCAGGCCTCCAGCTCGCGTCTCCAGCTCGTCCGGAATGCTGCTGCTCCGCTTTTAATCAGAAAACGCAGGTTTGAGCATATTACACCAGTTCTGTCCTCCCTTCACCGGCTCCCTGTGCATACTAGAATAGATTTTAAAATTCTCCTGTTGACCTACAAGTGCCTAAATGGCCTCGCACCCTTTTATCTCTCTGAGCTACTGGAGCCACATGTTCCTTCTCGAGCCCTGCGATCATCTGATCAGCTGCTTTTGGCTGTTCCAAAAACAAGCCTGAAGCTCAGAGGTGATTTTCAGTCATGGGCCCCAAACTCTGGAACAAGCTGCCCCCCAACATTAGGCAGGCCACCTCCCTTTTGTTCAAATCTCTGCTAAAAACATGTTTTCTCTGGCATTTCACACAGTTGATTTCGTGTTTTTTGTTCTGTGTTTTTATGTTTTTTTTAAATTTACCGATAATGCTTTTAATTAATTTTTCAGTACTGTATCATTAGTGTGTGTTATTTTTTCCATTAATTTTACTCTCATTGATGTTATTGTTAAGCATTTTGGTAACAGCTTCTATTTTAAATGTGCTCTATAAATAAAGTTGACTTGACTTGTGTCCTGTTTAACCCAATGCTCAAAAACATATTCAATTACCGTATTTTTCACTGTATAAGTCGCACCTTTTTGCATAAATTAGCACGTCCTGTGACTTATACAGCGAAGCGACTAATATACAGTTTTTCCCTCACATTTATAACCCAATTTTTGGCTGAGATCTGACAATTTCATTCATTCTGACATGGAAAATATTAAACATTACCATTTTCAGCCACTAGGGGGCCCTCGACTATTATGACAAGCAAAGTGTCTCAATAATAGGTAAAGGTGGCTATTAATGAGACACTTGGCTTGCCATACAGAGCCACCTTCGCCTCATTCTGGAACTCCTGGAGCAAACATCAAATCAGCTTCATCTCGCTGCGCCGCCCAGGCGAAATGCAGCTGATTTGACCAATAAAGTGCATTTATTAAGGAAAAGTTCAACTGAGACACATCTTTACTATAATTTCAAGCAAACAAATAATTGTTTTTAAGTGTTAAGCTTGTTAAATTCTTGTTAAAGTCCTCTCGTGCATGCTCCCGCGGCCGCCATTTGGCAGCCAATCGAACACCGGCCCACATTTCTGGGTTGTCAGCGGTGCCACATAATAGATGCGACTTATTTATGTTTTTTTTTTCACTTAATTAGATTTTTTAGGACTGAAGCGACTTATACGGCGTTGTGACGTGTACGGTGGAAAGTAAGGTAAGTCTTCATGTCTCCAGATATCCAGTGAAGGAGCACATCGAAGACATTCATCATTTGACATTTAAATGTGTTGTTTTGATCATGCAACTTGATTGTTTATATCAGTTAATCACTTCTGGACACATCTGGTCAGGATGTCATAAAAGCCTATACCTTCACATCAATGTAAAGAAAGTAAGAAGATCTTTAGTCAGTGCTGTTGCCTTCAAATTCAAATTTTATATGTCTTGTGATCATTTTAATTTAAATTTTCAACAAAAATATATATTTTTTTCGTTTGTTCTTGAAATGTACGTCACAAAAGTTAGAGTGCAGATGCTTCAATGACAGCATCACTGATTAAAAAAACGCTGAAGACGCTCTTAGTCTTGCTGTATTAAGGGCTGCAGCAGTAAAGCATGCATTATTTTAGTAAATGCATAATTTTACTGCAAAACTGCTGCATTTTGACTTCAGGTGAAGTCGGCTGTGAGGTCGCCAGCAGCCGACTGAGTCGATGAAAATAAAACCCTCTTAAAATTTACAGCTAGCTCTGACCGGTCAATCTACTGTCTGCACTGAATTTATTTACTATTGACAGAAAACAAGTCCATTCTGCCGTGTGCTGCAGAGGAGCGGGGATGGCTGCACTCGGCTGAATTACTTTGGGAGGGGGCGTCGGGGACACGCCTGTCACCATGAAGGAAACACAAAGAGTTTTATTACTGCAGGGAAATAATGCTGCTTATGTTCCTGTGCAGGAAAAAGGCTTTGTGTTTACTTTCTCTGAAAATCCTCCAGTTTTTCTGAAAGGATGTCTTCGTGCAATAAAATCGTTATCTGTGGGTTTGTGTGTGTGTGTGGGGGGGTGCAATGACTTAAAAGATTATGATTTATGTTACTGTGTGGTTTTTCAACTTTGGTACACAATAAATGGCAATTTCAAGTAGTTTTACTATGTATTTGTATATCAAATAGAAAATAAGTTTAATTATATTTTATATCAGAGTCACAGAGTCAGGAAAGATGAGTGTGTCCTATTTCAGCCCATGTGCTTGGAACGACCTCTTTTATTCCTTTATCTAGTTTTAAACAACAACCGTCAGAGGTTTTAATCCCATCTTGCACCTGTAACATTTAAATGTCTTAAATTGTGATACTTTTTACATTTACATTGTACAGTTTGTCTTGTTACCAGATGTTTTGTTGTAAACAGTTTCATATTACTGTTATTAAGACTGTTGCTGTAAGTGTAATGTTGTGGTTGCACATTGTCCAGGACATCCTTGTACGAGAGATTACAGTAGTCCCTCGCTACTTCGCGGTTCGTTTTTCACGGACTCGCTCTACCGCGATTTTTTTAAAGATTGGACATAAGATTGGCTGATGATTCTTTTATTTTAAATAAATTATTTAAAATGATTTAGCACCTGCTGCTTCCCCAGGTGTTTGTCATTGTCTGTTCGTTAACATCTGTATATCAGTCTCTGCGTTCCTCAGCATCTTGTACGGTGTTCATCTTCCTCCGTGTCATCCCTGAGATTAAGTCAGTGTGCTGCACGTCAGCTTTTGTTTTTTTCTTTATTAAATATATATATTCTACTTTAAATCCCGAGTTCTCCGAGTCCTGCCTGCACATGGGTTCTACCAGTCAATGAATGTAACATAAATTAAATAAAATCCTGAGCTATATCAGTTGGTGCAGTTTGAAAGAGCTTAGTTTTCCTCATACAGTGTGGTGACATGGGATTATGAAATATGAGTATGAATTCAGTTTAAATATAGCACCAATTTACTCAACAAATCTGAGTAAATGTGTGTCGTTACATTAAAATTATTGGACTTCTTGATCACTAATGTCTTTACCATGGACGTTGCTATTGTTGACCTACTTTTAGTCACTTCAGTTGAAATCTGGTCACAGATTATCAATTTAAGGACACATTTATCATCATTATGAGAGGAAAAAAAGCAGAATTTAGTTTATAACTTAATTTTTGCTTTGATCGGTCTTCGTGACGTTGCAACGAGTACCTTGAAATTAATTGAGAATCTAGATATTTACTTTATCAGACCAAATAAAGCTTCTAGAAAATATGAATCCAACTCTTTTCACAAGCTGTGACGCTAATAACACTATTAGTTTTACCATAGTTCATTTTTAAATGATAAAACAACCGATTCTGTTTGTTTGCTCTAAAACCTTTATAAAACTGAACTTATTTATTTAATGTAAATATCAGAAATTATAAGAAGACTGCACAATGTTACAGAACTTCCATGTATTTAGATATGTTTTGCGATTTCAGATGTCCTCGTAAGATAAATTCAACACATCAGTTTGTGTTTTATTACTGATTAAAGCAAATAATCAAAGATGCATGGAGGAGGAAAGATTTAAGTTCATTCTGAGCCACGTTGATGTTTGCATCCACGCAGCTCAAGTTATTTTGCTTCTTTAAACATGAGCACAGATTTGTGTTTGTATTTATCGTGTAAGTGAGACGGATCCACGGATAGTCGGGACGGGTGACGGACAGGGCCACAGTAACAATGACAGAGCTGTTTGGGAGGGGGTGACAGGGACTCGGGACTATCTGACATTTGAAATTTGGTCTTACCTCACAGTCGGACTCCTCTTTGGTCTTACACTCCCAGGTGTATCTGCTCATGGTTTTCTGAGGGGAGGGGGATGGGGCAAAGGGTTATACTCCTCAAAAACTATACAAGGCATCCTCAGAGAAAGAGACAGGGATGGACAGAGAGAGAGAGAGACGGAAAGTGGACAGAAAGAAGGAGGAGGAGTCGGAGGACCAGAGAATCGGAGACAATACGGAGAGATTAAGAAGCAGACAGGAAGAGACGGAGATAAATCAGACCGAGAGACGGAGAGCTGGAGACAGAGGCCAACAGTAGGAGTGACTCGACTTCCTTTCAGATGTCAGCTGATATTCCCAGCCGGCTACACACTCTGTAATCTCAGCCTCTCTGGTGCTGTCTGGATCTTCACCAGAACGTTCAGATATTTGTGATGAAGTTCTCAACCAAAGTGGCACAGACACAGGACTGTTAGTTCACACAGGAGCTGCGGTTATTTGCTCTATTACAGGGTGCATTCTGGGATTATTTAGGGAAAGATGTGAGTTTTGGTCCGAGGATGTCTAAAGTTTTAAAATAATCTGGATTGAATAGTAACTGAAAGTATTTTTTTATATATATTAAACATCTAAGCATGATGATTAAAGGTACTTCACAGTGAAGTTTGGTTTATTTTCATCCAGTCCAGAATCCATCCTGCGTGTCCAGTTTGATTTACGCCACTCGTTTCTCAGGAGAATTAATATTTTAAACTCAGCCGGATCAGATAAATAAAATGTAACTTTAACGACTCAGTGGCTTTTGAAGTTGCAACCCGAGTCCTTTTTTTATTTTATTATAAAGCAGATGTGATGCACGTACCAGATGAAAGAGGCACAAAGTTCCACATGTGTAAAAACCTGAATAATTGTTTGCTGCTAAACTTCAGCGATTTTAATAATCATCATTATTTAAACTGACAAGCAGAAAGTAGTTGAAAATTAATGAATTGAGATTAACAAAAGCGATGTGAAGGAAACCAAATTGTCTTGTGCATTCGTTAAACGTTTTCCAAACTGAATTCTGTTCTTATAGAACGTAAAAATGCAAAGAATTTATTAGGTTTAAAGTTAGAAATCAATTAAACAAAAATCCTGAAATTTGAACAAGGGAAACCTGAAAGATTTGCACACAGTTTGTTTTTGCCAGAAGAAACCCAAACCAGTTGTTAGTGGTCAGTTTAGCTGAAACTTGGCAGCAGAAATATTTGATATATTTGAACAAACATCCACCAAAGATACTTGTAAAAAAATAAAATGCAGCTTCAGCACCAAATAAATAAATAAAATCTGAGGTATCTTTACTTGTTTCTGAGTTAACCCACTGAAACAACAATGTGCTTATTAAGCATTCACACTTTTGTTTATATTTAATATTCAGATTACTTGATCTAATCCATAAGTTTTTCAGCATCTTTCTTGTTCCATAATTTTGTGCTATTTCAACAAATCATATCAAAATGTTCAGCTCTTTCAGGACAATCCTGCTATGATTTTTGGTATAGATAACTTTAGCCTTTTGAAATATTTAGCCTTTTCTGCCACTTTTTTTGCTCATAATAAATGAATTGAGCTCATTTTACATCCTTGAAATCTTTAGATCTGTTTACAACCTTTTACTGCTCCTTTCATATTTTGTTCTGCTTCAGCTTCTTTCACATTCCTTGTGCAATTTTTTTTTTAAATCAGCTACATTCAGTTAATTTCAGCTTGTTATGCCCCTTTCAGCTTATTTCTGCAAGTTTCAACTTTTTCTGCTATTTCAGCTACTATTTAGCTGTTGATGCTAATTTTAACTTTTTCAGCTCATTTCACATTTTTTGCACTTATTTCAACTTTTTGCAGCCCAATGTGCCGTCTCCACTTCCTTGTAATTACAGCTTCTTTCTGCTTTTTTAGCTACTTTTCAGCTGTTTTTTTTTTTTTGCTCATTTCTGCTTCTTCATATATTTTCTACTTTGTGCTCATTTTCATTCTTTGAACCTAATTGGACAAACGTGCTCTCTGTACTTCCTTCTGCTAATTTAAGCTTGTTGTACCTTTTCAGCTACTTTTTGTTAATTTCACCTTTTTTTAAAGCTGATTCCCTAATTTTTGTGCTCATTTCTGCCTATTTAATCTTAATTCAGCAAAAATCTGTTTGTTCTGCTTTATTCTGCAATTTAGTTGAGTTTTTTCTTCCATTTCAACTAGATTTCAGCATGTTTCTAGCTAATTTTAGCTGTTTTTCAGCAAGTTCTTCTGCATTAAGCATTCACGCTGCATTTCCACAGGAAGCAGAGTTTCTCTAGTTAGCTATTTACATTAAATACTATTCAGCCAAGTGCAATAAAAGTTTATACTATTCAACCCACTGTGTTAAAGGTTTGTAAGGATGTATTGAGCTAGAAGCTAAAGGTTCAGGAAGTGATAATGGTGGGGGTGTCTGGGTGAATATGGTTTGGAGTTACAATGAACTGGAGGGGAATAATTATAATTATAAAACTAATTCATGGGGGAAATAAATAAGAATTATCAGAGCATTCTTCCTTTACAAGATGAACACAACTACTGATGGAGTTGTTAGAGGGTGGTACCACATCGTATAATCACTTCAACTTAAAATAAAAAGTATTTGTTGTAGCGCTACCACAACACATGCTGCTACAACTACCAGCTACGCATGCTTCGGCTCACGAGGTCCGCTGGATGTTGCATCGCAGATGTTTATCCTGATGGCGACCGCCAGCTTGTCATATCCAACAAACTTACCTGTTGCAATTTCTTTCCCAGGAACCACCTGGACAAGTTGTAACAGCCCCTCCCTGTTTGCCCCACCCACTTCCAGGATAAACAAGTTAAGGGTACATCTTTTTGCTGCTGAAAGTAAAGATTCGTAAACAGAAATCAAAGCCGAGCTGCGGCGGCTGACATGGCCACTGGGTGGAACATGTTAGCGACAGAGCAGACATGCCATGACAGACTGATGCAAAGAGGTGATCAGAGAGAGAGCAGGTCAGGAGGCAGGGTGGGACGGGTCGCTGCGAGGATAGTTCTCTTTAACTGGTCAGATTAAAGTCGAGGTGGCTCGACTGGCAGCTGGATTTTAATGACAGCCTGTAAATATTCAGTTTGGTTTAACCTCTGACCCGTGGCTGCCTCTGTGTCCTCGTTCACCTACAGAACTGGTCTTTACCGTGACACGGTCCAACCAGATTAGTGTCCAAATGAGTCCAACTGAGAGTTGGATCCTCAATTTTACTTTAAAATACTTAAAAAGTCTGCGTGGTTGCTTTTAAAACAAACATATAGAAAACCAAATCATTAAATACTGTAAAACTAGAAGGGTTCATTGTTATGCTGCTATTGTTATTGGTGATTTAACACTATCCATGCTGCTGATCATCCATGCTGCTGATTTCTTACTTTAAGCTGCTGTATTCATACCCCTCTGCTCACAACAGACTCATGTTCAGGCTGCTGTTTAATACACCGTATTATATTATATTATTGTTTAGCGTGTAGCTTAGATCCCTATATGCTGTTTATTTTTATACTTTATATTATTGTTATTTTTGGGTATAACTGGGACCTTGAGTACACAGTTTTGTTCCACCTCATGTACCACATGTGATGAGGACGACAACAAAGGACCTTGAACCTTAGAACTGTGGTTCCTAGAGTCGGTGTTGTCACCCCACTGTGGGGGGTCATGTTAGGTTTCTTGGAAAATCTTTAGATGGCAATTTAAAAATGATTTGCTTATGGTGTACACCAGGGCTATTAACTAAATTACTCTGTGGGACACAGTTACTGAAAGCCAAGAGCTCAGGGGCCGGACGTCCAGCAGTTATTGTCATTAAGTAAGTTTGTTTTATGGTTTAAAATCTAGTTTTTATTTAAAAATTAACCCACTGGTGGGCCACACTGAGCTCCCTCTTGGACCTGATTTGGCCCCTGAGCCTCCAGTTGAATAGGTCTGGTATATATTAACATTAACTGTGACAAAAAGTAAAAATAGTACTTACAAATGAACAAAAGTGGTTGTTAAAAGTGTTTGTGCTGCCACCGTGTCCTTGTCTTTAGAGGGTATTAGCAAAACTTTTACGCTCATTAACCTAAACTTCTCTAAATAAGGTCTCCCAGAAATTGTAAGATCTTCATGTGTATTTAATAACTTTATCTAATAAAGGGACTGGTTCTTCTGTGAACGCTGGCTTCTACGCATCAATGTGGGCTGCAAGAAAGAGTTCATCTTCCCCGTGTTTGTATTCTTGTGTCTGCAGTAGATTTCTGATCACAAATCTGTTGAGAGCTTTATAACATTTCATTACTATTAGTTATAGTTCTATATTTAGCCAAAAAATGTAGAATATCACTTGTGCAGGTTTTCTTTTTTCACCAATATAATATAAATCTAATTTTTCATGCAAAAACATTAAAATATGTTTTGGATGTATAAGTAAAACTTTGTTTTTCAAAGTGATTGTGTAGCGTTTAGATTTATTTGTCCAATTGTCCATCCTTGCTCTTAGACTCCGCCCACCCTCCTCCTTTAGCGTTTACCACCTCAGAGTATCAGAGAGTAGTCGTGCCCATGCATTTTGAGGGAGGTCGAGGGTCCGGGCAGGGTTTGGGGCAGGGAGATGCAGAAAAGGGGTGATAGAGAGAGGCGAGAACCACGTTACCTGACAGATAATGTTATCATAGTAAGCCAATGCACGGGCATGAGGGACGTTAGGAGGGGTGTCGCACAGTTTCCTTACATTTGGGTGGGAGCCCTCAGCGATGGTGGACAGCGAGAAATTATCATTGTGTTGCTCCGATGAAGGCCGGTACTTACTGCTGGGTGTTGGTGGATGGAGGGGGGAGGGGGGTGAGAAAGAGAGGGAGGGCAGAAAACAAAAGAGGAAGATTTGAAGCAGAACAAGAATTTGAAGAAAAACACAAGAAGGCAGAAAATAAAGGAGAAAAAGAACAAACGAAAAGAAACAACCAGGAGGTGGAAAAACGTTTAAGGTGACACGTTTAAAGAAAAGATGGAAAGAAGAGATTCTCAGAGAGAAAAACAAGAGGGGGGAAAAAAGGCGAGAAGCAGTGTTAGCAAGTTTTTGACAAATAAAACCATTAAAAGCATTTATCTGTGATGCAACATACTGGGAACAGTGTTACCTCATCCTGATGCATGCTCAATAATCCATGACGACAAATCTAACAAAGTTGAATCAGGTCCTCTGGACAGATTCTTCTTGTTGAAATGTTTCATCTTTTATCCAAAGGACTTCTTCAGTCTGAGGTTCTGCAACAAACTCAGTCTTATAAACAGAACCTTCTCATAGTGGATCAACCAGTTTTCTGAAAACTAGCTGTTCACCTGGTAAAGGAGGACCATCAGTCTAACAACTGATGGTGAGTTCCCTGATGGCCGCTTGCTATTCACAGAGGGCTGAGTGACAGTAGCAAATACAGCATTGTAAGAGGGGGACAGCTGGACATGGAGGTCTCCACCCTGTTTAATGATGGTCGAGTTCTCTTCACAAAGATGGCCTCCTTCACTCCTCTCTCAAACCAGTGTAGACTTTGTGGTCCTTATTCATCTCCAGGCCAGCGGTCACTCGTTCAGGGATGAAGATATTCAAATCCTTGATAGAGTGGAACGTTGGTTTGACAGAGGAGTGAAGGAGGCCGTCTTTGTGAACAGAACTCGTCCATCATTAAACAGGGGTGGAGACCTCCGTGTCCATCTGTCCCCCTCTTACAATGCTGTTATTGTTATTATCACTCAGCCCCCTGTGAATAGCAAGCGGTCATCAGGTCAATGTGAGGCTGCTGGTCCTCCTTTCTCATGTGAACATCTACTTCTGGCTGTCACCAGCGAACTGGTTGATCCACTATGAGAAGGTGCTGTTTATAAGACTGAGTTTGTTGCAGCTCCTCAGACTGAAGAAGTCCTTTGGATAAAAGATGAAACGTTTCAACAAGAATCCGTCCAGAGGACCTGACTTAACCTTGTTGGAAAGTGTTACCTTGTTCCTAACAGACAAGAAGGCTACAACATGACTTCACTTCATATTTATTTATCTGTTAACCACAAAAGAAACCTTTTCTCATGGGTAGATTTGCTTTTAGTCACCTCAGCTCTCAGTTAATGGTAATAAATTGTTCAGAACTTCATCCTAAACATCACACAAAGAATCACAAGAATGAGACACAACCCAGAGAAAATTATATTTTATAACTAATGTACAGAATCTATAAGAGTGGAGAAAAAATAACTAATTGTAACACATTAATTGCATCGGAGAATGAACTGCAGAAGTCGGCACAGAGAGCGATGATGTCACTGTTTTTCTTTGTTAAATCAAAAATCATTTCACATTAGTTGAACTAAATTACCTACTTTCAAAGATTATGATGGAGAATTAGTCAGAAGCATTATTGGGCTGAATTTAAACCATTTAAAGAAATCTACAACAGATGAAATGAAAACATTAAAAAATAATAATTTTTACCGGTGCTGCATTTATGTTTTTAATAGTTTTTTTAACCAAATTTACCGTAAAACACAAAACTGATTAGCTCATGAATGAATAATTTGTTGCTTTTCTATTCAGTGAAACCTCCTCAGATTATTTTTCACGTAAACAGCAGAATCAGCCATGATTTTTTCCAACAGCCTCACGTTATTCACAGGTTTGAACAGAGTCATTCAACAACAAATGGTTTGAATTAACAACTATAATTAATCAAAACTGTAGGTTCAATCAAACAGGTTTTTATTTTTGCTTTAAAGGGAGAAAGAACTGAATGATATCAAACTATTTATGCGGCTGCCACAAACAAGAGCTGATGAAATATGCTGAATAAAAACATCAAATGATCTTATTTATAACAAGGAAAGGTCCAGTCTGTTGTCAGTGGAACATTTAATGTTGCTCTAATCTTCTGTCGCAGAGAATCACATCATCTGTTCTTCTCTCATGTTGTCAGATATTCATGTTCAATAAATGCATTTATTAAGAGGCATCCATCTGATTATGTATCAGGAAAAGGTCAGTTTGGGTTAAATATTCATGATCATGTCCTGGTCTTAGACTTGTAGTTATTAGGCTTTTAAAATATATTTAAATTTAAGTTTGCTTCTGTTTTTCCAGAGCAGGGGTCTGCAACCTGCGGCTCTGGAGCCACACGCGGCTCTTTGGTTCCTCTGCAGCGGCTCTTTCAAGCTTCGATCAAAACTGACATAAAACTGAATTTTATTGGTTCTTATAACAACAAAAAAGGATTAGTTCAACAGTTTTCCTGTCATTTCTTTTGCAAACGTGAACACTGGAGCAAACACAAGAAGAAACACGCTTTAACTTGACGCTTTATTTCTTTATATGAACAAATGTCTGCATAGTTTATAATTTTTTTATAAAAAAAAATGTAAAAACTGATTTTTTCCCCTTCTTTACAAGAATCATTTACTTTAATAAATGTTAAAAATCATTAGATATTTTTTTGCTTTACAATGTCACCCCTACAAAAGCCCCTCCAGCAAACCTAAAGTGGCCCATGGGCCACCAGTTGATAACGCAGGTTGCTGCGGCTCCGGACACGTTTAACGTGAATGAAAGCGTCAAAATGGCTCTTTTGATCGTAAAGGTTGCAGACCCCCTGGGTATTTGTTCCTGTGCAAAATATCTCATCAAAACAAAACAATTTAAAGTTTTTATTTAAAGCTGAACTGCAGAATCATCGTTTAGTTGTTCTTTAACAAAAACAAGATAATGGAAATAACAACAAAAAAGGTTGAATCATGTCATCTGGACTTCGTTTTTTTGTTAAAAA
>NC_056502.1:6632061-6649656 GCF_014905685.2 Nematolebias whitei | reverse complement strand
ATATGTAGGTATATGTATACACATACATATATATACATATATATATATATAAATATATTTATATATACATACATATATATACATACATACATATACTGTATATATATGTATGTATATGTATACACATACATATATATACGTATATATACATATATATATATATATATGTATATATACATATACATATATATATATATGTATGTATGTAACAAAATAAACTACTACTTACTACTTGTACTACTATTCCTACTTCGCAGTTTTTCACTTATCGCGGGGCTTCAGGGTACAGATCCCCCGCGATAAACGAGGGACTACTGTATATAATATTTATTAAAAACTGGTTCAAATCCGTATAACTTCATTTCTGATAAGGCAGATTAAATTGGACTATCTTTGCTTCCTGACTTCAGTGACATAAATCCAAAATTATTTCCATATTTGAACAGAACCAAGCTTGAACTAAGTTTCATATTTACTGTTCCAGCTAGAATCGTATCAATTCACTATTTAATTTGTCAAGTAGAAAACAGATGAGTTTTTACTCAAAAACTGAAACAGTTTTTTAAAATTATTTTGTTATTCTTTTTAAAAAAAATCCTCCATCCCTTGATGGCACCTCACCTGCGCTTGCGCAATTTCTTATTCTCCGTCTTGAGCACGTGGAGCTTCTTGGCGAAGCAGACGATGATCATGAAGAGCAGCAGGAGCACCAGAGCCGAGGCGCCCACAGCCAGACACATCACCTGGAACTCGGTCACCACCGACTCGCAGCGAGCGCCCTTGTGCCAGATGTAATCCTGGACGTTGCATCTGCAGAGAGAATGTTCACATCAAAGTTCGGTGTGAGGAAACGTTTTTAGAGGAATAAAAGGGCAAAGGTCAAAACCAGAAGAAAAACTTAATGTTCTGCAACGTGTTTTAAGTCACATAATCCTCACAGAGAAGTCATTCTCTGTAGAAGCATTACTCAGTAGGCTTTGATTGACACTTTATTCAGAAAATATAAGACCATGTCTTTGCCTCTCTAAAAATGCAAAGAGAAAAAAGAAAACCTGCCTGAGGTAAAAGTTCAGCAACATAAACGTCAACTTTCTCACACTAATGGACACGCAGACGCCGTCAAAAAGTTACCTTTTTCTAAAGATTTAACACAACACATATGTGAGCTCACACACAAAATACACACAGCCGCCATCTGAGCCCCATGCTTCTTTAATAACCGTCTGGCGAAGAACCGAGTCCGCTCGGGGACAGAAGCCACAGAGGCAGATGGTTTTGTCCACAAACTGTTTGACGTGTAAATGGAATATCTATTTGTGGCCTTAATACGACTTTAGAGCCTCTGAGCGACTCATCTTCACTGTGACATCATATGTGTAGATGATGGATATTTGGTTACAGGACACGTTAAATTACCTCGGTCACATTTTATTGTCAGTATAGCACTGTTTTATCCAAGTCTGCTTATAAGTGAGGTAAATATTGGACTTTGAAGAGAATCAAAGCCCTCACTGTATCCACGTTAGGCAACCAATGAGGCATTACGCTGTAGGGATGTTACAACTGAACAAGCTTTTCCTCTGTCTCAGAGTAATTAAAGTCACAACAGATGCAGCTAAGCTCATTACGAGGACTAAAACAAAAGGAAACAGCAGCCTGCGAACACTTCTTCTCACAAAGACTTTTCGTTTGAAATTACACAGAAAAACTTGTTCATAAATGAACAAATGTTTGGCGCAAAAAGCTATGAGGTTGCTAGGCAACCGGAAAAGATGTTGCACAGAAAAGCTGAGTGGGCAAATGAGTTCATTAGGAAACCGTATCAGGCTGACTGTACTGTGTGAATACTTTAAATAAATGGTTTCCAACGTGTCCTTCCTGGAGGATTAGAACAAATATTTCTGACTTCTGATCATTCTCTGCTTCTGTCTTTATGATAAATTAAGTTAAAAACCCTGAGAACTGTTGGGGAAAGATGTGTCATAAGAGTTGCATTTCACAAAGGAATCTATTTTTGCCTGCCGCCTTGCATGGCAAAGATTGTAACAAGTATTTTACACAATTTGTGAGTGTTGAGGGTAATTTACAGCTAATACGCACCAAACGTGAACTTAGTAGGTGTTAAAATGACTGAATTGTTTGTTAAGGTTAATTAGCTGGGGTTGGGTTAGGCTGACTTTAAATATTATTAAGATGTATAAATGCATCCGCTGAATAATTGTAAATTTCCACTATACTTTTTTTAACTTAAAAATGAGCATTAAGAAGAAGGAAGCATTACAAACAGCTGCAGCAAATATTTTGTGAGCAACTCCTTTACTGTGGTGCAAAATAACAATTTCTTTCCATTGAACCAGACTTCAGCAAAATTAAAATAGAAAAAAAACAAACAAGAAAAAGAACCTATAGGTCCCAATGACATTTAGTTTAAAAATAATGACACATTTAATGCTTACTCTATGCATTTCACAACACAGCCATGACAGAACACAGCAGTGGCTTTAACTGCTGTGATGAGGTGAGCGAGAACCCAAAATCCAGACACTGAATGGTTCTGCGTATTCCATACGAAGGCACAAAGTCGGCTCTCGTTCATATAGTTTGCGTGATGAAAATAGCTTCATTTCGTTCTCAGAGCTGTTTCACCCGCTCCTTCTCGACACAAGGCCTTGCCCAAACTTTTTCTCAAAGGTTTAAGCGCCGAGGATTGTGTGACTGGTCAGAAGTTTGTGGATGCGTTCATCAGTGCAGAAATGGACGTGGACATTCAGCTGAACGACTCTTCAAAAACTAAACTGGTCAGTTAGCATTCTGGGCCATTGAAGGGCCCGGCATGCTCCATCCGGAGCCCAACAGTTGACTTGTGATCAAGACGTTTGTTTTTGCACAGACTTCTGAGAAACCCGTCCTGCTGCACGTCTCCACTTCGTCCCTGCATCTGCTGTTTGGCCCAAACTCTACCATGATGAGACACTTTTCAGCAGACTCCTCCATACACAATGTCTGCATGATCTCCATCCAGGAGTTTTTGACCATTTGACTTTTTTAGTGTGTTTGAAGAGTCGTACGGCTGAACGTCCATGTGCATTTCTGCATCGACGAACACGCTCACAAACACTGACCAATCACACAATCCTTGACCCAGACGCCTGTGAGAAAGAGTTTGTCTCGGGCCTTGTGTTGAGAAGGAGTGGGCGATGCACAGCCCTCGAGGCCGAGGCGATGAGCGAGAACTAAAACTTTGTCTTAGCAGCAAACACGCTACAAAAGAATAACTACACGAGGAGACAAAAACAACGAGCTGAGACTAAACTTAAGCGGAGCAACAAGACAAGACTGAAGGGGTGATTACTGAGCGGAGGCAGGTGAGCCGATATCAGATGAGACACAGGTGAGTGAAGAAGACAAAAGGAGTTAGACAAGCTGAAAGATGTCTGAAACAAAAAAACATAGCGGCACAACTATAAACACAGTCACAAATAAGCAACACAAACACCTCAGAGTCATGGCAGTTAGTTCATTTTGACTTGAACTGATGAGTTAAAGGACCGTAAATGTAAAATCATTACTGGTGGAAAAAACAACCAGGAGATCATTAAGGTCTGTTTTGTGAGAAAATACATTTGTATAACAAAAAAGTGAACATTTTGCACTTAAGTTTTTCTTTCAGCTGCTCATTTCTGCTGGGGTCGCAACAGAAAGCAAACTTGTATGAAATATTTGACAATCATTTTAGACTGGGGCCCATCCTGAGGCAACCTGAGCTTGAACCGGCAACCTCAGGATAACAGGACCACAGCACTGCCCACTGGGCTACTTCATAATGCTAAACTGTGTTTTTATTGCTGAATTTCAGAGTAAAACTCTATTTTTTACCAATTCAGACACATGGTATTAGGTGCTCTGGGTTGATGACATTTGATTAGAATATAAAAAAAAACTCAATAACCTTTTTTTATTGTCTAAACAAAAACAATTCAGACTGATGATGCAGAGATTTCATAATAAAATGACGGAAAACATGGCAACCTTGATTAAAAACTCGCAAATAAATTTGGTGCTTGTATCACTCGATCACATATTGAAAATTTGATGCACACACACACACACACACACACACACACACACACAATGGTGTGTGAAGTGAATAAAGGGCTCAGGGTGTGCGGACGCTCCATTTATACACTTTCCATGCTAAGTAGGTTCCTTTTAAAGGTTGACTTCCTGAATCCTTCCTGAATCCTTTTTTAATTTGCTGAGAGGGAAGAAACGCTGGCGAGCAGCCGGGAGACATTTTGAGCGTGGGCATGTGCGAGAACGAGACCGAGACAAAGCCATAAAAGAAAAGACGAAGCCTGATGTCACATTTTATAGGAGACTTCGATGCACTCAACCTGTGAGCGTTTCTGTGTTTGCACAAAGAAGAGGTTTATGTAAGTCAGAGTGAGGTGGGAGGGGGGAAGGATGGGAGTAAAAAAAGGCAGAAAAAAAGAGGAAGGAGATGAACGAGGATGTGCTGGTCACCATGGCAACCCAGCTGAGCAGCAAACGGAGCCGACAAGGAACTGACATGTCATGCCATCACAGGCGAGCGTCTTTGCTGATCTGCAAAATGAAACTAAATCATCTTTTAGCAGCTCCTTCTTTCTTTCCTTTCATCTAGTTTTTTTTCCACTCCCTCTCTCTCTCCATCCTCCTATGTGTCCACCTCTCTCTCTCGTGCCCAGCAGATCCTGATGAATCACGTCTCCTCGTTCCGTTTTCATAACTCAACTGGTTTGATCTCATTGAGTTTTTATGAAACGCAGCAGCGCATGCATCTGGTCTTTATTAGAAATAAACCAAAGAAGACAATAGACAGGCCGTCCATCGTCCGATGTAACTTAGTGCTCAAAGACACGCAGATCGTTTATTGCCCAAAAAGATGCCAAAATAATCTGAATTCACTGCAGGGAATTACAAAAGTCAAAAAGATTAGATGTGAATGACTCAATGATGTGAATCTGATGTAATGTTTTCCTAAGTTCACTCTCTGTTTCATGCATTTAAAATGTTAAAACTTCCATTAAATTGTCCTGTGCTGTCTTTCAGATTGGGACCATCAACCTTTCTGTTAACAGGGTGATTTAGATCATCTTCTACAGTCAGCGTTAGCTGTGCTGTGGTCTGCTGATGCCAGAGACACCAGCAGAATCAATAAACTCACTCACAAAGTTAAAAATATATTAACAACCAGAACCTGGAGACGTTTGAATCAAGCCCAGCTTTTCAGAAAGGAGTTTATAACCTCTCTGCGCATGCAGGTTTTTCTTTCACGTGGTACTCCAGTCTTCTCCCAGGGCTCAAAAACATGCATGTTAGACTAATTGGCAGCTCTAAATTGGCTCCAAATATGAAGGTGAATTATTTTTTTAATTCTCGATGTGTCCCTGCGATGGACAGGTGATCTGTCCAAGGTGCACGCCTCTCATGGTTTTTTTTTTTTTGGTTCTTCTATGAGGCAGAAACTCAACAACAACAGAATGACTCCAGCCCGCTCATTAGGAATGCTGTAGCACAGTTAGTTGTGCTGACAGCTGTGCAAATAAGTTTTTATCTGATTTTGGCTCTTCGTGAATAATTTCGTCCTCGAGTCTAAAGTCCAGAGCAGCCACAAAAATCAGAATTCGCTTCTTAAGAAGGAGGAAGCATCTTATAATGTCAAAGCAATTCAAAGGCATCAGACTCTTCTGGTTTAAAACAGGCAACCATCATCACGTCCTTCCACCATAAAACCTCCTACATGTCCCAAAGCAGAGCTTTGTCCCTCCCCAACCTGTCAGGATCTCATTAACACACTCATGGAATAACATCGCAGGACCACAGCAGAGTTAGCACACACAAGCTAATAAATACTCAGGTTTTACCTGGCTAGATGGAAAAGATAAGAGGCTGCATGGGAGTACAAACTGGTGAGAAGAGGAGAAAGTGTTGTATCTAACTGGGCTGCAGCTTTTGGAGACTAGTTAGTGGCTCAAAATGGCAAAACAATAGTCAGATTTTCTGTAGGAATCTCTGAGTTTGGACAGTTTGTGTCAAAGTGAGCAGCGAGGCAAGCGGCCGCATTTTGACAGTTTGGAAATCACGAACCACCTCTCCTTGAATTGGGTCTACCTGGGCCACTGGTCCCACATTCATGGTTTAATTTACTGAAGATCACTTGAAGATAGACAGGTTAGGTCAAGTTTTTTAATACCGTAGTCCCTCGCCACTTCGCAGTTCGTTTATCGAGGACTTGCTCTATCGCGGTTTTTCAAAATAAGAGTGGACACGACACACAACTGGCTGACTGATGTACGAACCGCACGATCGGCATGGAATTTTTATTTAAAATAAATAATTTTTAATTATTTAGCCCCTGTGTGCAGCCCACAGCTGCAGGAGAAACTTCCTCTTGCACGAGGGACTGCTGTAATTAATTTTATCACTGATGGGGCTTTTAGACCTGACCATGTTTTCCGAGTCCAAACAAAACTCCGGCACTCTTGAGATTTTATTTTTATTTTTATTTATTTATTTATTCATTTCATAACAAAATAAAATACATGTCAATTAACATATATGTAATTAGAAAACAATTATAAATATAAAATGAAAGGTAGCAGATGAAGAAAAAATCTTATTGAATCTGCTCCTTATTTATCTAATAAACCATTCAAACAAACATATTCAGAAAATTATCAGAAACAAGTAAATAACTCAAGTAATATTTCAAATATCCAACATTTTTCATGAAATACATTCATATATATTTTTTTAGCAATTGAATTTTTACCATTTTCTTAAATACCGAGATTGATTTAGCTTCCTTAACATCTAACTCCAAGTCGTTCCACAGTCCAACACCCTGAATTAGGGTAGATCTTCCCTTCAAACTGGTTCTGAATTGCGGTTTAACAAAAACATCTTTCCCCTTAAGATTATAATTACTAGCTCTTTTTACACAATGCATTTGGATATTAGAAGGCAATGTATTATTATGAGCTCTATACATGAATGACAAAATGGTATAATCCACCAAATCAGGGAACTTCAACAACTTCATTTGACAAAATAATATACTCGATGGATGATAATAATGTTTACCCTTGATAATTCTTACAACTCTTTTCTGCAAAATAAAAATAGACTTTGTAATTGATTTACATGCTTTTCCCCAGATGAGTCTGAGACACCCCCCGATGTGTCTGGGACTATTTTGAGAATGGTTTTTTTCCCCACAAGTTTATTGAACCTATTCAAAATTTAAGCAGCAACCCTCTATGACTCGTGATAAAACTGAAACAAACGTTTTGGAGACTGCTCGAATGCTGTTCATCAACTAGTCACAGCAGACACAGCCCAGGGAGACGCAGAGCAAAGGAGGTCAGAGGATCTTATACCAACACGTCTGACGGCTTAGACAGTTTAGTAATTGGACGACAATATTCACGCACAAACCCTAAATCTGCAGCTCTAAAACAAATCTTCACCAGAGCAGAAGAGACTAAGAAGCAGAATTTGGAGGATCTCACTCAAATAGTCCTTTGAGTCTTGATCCCTGAAATCAAGACAACCTCCAAAAAAAGAAAGCAGAATTGTGCCACTTATGTGAAGGGCTTGCTCCGTTTATAAATATTTAACACGTAACCAGAAGGGAAAGATGTGTTTCTTTTGAAATATGAAGTGAGAACGCAAGAGACCAGGAGTGCATTTTACCGAGGTTCTAAAATAGACACGGGGGGAACGACAGAACAGAAACTCGAAACAGCTGACCTAAAAACATACTGACAGAAGAGGTGCACAAGAACGTTGAACATTTTAGCATAAAGTCCAATTTTGCATAAATAAATAGAAAACTTTGTGCTCAGAGCAAAACATGTTTTTGCCAGAACTGCAGAGATGGAAGGAAAAAGCGTCCAGTATCCAGTTTGGAGGATGAAGGGCAGCAGAGGAGAGAGAACGCTGCTCTGTCTCTAGGATACTCATAAACTGATACACGGGAACAAAACACTGGAGTTTCTGACTTACTCATTATTCTAATGGCTTCGGGAGGAGAAAGGAAACTGCAGGTCACGCTGAGGGCAGGCTTTAAAAACAGAATTGACTTTACGAGCCTGACAGAGAGGAGGAGAAACAACTGGAGTTTGATTTCCTCAAACTAGAACTTTAAAGAAGACGAAGCAAAAAAAGGTTTTGGTTTCTTTGTTTATTTCCTTCACCGAGGAAGACGTCTGACTGAGTTAGAATGAGGAGAAGTTCATGGAAGAGAGCTGTGTGAGTTGACCAGCTGCCATCTTGAAGACCACACCAGCAAACAGTTTCAGAGGCTACATCACTGGGTGGAGATCCCACAGGGCCGTGCACGAGGCTTGTGCACGACAAGCGGAAAAATATGGTCAGGCTGAGCTGAATGACGATATTCTTGTTGAAAATAAAACAACAAGAAAAACGTGTGTTGTCATAGAAATAAGCATCTTCTTAATTCTTCTTCTTTCGGCTTTTCCCTCTTCAGGGGTCTCCACAGTGAGTCATCATCCTCCGTCTCACTCTGTCCTCTGCGTCCTCTGTCCTCACTCCAACTACCCCCATGTCCTCTCTAACTGCATCCATATATCTCCTCTTTGTCTTTTTGCTGGAAGCTGAATTTCTAACATCCTTCTGCCAATATACCTACTGTCCCTCCTCTGGACATGTCCAGACCATCTCAGTGTGTCCTCTCTAACGTTATCTCCCAGTTGTTCAACCTGTGCTGTACCTCTGATAATCTCATTCCTAATCTTATCCATCCTTGTCACTCCTAAGGAGAACCTCAACATCTTAATTTCTGCTACTTCCAGTTCTGTCTCCTGTCTTTTTGTCCATGTCTCTGTCTCCAGACCAAGCAACATAGCTGGTCTCACCACTGTCTTGTAAACTTTTCTTTTGACCTTTGTTGACACCCTTTTGTCTCAAATCACTCCTCAAATGTTTCTCCATCCACTCCATCCTGCCTGGACTCTCTTTTTCACCTCTTTACCACACTCCCCATTTTCCTGAAGAAGTGTTTTACGTCGGATGCCCTTCCTGACTCAACCCTCACCATTTACCTGGGCTTGAGACCAGCACAAGAGATACACTGGAGTGTGCTCCAAGTGGCTGGTTTGTTATAGAAATAAGCATAAAAACTAATTCAAATTGACGTCTTACAATGTTTTTTTTGCCTTTGCCCTCGAGATACCTGGAAGTCAAAGCCAATTTTTTCTTGCTTGCTCTTGGTGGAAGGCAGACGCGTCCTCCTCTGCTCCATCCCTCGCTCCGTCCCTGTCTTGCTCTTTGTCTTGTGAACCTTTTTCAGAGCCCCTTTTTTTTGCATACCTTCCGAGCTTGGATGTTATGGAAACAAAGACGCTCTGTCCCACTCCCCACCCCCTCCTTTCCCCAAAGTCGTGGACCTGTGACAGAGCTCAACCGAGCTGGCCGATAAACAAACACCTCTTATCAGGACTATGGCTCTGGACTGTGTTGTGCTACGACCTTCTCTTAAACTCAATGCCTCCACTGGCCTCCCTCGCCTCCTCTGGCACAGCAACCTATAAACGCAAAGGTGCCAAGAGCTGCGTCACTCACCTGGCGGCCGTGCTGGGACCCCTGCCCACTCCACACACATTTGTATTATGTCTGTTTATGTTGCTTTGCTGTGGTAGATTTTTTTGGATGCCACAAATTGTACCCTGTCAAGAACACGGTGTGAGAGATCTTTTTTTATATACCGGTACCTCTCTCCTTGTGTTTCCTTCCCTTTTTCTTGTCTAAGCAACAGGGGCAGCGCATCTTAGAAGCTGCAGCCCCCTGTACACTTCTGCCCATCTTTAGGACGGCTCTAGGGAAAGTAATTTTGTTGTACTTCACTGTGCAAGGATAATAAAAGCATTCTGATCCTGATTTTATTTATAAAGCACATTTAAAAACAACACAGCAGAAGAGTCCAACAACGAAATGTCCAAACACAATTTTTAAACTTCTTCTTGACTTTAAATAAGGACATATCAGAGACAGAACTGAATACTTCCTTGTGGTGCCAACTCAGCAGAACATTTAGAACAAAACAGCATAAATAAAATACTGGCTTCCATTCCACATCATCATGGCATCATTATGTTCATATTAGCAGCCACACTGGGGACAAAACTGGACCAATTAATCATCCAGCATTCTTTAATCCTTCAGTCTGAGCACTGACAAAGGATATGATTGCAGCATAATCAGCATTCTCCTTTTAGCAATAAAAGAATCCCACTAATTTAAACACTAATTATCATGTTTGGATGCGCACAGATTTTCAGCAGATAATAATTCAGAGGCGAGGGATCCTGAAGGATTAAACTGAGTTGAGCTAAAGCAGGAACGTCACAGGATCGTGTTTTGGGTGTATTTTCCACATAAACAGTTTGGTTGGGCTGTTTGTTAACTTGCTGAAAATCAGTAGACAAAAAAAAAAAATCAGTATTTATTGTAATTGTAACAGTAATAGTTAGTAACCAATGTAACAACTGTGATAAAATTTAAATTTTACTAACAGGACATTTTTGACACATCTGATTTCAACATATGAGCAAATCAGTAACTAAATCTATAAGTCTGGATGGGTGAACAGGTTTTTAGTGTCACCTCATGCTGTCAGAAGTGGAAAACGCTGCCGTTAGAATGTAAGCACACCAAAGCATGCTGGACGCACATTCGCCTCCAGCTGCAACATCTGCTTAGCGAAACATAAACACCTTATTCGGCTCATTTCACTTTGGTTGTCACGTTTACGTAACATTTTCTGCAGAAGCGTCTGCATTCCTCTACGTTCTGTCATTCCTATTGTTGTACAAACAGTGACTCGTTCAGCGGAGATTTATCTGACTGTAACTAAAAGCTATTTACATAAAACCTCTGGATCCCCAGAGAGCAGTCACAACACCATAAACTGCCAACTAATTACAGATGCACAGATGTGTCCCGCGTCGCTCTGCGCTGCAGCAGTTCACAGAAACCTGACAAAAACACAAGAAATCACCTCCAAAGCTGCTCAGTTTGTTTTTTACTGATGTGAATTTATTATAAAGCACCGGAACAATATTGAAAATAATTTTTTTTAAAAAGAATTGTAGTGGTTGTGCAGAAGCTGTGCCCATCAGGGGGCAATATCTTTTTACAGCCACTAATTGATTTCTGAGGTTTAGTAGATCCATCAGCTTCAAAACCAGACTGTGCAGATTTAAGTCTCTATCAGTGTCAAGTACATTTGTTGAATTTAACTGTAATTACCATAACCAGCTAAATGGGATGCAGGGAATTTGTGTGGTTGATGCACTGAGAAGCTTTGTTGACAATTGTATATTAACTTTAAAATGACACAACTCTGCAGGAAGTCAGTGTTAAATTGATTTTTGTTTGTTTTCTGGCACAGGCGACCATTCGGCCTAAGGAGTAAATGTCACCAGGATACAATGAACTGTAGGAAAGTTGTACTGATAAAATATTTTAAAAGAGAAGGTTTAATACCGTACAAATAAAAAGCTTCAGCAGAGAGATGTTTTAGAACCATCTTCCTACGGGCATTTTGAAATAGCACCTAAAGGACAACTACAAAAACTTACATCAAAATGATTAAAATGATTATTTATTAAACATATTCAATGCCCAATATCTTGTGATAATTATGTAAATATCACTGTGTGCACGTTTATGAAGCATTCACTCTATTGTGATCCATTTTTCTTCTGCACATTTTTCAGCATCGTTCTCGTTCCATAATTTTTGTGCTATTTCAACACATCATAAATCAAAACGTTCAGCTTGTTCAGCTTGTTCCTTTTGGTATTGGTGCCACTTTAGCTTTTTGAAATATTTAGCCTTTTCTACCACTTTTTTTTTCTTATAGATAACGAATTGAGATTTTTATATCCTTCACATCTTTAGATCTGTTTACAATATTTTACTGCTCCTTTTGTTCTGGTTTATCCTTCTTGCAAATTTAAACATTTTTTCAGCTACTTTCAGCTGTTTTTTTTTTCAGCTGTTTTGTGCTCTTTCAGATTCTTTTTGCTCACTACAACATTTTTGTACTTCTTCAAACTTCTTTCTGCCAGTTTCAGCTTGTTATGCTCCATTCAGCTTCATTCTGCAAGCTTCAGCTTTTTCTACTATATCGGCTTCTATTTAGCTGTTTTTATGTTAATTTTAGTATTTTCAGCTAATTCCACATTTGTTGCACTCATTTCAACTTCTTTCAGCCTAATTCAGCAAAAATGTGCTCTCTCCACTTCCTTCTGGTAATTTAAGCTTCTTTCTGCCTTTTTAGCTACTGTTCAGCTGTTGTTAGTTTGTTTGTTTTTGTAGTTACTAATGTCTGCTTTTTTTCAGATAATTATAACTTCCACATTTTTGTGCTCATTTCTGCTTCTTTAAGCCTGACTGGGCACACTTGTGCGCTCTCCACTTTTCTCTGGTAGTTTTACTTTCTCACTGTTTGTTCAGTTTTTGTTGTTGTTGTTTTGTTTTTTGGGGTTAATTTCAGCTTTTTTTAGCAAATTTGCTACTTTTTGTGCTAATTTCTGCTTATTTAAACCAAATTCAGCAAACGTTCTTTCTGCTTCCTTCTGCTAACTTAGGCTTGTCATTCCATTTCAGCTTTCAGCATGTTTGTAGCACATTTCGGCTGTTTTTCAACAAGTTCTTGAGCAACAAGCATTCACACTGCGTTTTCGAAGGAAATGCAACTTCTCTAGCTCCTATCGACTCGCACAATAAGCTGTGACTTTAAGGAGTTCAATAAAAACCCCTTTGGTAGAAGTGATTTCAGATCTAATAAATTCCATCAGCATCTGGTTGTACTTTGTGTGGAAAAAGAAACAAAACTCCACTATTTTTATATCGATTTAGCAATTAGGGAAGGTTTAATCGCAGCTACTCTTTCAAAATAAGAGCATTCAGAGCAACTGCAAAACAGACAAAAGGCAGAGAACAAAAAGATGTGCAGCGTTGGAGAATGTGCATTTAAAGATTAATGGACAACAAATGTCTTTGTGTGTAAGAATCGGTTTTCACGTGCAAACCGGTTGATGCTGTTCAGACAACCAAGTCATCAGATCATTTGTGCACGTCTGTGTGTATCATTGATCAAATATTTCCATCAGCTCTCTTTTGGCACAAACAAGCCGTGGAGTGTGTGTGAGTTGTCTGCAGCCGTCCCCGTGTTTGACCTCGGCTGGTTCCACCTCTCTATGATTTTAAAGTGATGCTTGAAGCACCCATCATAATTCTGTGTGTGCATTTGGTTTTTATGTTTTTATGTACCGGAGAGCGTTTTCATCTCATGACCCTGCAATCTGTGGTGGCTGTTGGTGTTTAAAACTGGTCTTAATCACATCAAGCTGCAACACACACCACAGTAAACTCAACCTGGCTCAGCTGAGACGTTTCCATGCTGGCAGGCGTTACGAGGCTCTGACTCATTCTCTCGCCCAGTTTCTCTTCTGCTTTTTTCTCTCTCTGTCCACCTCTTAATGTCTGGATTCATTTCTCTTCCACTTCATTGATATCGTCTCGCATCCGTTTCTGACGGTTGCTCTTTCAGTCTCTCTTGCATCTGCCTTTCTTAAAAACAAACGAACACGCTCTCCGTCGCTCTTTATTTTTCTTTACTTGAAACGCGCCAACTGGCTTTGCCTCCTTCAGTTTTCTCATCTCTTTCTCCAAACATGGTCCCTGCTGGTTTTGTAGCTCCAGAAAAGGAAGCAGTTTATGACACAAACACTGTCAGATCCCGTCTGTCTGAGGACAGGAGAGCCGGAGATGCCTCAGATGCCTTAAAGAAGAAGATCCTATCACGCTGAAGCTGCAGACCGGCTGAGATCTGCAGCTAAAATCTCACGAAGAGAATTAAACGAAAAAGAAAAGCTGAATTATTAATTTGTGTTACTCCATATTTGTTGATGAATTAAGTGGAAATAAGAAAATGGCAGCTTTAATTGCTGGTGGAGGTTGTTTTTTCTATTCTTAAGATTTTTATTTATTTTTTATTATGTTTCAAGATAAGTGTAAATTATTGCGTTTCCTGAAACATGTTTCACTTGGCTCCATTTTTTTTTTCATTTAAGACAAAAAGATCTATTTACTTGGACATAACATGTAAATTTTTTTATTGCAAAATCAATCAACAAATAAATAAAAATCGTATGGGTCTGTCATTCCTTGTAGAAATAATCCCCAGCTACATTTCATGCCAGAGTTTTAAACTTAAATCTTATTTTACAGTGACTGAATTCCTGAAAAGCGCACATGTGATGTGATGCAATACAGGTGTGTCACAAAACATTCGAATATCGTTAAAAAAAAAACTTCTATTTCGTTTTCAATCATTTCAGAAAGTGAAACTCATAATTTATACAGATCCATTACACACAGCATGAAATGTTTCAAACCTTTATATATTTTATTTTGGATGATTATGGCTTACAAATAATGAAAAACCAAAATTCAGTGTCAGAAAATGAGAATATTGTGAAGAGAAATTCTCACCCTAATCAGCTGATGAACTCCTGGACCTGAGCTACAAATGTCTCATTCCTCGAGTCCAGCCGCTCCTGAACCAGAGACAACAGCAGAAGTGTCTTACCTGCCGAGGAGACAAAGAACTGGACTGTTGCTCAGCGGTCCAACGTCCTCCTTTCAGATTAAAGTACAATTTTCATGATGTTTGTAAATCAAGGTCTCAGAATCTGGAAGAAGAGGTCCAGAATCCACGGTGTTGAAGTCTAGAGCGAAGTTTCCACAGTGAGTGATGGTTTGGGTCCATGTCCTCTGCTGGTGCTGGTCCACTGTGGTTTCTGAAGTCCACAGTCATCGCAGCATCTAGCAGGACATTTGGAGCACGTCATGCTTCCTTCTGTGGACGAGCTGTATGGAGATGTTGGTTTCACTTGGACTCAACACCAGAGCTACCAAAGGTACCAAAAGCTGGCTGTGGAACACGTCACTTGTTTTTGTAAGCCATAATCATCAAAATAAAAAAACAAATAAAGGCTTGAAATATTTCACTCTATTGGCAATGAATATATGGAATATATTAGTTTCACTTTCTGAAGTAACTGACAAAAACTTAACTTTTTTTACGATATTGTGAATTATTTTAGATGCACCTGTGAGATCTTGCAACATATGATCGTGCTCACAGTAAGTGTTGGGAATGACTCTCAGCTGCCTAAACACCAATTTTTCGCACAAAACCTGTAAAATTGCCTGTGATCGGCTGTTAGATGCTCGCGTTTGATGCGTTATTTGAGCTGTAGTGTCCATCTTGAATGAAGTTGACTTAACTTCAATATACTTTGAGAGTTTCATTAAAGCTCATAGATTTTTATTCCAATTTTAGGGCTCCAGAAAGAACAAATGTACTTTCTGAACCACTTCTTCTTCTTCTCTGTTTGAAACGAGCCGTTTCAGATACAGATGTTTAGAAGAAACTGGCGTTTAGAGGTGAAACTCTCTGCAGTGACAAACGGTAAAGCTGTTCTCTGTAATCTGAACTCAATTAGATGCATCTCTTTGAGCAAGCGAGTTATGATGGCTGGTCTGAGGTCAGTGAGCAGAACATCAAAAGGTTGTGTGTTTTACTGTGAAGGGCTCACGGCCCAAACATTCGAGTCACTGCAATTCATTTATCTTCATGTGCGAAACAGCTTCGGTTCAGCTGCAAACACCAGCGCACGCAGATATTAAAATAAACCGAAATGAACTCTGTTCTTCATGTGTAACCACGTGTGTATGCGTACACACAGTTGTGCCTTCACACACACCGAGGAGCATATTGGTCCTCATCTGTGCCAGCGCTCCATTGACCCATATCAAGCGTCTGCCCGGCAGTCAAATGCCTCTCAGTACGTTTCTGATTCACTCTCTGGAGGTTCATCACTGCGGCTTTCTGCTGACTGAAGCTCCAAATCTGCTCTAAATATCTGCTCCACGGTTTCTCTGCTTAATCATCAAACAAATGCTTCTTTTTCTGAATTGTTCTGCGCTTTTGTTCCATTTCTGACGTGATTCTAAGACGATAGTAAAAGGAAGATTATACAAACGCTTTGCAGAGTTTTAGGCTCAAGACTTTTTTTTTTTAACTGCAACATGAATAAATGCGTGCGGGATCCAGTCTTGGTGTTTTTGCAGGTGAATATAAGACAAAATATATATTATTTGGTGTCTCAGACAAAGGAGATGCAAGACTAACAGGAGGTACGAAGTTTCATGTGTTTCTGTTTGTGTATCTCTGACGGTCTGTTTAAATGAAATATTTAAATATTAAAAAATGCACAGACTGATGATAGTAAACTACCGTATTTCTCAGACTATAAGGAACACCGGATTATAAAGAGCATTAAGCGAAAGAAAACAGTCAGATAAGTCAAACTTTATTCAACTCATTCACGATAACCACATAAGCGCACGTAAGCACAATCAGATTAATACTTGAGGCTCACCATTGATTTTTGAGAAAATTAAAGGATTTAAGTGCGGCTTATAGTCCAAAAAATACGGTATCTGAATATCAGATAATATTTATATTAGATTAATATATGGGTGCAAGTTTAAACGTTTGTTTATTTCTCCAAGTTAATGAATACTTTTTGATTATTCTGAAAATTACAAACTCTAAAATACATTTTTGTGCTTATTAAGTTGATGTGAGACTAAAGATAGTCTATTTGCAATTGGATTTAATTATTATTAATAATAAAAAAGATGCTGAAATCCTGATGTGAATGCTTTGTTTTGACATGGAAGGGCAGGGGTTGAAAGATGAGCTAAAATCAGGGTCATGACTGCACCAAGAGATTAAAAAAAAATCTATAAATCCTCAGTGAGCAGAAGGCAGAGATGGGGGGGGGGGGGGGGTCTGAGGACATAAATCACTGACCTTATTCTTTTAGTGAGGTTCATCTGACACCTTTGACGGCTTATTTCCCAGAAACCTTCAACAACTTAATTATTTAAGTTCACTCAGAGATTTCGGTGGTGCGTTTGAGTTCATGTTTAGCTGTGGAGGTTTAATGAATTGTGCTGAAATATTCTCTGTCAGCTCCACTCTTGATAAACATTGTGTAAAATCTGCTGCTCAATAACTGGAAGTCTCTCCTCTCTGATTGGTTGGTTCGTCCATCAATATGATTTTTAGGAGTGAAATTTTGCCAAATCAGCTGCAGGTCAGACACAGTTAAGACTCCATTGCTGTTTTCTTTGATGAAACATTTGTAGTTTTATACTAAACATCTACATGATATTTGCATACCTGCACGTTTCTAATTCTGTCAGTCTTGACACTTGACACTGTCAACGTCTTAACAGCTGCACTGACCTTAGAAACAGCAAGACAGGTTTAAAGAGTTGTAGTCTTTGGAGGGTGGAATGTAACAAAATTAAATTAATAAATACACCATGAAATAAATAAATGTAAATGTTCAATTTAATAAATAAATGTTCCATTAAATAAATAAATGTAAATATTCAATTTAATAAATAAATGTACCATGAAATAAATAAATGTAAATGTCC
>NC_056502.1:6616743-6632051 GCF_014905685.2 Nematolebias whitei | reverse complement strand
ATGAAATAAATAAATGTAAATGTCCAATTTAATAAATAAATGTACCAATAAATGCCCATTAAATAATTAAATGTATCATTCAATTATTCAATACATAATCAAATAAATAAATATACAATTAAATTATCAAATACACACTTCATTAATTAAATGTCCCATTAAATAAATAAATGTACATTTTAAACATTGACGTTAAATAATTAAATGTAGTTTTCGGAAAAAAAATAACACATTTCTATTATTTAATTTTGTCACATTCCATCCTCCACAGTCGTGCACTTGTGCATGTGTGAGAGGACATGGAGGTAACTTGAGTGAGGACAGAGTGAGATGGAGGAGGACGACTTGCAGTGACGAGAGGCAAAAGCCAAAAGAAGTAGAAGAGTCGTGTGCACCTTATTGGCAACAAATTGCACTTTTAACTGTTGTAGTCCATTGGAGCATAAACTGCTCTGGAAAGAAGAATGGCCAGTTGGTAACATGAACCATTACATCCGTGCAAGTGTTTTTAATACAGCAGGAAAATCTTTTGTCCCAGTACTGACCTAGCTAACAAGCATGCTAACTGACAGCATGGTAAAGAAATGTGACAAAAGTAGAAAAACTTAAACAGTGATTGGTGTTTTTTTTTCCCCGTACATAAAAATATAATATGTTTGGTTAACTAAAACTTAAAATTTTTAATTGTATTAAAATCTCAGCTTTTTTATTTGAATGTATGCTAACACATGGGGGGCATTCAGGGAACAAACTGGTGGGAAACAAATGTTCTGACAGCTCATATAAAGCTCCAACTACTCTGTGGGTTACATCATTTTCTTAATATATATATTAAAAAAAATCCCTTTATTTGTTTGACCTTTGACCTCAAACTAGAGTTATAAATACAGGGACTTTGACAGAGGAAAAACTTTACTGCAGTTTGCAGATCTTAGAATAAAAGACTATGTGACTATTCTCATGAGAAAATAAAATGTTTACAAGTCATAAAGTCAATTTTTGTGTGAATATTAGTTTTGTTTGTTTAAGTGTTTTGTTGACTTCACTTTTCAAAAGGAAAAAGTAAATTTTAAGCATAAAACCAAAGAATGGAGAAATAACTTGCTTGTGAATTAATTGTTTTTATGCTGAAAGGGACGCAGGTGTCATCAGATCCTTGCTGAGAATACCGAGTGTCAGATTTTATTTTATTTGCTGACACCAGATTATTCTCGTAAAGGAATTTATAAACTTTTAATTTATTTATTTTGATTATTTACTCAAAATGTTGAGAACTAATTTTCAGGAAATTTTTAAAGAATTTAAGAATTGGTATGTAATTGCTCAACTATTTTATCAAATATGAATCCAGATCCAAGATGAAGAATTTTTGAAGGGTGTTTAACATTTCCATGCTGCTTCTTACCTGCAGAAAATGTCCTCCCCATCCAGCTGGTAGCACTGTCCTCCATTGAAGCAGTAGTTGGGCTGCATCTCGCAGGCTGAGCGGCAGCTTCCATTTACCATCTGGTAGCCCGCTCTGCACCCGTTAGATGAAAGGGCTGGGTTTGCCGCGCCACGAACGCTGGGTACAGGAATGCCAATGCCAGGGAAGAAGGAGCCAGACCCTGGGAGCCGGGGCCTGGAACGAGCAGGAGACCCAGCAGCTTCTCGAAGATCTTCATCACTCTCATAAGCATCGGTTGTGGTGCTGTAGGTGTATTCGTCGACAGTGGGGGACACGCCGTCTTCATAGGGAGTAATGTAGTCATAGTTTTCCGGCATTGCCCAGGAAGTTGCATCGCCGCCTTGCAGCTCGTGGGCCAGAGATGAAGGGGAAGGAGGGTCTAGGTCAAGGTTACGCCCACGGGAGGAGGGGTCAAAGAAGTCTACATGGAGGACATCTGGATTGGACGGGTTGGTTGGGTTGGTGGTGGCTGGTGGTGGGGCAGCAGTGGTGGTGGTTAGGTGGTCCAGATCAAACATGGCAGTGTCCTTGGCAGGGATCCAAGGTGGGCTGGTGTGAGGCAAATGTTCCTCCTCTTCCTCCCTCTCCTCCTCTCCCTCCATGACTTCAGGTACATGTGGACTGCTAGGCAACAGGTGCTCCGTCTCAGCCGAATCAGGGCTGATCTGAGGCGGTGCCACCACGCTCACTTCCTCCACCGTGGGAACCAGCGTTTCACCGAACATGCCGCTGCTCTGGTCGTCCTCCTTGTCTCCACGTGGTGCCCGGCCCGCTCTCGGGTTCACAGTGCTGATCGGGTCAGAGGTGGCGGAGTTGCTCATTCCTGTTACCGTGGTGATAACTTCGTTCAACTTTCCTGGCCCATCCTCCTCGATAAATGGAGAGGTGATGTTGGCTTTGTCCTCTGTCTCGGTATCATTGGTCCCAGCGAGAGCCCCTGCACGCAAACAGCAATAAAAAAAAATCTTAGTATCAATTAATCTGAATTAAAGAAATAAATATTTTATTTGTAATTCATTCCATGCTACTGTCATCAGATGTATTGACTGCTCCAACAGGCAACGCCTTCTACACTTCAGTCAGTCAAAGTTACAGGTGTTGTGGCTGAAATAAACAAAGTGCCTGCCAGAAGCTGTCGCTTAAGCTTTGTTGATCAAGCCTGGACTGAAAGCTGAAAAAGTTATCTGACAGATCTGTGTTGCCTTTTACTTCTAGAGGTTCTTTTTGATGGGAAATCTAGGATTTGTGTACACTCACACCTGCCAGGAGTCAAATCTAGGATAGCAAGGTGATGCTAAGAAAAATCAAAGTTTCATTTCGAACTTCTTAAAAAAAGTATTTTGCATGCATCAGACCTACTTGAGTTCCTGTTTTCTGTACATCTTGTCAAACAGATAACTATCACGCACAGTGAGGTTGTTTTGCAGTAAAGATAAAGAAGCAAATGAAGGATTTGTCGTTTCAGCTTCTCCTCATGATGCTTCATACATTTTAACAGGAGACAGACTGGGACTGCAGGCACACAAATAAACACACAAACGCTTTGTGCAAAGCAGGTAACACTTTACAATAAGGTACACAAAATGTGATTAACTACTAGAGAACACCTCAGGAGCGATTCAGGAACAAATCAGGCATTAATAAGTAGTTAACCAGTACTTACTGGGCAACACACAGGCCAGCCTTATTAGGGGACTACTGGTTAGTTACATGTGAAATGAAGAGGAACTAATCAGGAACTAATGGGTAGTTAACATGGAAACCAAAGAAAAACTAATCAGGAGCTAATAAGTAGATAATCAGTACTTAATGGGGAACACACAGCCAAGTCTTATTAAGGGACTACTTGTTAGTTACCTAGTAAATTAAGAGGAACTAATCAAGAACTAATGGGTAGTTATCAAGTAAACTAAACAGGAACGAATCAGGAGCTAATGGGTAATAAAATCAGTAATCACAAAGAAACAGGTTTTTGACAATTATGAGCTGTGACTTCACTGGTGCAGGGTTTATTCGGAACCCACCTGGATAATTTCTCCTCTGTTTCTGTGGTAACAAACCAGTAGTCCCCCAATAAGGCTTGGCTGTGTGTTCCCCAGTAAGTACTGCTTAACTACCCATTAGCTTCTGATTCATTCCTCTTTGGCTTCCTTGGTAACTACCCATTAGTTCTTCATTAGTTCCTCTTCATTTACAAATTAATTAACCAGTAGTCCCCCAATAAGGTTTGGCTGTGTGTTCCCCAGTAAGTACTGCTTAACTCCCTATAAGCTCCTGATTCGTTCCTCTTTGGTTTCCTTGGTAACTACCCATTAGTTCTTCATTAGTTCCCCTTTATTTACAAGGTAACTAACCAGTAGTCCTTTAATAAGGCTTGGCTGTGTGTTTCCCAGTAAGTATTGATTAACTACCCATTAACTCCTGATTTGTTCCTTAGGCGTTCCCTAGTAGTTAAGCAAATTTTGTGCACCTTATTGTAAAATGTTACCATAAAGCATATGTTTGGTTTGGGATGAGATGTGGCCTTTTCAGCTGAAATAACCACAAACCTTCTAGAAAAAGATGTCACCTTGGTGTGCGTCTGTTTAGTTCTGATATAAGCCTCCACATCAATGTGAACGTCTCACACTGCAAGTCACTCTTTTTTTGAAAACAATTGGGTTTTGCTCATATTTGAGAATCAGAATGCCTTTTTTTCTCACTGCGGGCTTAAAACATAATTTCATTCTAAGCATCATGTCCACTAAGCTTCTTTCTGATGCCTGTATGTCCAAAATAACTGCTGCACAGCCACAAGAGCTAGAAACCAAAACATCACATAATGTGTAGTTATATTTATATTAACTAAGACAATACAATTGTTGAATGGTAAGTTTGGCAGTCTGGAACTATGATTAGGCAATTGTGCTCATGAGAAGAATGGGTGGTAATCAAAGCAACCAAGACAAAACAGAGTAAAACTGCTTCAAACTGCAGAGATGGCCACTTTGCAGTCAAATGTGAAAATAAAGCTGATTTTTTTTTTTCCCTCACTGGCTCTTTAACGAGGCGCACGCAATTCTTCCCTCTCCCTGTTCTCCTCCTGCATTGTTGCTCTCTGTCTGTGTATTGGAGCAGCTCCTATTTTTTTACACATCTTCCAAAATGAAAACTACTGTTTTGGTTCTGACCAACTGGACTTTCGACACAAATGACAAAATATTTTCAACAAAGCGACAGTGTCCTGGAGAACCCTCATCTGCTCAGACGACACGCATGCAGCTGAATATATCTCTGGGGGTGATGTGTCAACCTCTGCTGTCGATCAAGGACGCCAAAATTGCATATAATTGGATTTATGATAACAGGTTTCCTGTTTTTGGAGTAGTTTGGATCCTGGCTTATCAATATACAAAGAAGAAGGCCGCAGCTAATTTGGCCCTCGTCAGGTTGCTGCCTATGTGAAGGTTTGGTTCGTGCTTGGCGGACTCAAAATCAGCTGATTTACGAGCTAAACCGTAAGTTGAATGTGATTTGAATCGCAGGCCACCTGCAGCTTTGGGACCTGTCAGCATGAAAACGACCTTGAAGAGGCTCGTAAGCACAGACCAGTAGAATGCACCCTAATCTGACCATTTCGGACCTTGGAAGTATCAGTACAGACTCGAAAGCTGACAAGAAAAATAGTCTGCCTGAATAGATCAACAATTGTGAATTATCTGAATCTGTCTCCCCGGTTGGCCTCAAAACAGGACGACTTATCAATTTCTTCTGGGAAATGTGTAAACTAAGGAAAAGCTTTGTCTATTGCAACCCACCGACACATCTCATAAACTAAAGATTCAACCCTAACCCAGTAAGACCGCAGGTTATTCTGGTTCTTTGGTCACCCTTACCCCCCAGTTTGAGATTTTTTCCTGCTTCAACAAACCTGATTTAACTTGTTGGGTCAGCAAAAGGCTCCTGCAGAACTATTAAATCTTTGTATCAGATGTGTTGCAGCAGGGAAATCTGCACTGACTAAGTTTGGGAAACAGATTTAACACAAACTCTAGGTGTGAAAACAGGGAAAAACTGAAAATATGGGGTGATAAAAACAGTAAGAAGGCAACATTTCCAGTTGTGTTCTGGCTGTGGTTCAGTTCACTTCCAGCCAAGTATCTAACATTTTACTGCTGCACTATGACTTCACACTCTGAACGTTTGAACACTACAAGATGAACTAAACTCAAAGGGTCTGCTGATTAAAACAAAACGAATCTCGATTGGCTGGATCCTCCAGCTGATTACTTCATCTGAGGGGGGGCATCGTCGACTCGTGCAAAAAAGCTGCTTTAGGGTCGCTCCCTCTTTGGGTTTAAAGAAATAATTCACTAATGTACTTGAATGACGAGTAGTTGGGATTAGGGATTACAGGTTTGAGAAGCAGAAGGATTTGGGGATGCACTGCAGGAGTGGGGGAAGTGATGGTCCTGGTGGGTTTCAGACAAAACAATGTCTCGACAGATGTAAGAAAGTTGTAACCTAAATATGAAAATATAGCTCTCGGGAAATTTGTCACTGAGGTAGACTTGCTCTTAAATAATAGGCACTCAAGGTGGGACTTTTGTAAAATCACAGCATTACTACTTCGTTTTGATAACTCCATAATAGATACTGGTTCACTCAAAGACATTTCCTTTCGACAGATGGGACTCCAGTTGACAAAACAGAGGCTAAAAACTGTCTTTAGTCAACATAATCAATGTCACAGCATTTAGATCAGGAAATGTAACAACTGGTATAAATGTACCAGTCAAAGTATTATTGTTCTGTTTTTCTTCCATATACAGTAAGTCAGTACCAGACCAGTGACAAATGTCTTATAATACAACTTGCTCCATTCCCTCTGATGATCATGAAAATTTAAAGTTAAACTTGAAAACTCATTGTTAAGCTTCTGGAACCACGTTACGTTTTAGTCATAGCCGTGAACTACAGCTAAAATGTTTATATGACGTTAGCATGTGGAAATGTGTTTATGCTAACTGGATGCAGAAAACTTGGAATACCAGAGCTCGTCATTGATGCTGATGCTAAATGACAGAAAATGATGCTGCCTCAACCACAAGTCTTAGTGGATAACAAATCTATCCGTCTGTTTAAGAAAAACAACCTGTAAACAAAGTTGGTTCTATCCAACATCTTTCAGTCAGGTCACCTGGACAGTTTCTTTTTTTGTTGTTGTGCTGAAACGTTTCACCTTCGATCCAGAAGGCTTCATCAGTCAAGGTAACACGCAACACAAAACTGATTCTTCCTCCAACAGCTTACTCCAAAGTGGAACAAACCAGTTATGTTGGTGCTAAGGTGGTCTCTTTGGCACGCCCCCTCCCCCATTGCCGGCCCTCTTCCTTGTTGACAGTCGTGTCAAACTGGTTGAAAGTTGGTTCTAGTTTGTTTTATTTTATTTTTAAAGCTGAGTTCTGCTCCGCCTCTTTTTGTTCTGCTTAAAGCTCACACCTGAGCGGGACGTGGACGCTTCACCTGTGATTTATGAACCCTTTGAGGAAGAACTGGTCTGAGCAGAACTGGTTCTTAATGGAGCCACCTGGAACAGTTCCCTGAGATGACATCTGTTGTGACTTGGCGCTTCATAAATAAACTGAACTGAACTGAATCATGTTGGTCATTCAGGGAACGTTACAAACTGTCAACTTTTTTTTTTTTAAAGCGTAACGATTTACCTGGTCAGAGATGGCAGAATAATATTTGTGTTAAATAGGAGGCACAGTGTGTCTTTTTTGTTTTTAACACTTTCACATTAGATTATCACAACTTTTATTGTAAGTTAATACATTTTTGAATGTAGTTTCTTTGAGTTTCACTTTTGGGTTCTGTTTATTTCAAGATTCAATGCAATAATCAAATTTAAAAGGTAACAGATCATTGTAATACTTGGTTAATTTACATCATGACTTTAATTGTTGGATGACCGGCCCCTGAGCTGCTGGCTTTCAGCAACTGTCCCCCCCCCCCCCCCCCCCCGAGCAGTTTAATTGAACAGCCCTGACCTAAGCAGTGCAGGTTAAAAATAAATGTGCCTTATTTGCAAAATAAAACTAGATGTAGTGTTTTTTGGTTATTGTTGATTGAGGAGCCAGAGGTGCAGAACAGCAGCAAAACAATATAATAATAATAATAATAATAATAATAATGATAATAAACAATAATAACATTATCAAGTTTCATGTTTCATGCGGCTGTGTTCATTCGTGCTCACACAGACTCATGTTCGTGCTGCTGTTCGGCGTATTGTTTTGTACTATTAGTGCTTAGCTTATTTTTAGTAAATGTTTTTCTTAGTTCACATCTTAGATCTTATTACCGTTTTTCTTTTACATTTTATTGTTGGGTGTAACTGGGACCCTGTGTACATAATAAATAAAGAAACTCTGAAAAACTGAGACTGAACAGAATGCAAGTGAATGAGTAAAACTGCTGTTAGTGGGTGAGAACAGGGGGACTGTTGACAGATGAGATCCAGATGTGTGACAGGAATTACAGGAGAACTGAAGAGAACTGTGGTTATGGAACATGAAAATACAAAAACGTAAATACTGGACTGATTTAGAAAACTCTAAACCAGCAAAGACAAAACAAACAGACCACAAAAACCCAAAATGGGAAAGAATGCATATCACCCGACACCTTGTGTGGTAAAGTTTTAAACAATCATCCTGCAACTAGGAAGTTACATGATCGCCATGAAGCAGGGGGTAAAAATATCATTTTTATTAAAAATCATAATAAATCACTTTTTAAATAATCCATACTGTCACAGATATTTATTCATTTTTGTCTGTTTTGGCTGAGAAACGTCTGGTCAGAGTTCGGGAGTGCGGTTCCCATCATGATCCCCTGCGGTGCTCTCTTGATCCTGTAAGGAGCTTTGGCTCATCTCCTCCTCCTAATGGCATATGTGACGATATCTGTGAGGATCTTTACTTCTGTTAAGCTCCGATCACGAGCCTCAGAGAGTTTAATCTTCAAAAAGTCTCCTCGGTGCTCAGCGAATCTTCACTTACACAACTGGGTATTGAAAAACGTTTACAAAAGTCAATAGAAACTATATTCAGGTGCCTGATTTAAGAACAAAATGTAAAAATCAAAACCTCATTAACCTCGTTTGTTTTCATGATTTTTTAAATCGGTGATTTGTCGACAGTTTCCGAATTACCTGTAAGCTTCTGTCATTCAAAGGTTTCTCAATATTCCCTGATCAATATATTTAAAATTAAGCAATTTAACCTCAGTGTTCCTTTTGGGTCAGAGGTGAGTTTTTGTTCTTAGTGGACAGTCCAAACATCGATAGTCTTACTTACGAGTGACGGTGGGGCGTAGTGGGAGATGGAGCAACAGATTTTAGCCTCATCCACAGGAATGAAGGTGTTGCTCCAGTCCGTTGTGATGAAACAGTTGATCTAAAAGGTACATTTCTTGATTTACACCTATGGACATGTGGTGTGGATCATGTCTAAAAGAATACAAGTAACAAGCCTCCTCCAGAGGGTGTCCAGGCTCAGCCTTAGAGCTCCGTCACCTCAGGAGAGCTCAGAGTTGAACCACTGCTTCTTTGCATCAAAGGGGTGAGCATGTGGTTCAGGTTGCTGATAAGAACACCTCCTGAACATCTCCTTTTGGATTTTATTTTGGTGGGAGGAGACCCAGGGGTAGAGCCAGAACTCCCTGGAAGGATTATGCATTTTCTCTGGCTTATAAACACTTTGAGATCTTCCAAGTGTCGCTGGGGAGACGGTTGTCTGGGTTTCCTTCCAGGACCTGTTGCTTCACCAGCAGAAAACAGATGAATGGAAGGATAACACATTCCTCTGATACCTGGTAGGTTTTAAGGTTCTAACAGATGTTTGCATATATTTTTTGTTTTGATGTATTGAAAGGTGTGAAACTGCAGATGTGAGGACGCTCTGCTGCTGCGTTACCATTAGGCCTGTCGCGATAAACAATAAATCAATTAATCGCATGATAAATGAAAATTATCGACCTCGTTTTCATTTATCGGCTTTATCGTTTCTTCATGTCTCTTTCTTTCTACTGAAGACCCAGGATGAAGAAAGGCTCAACTCTGGTGCTCTTTGACCCCCTCCATTTCTCTTTTCTCTTTAAAATCTGCTTTAACCATCCACAATTGTGTTTTTGGATCATTAAAAGCAGCTAAGCTGAGACGCTAAGCTACGAGCTAAGCTAACAAGCCGACCTCGGGAAAAATCCTCGTCTTGTCTAAGCGCCAAAATTCACGGTTGAAACCCGTGCCTCCGTGTAAAAAGTTGTTTTTCTCTGCAAAAAGAAGCTGAGAACTTGTTTACTGATTTTTGTATTAATGTGAAAAATGCTGTGCTAAAGAGCTCAAACCACACCGAGCGTCGGCCATTTTGAGAACTGGATAAAATGGAAGGACAGCCCATGTCACGTCAAGGGTCCTCCCTCCCATTTTTCTTAAAGAGACACACTGCTCGCTCCCTCACTATCCATCCTTCAGTTCAGTCTTATACTGCCATCCAGTGCTCAAAAAATGTACTACACGCAAAACATAATTACTAATTATTGTCAAATTTCAAACAATATTATCGTTTATCGCAATAATTTCTGAGACAATTAATCGTCCAGCAAAATTTGTTATCGTGACAGGCTTAGTCACCATCATACGTATTTATAGAACATTGCCGTTCCACACACAAAAAAAAAACAGCATTGTAAAATTGTGAATGTGTTCGGGTCGTTACATCCCTGCAGAGGAGCGCTGCACATGAATGTCAAGTGGTAACTGTTTCTTCCCGTCACTGTGAAGCGTGAAGCTGTCGCTGCAGCCACACATCATCTGACAAGTGGAAACCTCGAGTTTAACCAAGGTTTCGTTTATCAGAAACAAGCAGCATTTTTAGGGTCGTTCCTGGGCTAATCCTTCTAGCAGTCCCACATTTTGCTGTTTAATGCATCAACTGAAAGGCCACGAAGATAATACACAAAAAACACAACTTTCCTTCTTTTAAATGCACTCATAAAAATAGTTTTGCTTTAGTCGCCAATGCTTGATGCTCCACAAGCACTAAAGATATAAAACTAAAAGTGTTTCTGTCTTTTACAAGTGACGACCGCGCACACCTGATGGCAATAAGCTCTGCTTTATAATGAACAAACGTCCCCTCCTGCTGCTTTTACTAAAACAGCAACAACTCTAATATGTACAAAAGTGGATAGCAGACATTAAGGGATGCCACAACTCAAGAGAAAATGGCAGAGGCTGATGGGTCGAGGTGCTGAGGAGAAACGAGGGGGAAGAGGAGGAACAAAAGGTGTGGGTGGTGACATGCATTGTGACTGATGGGAAAATTTGATGAAAGAGACAGAGTGACAAAGACAGAAGAGAGATGTTCACGGGCTGTGACAGATTCTGACTTTTACTCTCACTGTGCCGATCTGTCAGCTACTGAGGATGAATCACACTCCAGAGATCTTTTATTAACTTTGTTCTGTTCACTGTCACCCTCCTTAAAAATCACCTTCCTTCAGTCTGATTAAAGTATAGTATGGTCCTGATTCAACTGGTAATTGTACATAAAGGTACTGTCGTTTTTGCTTCAAAGGGTTAGATCCCTCCATCTTTGAAGCAACAAGGCTCTAGAAAAATGTCAATACTACAGTCAGTGGCTGGAATTAGTTTTTCTTGAGTGAATAAAACTTTGCAGCTGCTTTTCACGCATTTTAAAGTCCAGGTTGTCTGCATGCAGCCACGTGTTGCTGTAGTATGAATACAGGTTTCTGGGAGCCGTAGCTAACCTGTTTCTGCATTTATTACCAGTAATGGAAACAGTAATGGGTTGCACGGCTGAGCGGTGGGTAGGACTGTCGACTTTCAGCCTTTCTGGGGTGGGTTTTCTCCAGGTATTCCAGTTTCCTCCCAAAGACTAAAAACATGCATTTTAGGTTCACTGGTAACTAAATTAAATAAACTAAATAAAAAAAAAAATCCAACTGTTTAATTACTAAATAAACATAACTGTGGGAGTTCTGCTCTGCAGCCACATCTGAGCACCTGAGGATCATCGGCTTGATGAGCAACAGGAGCATAAAAGGCTGCAGAGGTCATCCAGTCAGCGCTGGAGCATTACCTGCCAATAGTGTTCTAGTCTTTAACTTGTGAGTTAAACTAAATATTAACAGACTTCAGTGTATAATCCCTGAAGTCCTCGTGTCCCCTTGATTCTCCTCTGTGGACCTCGAGCTCTCCTGTGCCTCCTCAGCTACCTGCATGCATTCCTACCACTCGCCTGCCTCCTGCCTGGAACCAATGGGTCATCTCTCCCCACATCTGACTCCTGCTTCTACTGGTTCCAGCTCCCTCCCTGGCACAGTTGATGATTTATCACCTTGTAAATAAATACTGTAAATATATTTGGAGTATCTATTCTCTTCGATCCTTGTGTCGGGGCGTAGCCGCAATCGTTGCATAAAGTAAATTGTCCCTAGTTGTGAGTGAGAGAATGAATGGTTGTTTGTCTCTGGGATGGATGTTCTTCCTGTCCAGGGTGACCCCCTCCTCTTGCACAGTGACTGGAGATAGGCACCAACTCCCAGCAGCCCCGGTAAAGAAAATGGATTGATGGTAGGATGGGTGGAAAACAATAATCATCTATGGTTTATGATCAATCAAAGATAAGATGAATGGAAACTGGACCTGTTATCAGTTAACTCAAAAACAGCAGCAAAATACAGTTGTAATGTGTTTTCCATTCATAGACTTTCTGAGTTTTATAGGATTTTATTATGATGAATTCAGGCCTCAAAGGCAGGACACCGTTTGATGCAGCGATTAAAGTATTTCAAGTAAAACAAAAAAGAGTATGAAAACTTGATGATGTCATATTTGTGGTGAAAATTCTCTCAACTGTGATAAAGAGATGCAGTTTCACCGATTAAAGGAAAAACTAAAGAAATATAATGTAGGTCTTAAAATATCCAATATTCAGGGTAAAAATCTGAAAATCTGGCAATGAAAAATAATCCATGAATATTCTGTGGCTCTTTCCCTGATAATTTACAAAGTCAGGGTGTAACACCGGAAGCTGAATTATAAGATAATATCTCTAAACACATTTCATGGCATGATAATATTATCTAACTTAATATTTGTGCTAATCCTCTTACAAAGTACATGCTTTAGGTTGTTTTGTTTTTTGTTCTTGTTATTGGAGCATTTGGCTAAATAAATAAATAAATAAATTTGCAGCTTATGTGTGTACTCTTTAAATTTCGTTCCTTATGACATATGATGAAAATCAATCTCATTGATGTTCTGATTGATTAGATTTGCTGGCAGTGTGAACACATGCTTTAAAAAGAGCTAATCTACAATAAAGGGAACGTTTCTGAAACTTGATGTTTATGATAAAAGTAGTTCGAGCACCTCCACAAGCCAAGAGAAGTAACTTGGATGCAACATAACCAAGAATCTTTATGATTCTAAGAAGCTACCAGCACACAGATGATGAGCGCTCAAGTAGACGGTTTTTAAAACCACAGCGGTGTCATTCTGCCAAAATCCTCACACCCCATCGTCAGACTGAGCTCCAATTAAGTGGAAATGTCTGTCTGTCAGCGCCTCGTTAGCCTAACTGGATTATTTCTTTTCGGATGCTCCCTTCTGCAGGGATCGCCACAGCAAGCGAAGTCACATGAAAGATTTGCTCATTATTTTACTCCAAATAATTTCCAGACACAACCTGAGCTCAAACCTGCAGCCTCAGGAGTACAAGGCCGCAGCATGGACCACCATGCTGCTGCGGCCCCCTGTCAGCCTAACTGGAAGGACCAAGAGAAACTTCATGATGAACAGCTGATTCTGAAGCATCCAACTTTAGAAAGTAAATTCTGCGTTACACAAACGTTGCAGCTCAGTTTCACTGCAGTTACCGTTAAATGTAAGCTCCCAAGGTAAAGTAACAAATGTCTGATATTATTAAACATTGCAGGATAAATAAAGTAAGTCAAGAGTATGGCATCTAAATGAGTTTTTTTTTTTTACTTCTGAATAACAAATATGAAGTAAACCAGTGACAAAATGACAATTTTAACACTCAAAACTCATATATTTTTATTACATAAAAGGCAACTTATTTTATACTTATTCATTTATTTTGATTAGAAAGGAGACATCATTTGTTTATTTTAACCTCAAGAATTTATAAAAGTCTCTAAAAAATGTATATTTTAAGTTTAGCTCAAATCATAATAATAATTTCTGTATAGTTTGTTACTTAAGGACTTTATATAATTTTATATACATAAAGTATACATACAGTGTATATGTGACACAAGAAGAGCTTTAAGACCCGGAGAGGATTTTGTGACTCATCGTGGAGCTAAAATCTGTTTGGATTAGGCTGAGGACAACAATGTTGATCTTATGATGGAATAGGTTGATTTTAAATGGATTGAATGAAGAATGGTCTAATTATTTCCACATTTTCTTTAAGTACTGGAAAGAAGTTTGTAAAGTGTGAAATAATTTTGCCAGATATGAACTCTGAACCGTCATTTATTTCGGAAGAGCGTGGTTATAACATTGGTGCTCCAGAAGCTCCAGCCAGCAGCCGGGCCAACAATGACCCGTGTGTTATTCATACAATTAGAGCTGAAGAACTGGCAGACTGGACATGTGCTGGCAGAATCTGGGCTCTGTCTCTCAGACTGCATCCAAGTCCAGGACAGATCAGCTTCGGCCCAAATGAGACAAATAGAAGATTCTTTGTTTGTTGCCCTCCCGCTTTAGATGAGACAACCTGAACATCTTCCAGAAGAAGATTCCTCTCAGTGTTTCTCTGTGAACCTTTGAGTTCCTGTGGTTCTCTGCCAGAACCCACTGGTGACTGAGGGTGGGGGCTTCCAGCTCCTCCAGTTCAGGGTGTCAGTCACCGTAATGGTAGGAGTGTGCATGTGTGTTTGGGGGTGACGGCGCCTTGGGGCAAAATGTTGTTAGTCAGCGCTGGCGTGCTGCCGACCCCCAGATCTTGCCTCGTATTTAACCCAAATCGTTTTGAAGAGGGGCTCCATTAAACCACCCACAGACCCGGAGCACCCTGATTGGTCGTGACAAGCTTTAAAGTGGAAGCTGATTGGTTGTGACAGTTAGGGTCCTCAAGCCAGTTTGGTGACCCAGACTGGGGGGGGGGGGGGGGGGGTGTCTCACAGGCTTTTGTTTGTACTAAACTGTCATATTGTACAAACAATATAACAGCTGTGTGTGTTGTCACCAAAAGGTCAAATCTTTTCACATGTTTAACTATATATCATGAGATAAATAGAAATACAGTATAAAACAGATGTTGCAGAGGGAGTGGTAAATAAAGGACGTATAATATTATCTGCAGTCGGTCTGTACAGATTGAGACTAAATGTTTTTTAGCCATAATTAAAAGTACAATTTATTTCCTGGAAGAAACTTCTGTGGTCCAATAAAGTAAGTTGATTCAGGAGGAACAGAAAGGTAAAAAAGATGGATGGATGGATGGATGGATGGATGGATGGGCGGACGGACGGACGGATGAATGGACGGACTGACGAATGGATGGAAAGATGAACGGACAGACAGATAAATGGATGGATGGATGGATGGATGGATGGATGGATGGATGGATGGATGGATGGATGGATGGACGGACGGATGGACGGATGGACGGACAGATGGATGGACGGACAGATGGATGGACGGATGGATGGATGGATAAATGGATGGATGAATGGACGGACAGACAGATGGATGGATGGAAGGATGGATGGACGGATGGATGGATGGATGGATGGATGGATGGATGGACAGACAGAT